>NC_065511.1:38849540-38997426 GCF_006386435.1 Epinephelus moara | reverse complement strand
TAGAGCACCTTTGGGATGTGCTGGAACGGGAGATTCTCATCATGGATGTGCAGCCGACAAATCTGCAGCAACTGTGTGATGTCATCATGTCAATATGGACCAACATCTTGAATCTTGAATCTCTATGCCATGAAGAATTAAAGCAGTTCTGAAGGCAAAAGGTGGCCAACCTGGTGCTAACAAGGTGTACCTAATAAAGTGGCCTGTGAGTGTGTGTATGTGTGGTTTATAGCAATAAAAGTATAAAGTACACTGAAGCAGTTGTAGCTTGTTATAATCATTCTCTCTGTTCACACTGGCCGTTAGGTTTACAGCAATATATGCGTGTGAGCACCTGTCTGTTCTACTCTGCTGATTCTCCACTACAAGGGACAGTAAAGACCAAAACACACCGGCGGCGGCTCGACGCGCCTCGACGTGCCGCGCCGCAGCACTTTACCCTATTGTCCTATTATTCCAGCGTCACCGCCCTTGAAAAAGCGCTATTTTGTACTTCCCAGCCTAGCGGACTGGAGTGTGCAATAGAAATCCGGTTGACGCTTTTTGTGTGTGTTGAGGGCGGCACTTGACTCGCGTCAGTGACGCCGCAGGTGTGTTTTGGCCTTTAAGGTGTATTCTACTGTCTCTACTCTCTTTGGATTCAGTGCTGAATCATCANAGCGCTATTTTGTACTTCCCAGCCTAGCGGACTGGAGTGTGCAATAGAAATCCGGTTGACGCCCCGCAGCGCGACGCTTTTTGTGTGTGTTGAGGGCGGCACTTGACTCGCGTCAGTGACGCAGCAGGTGTGTTTTGGCCTTTAAGGTGTATTCCACTGTCTCTACTCTCTTTGGATTCAGTGCTGAATCATCACGAGTATTTTACCCCTTCATGTTCATGTTTGAGAAAAGTTGATGTTTCTTTGTTGTTTTTGAAGACAGGACCATCTGAGAACAAACTGAAGGGAGGCTCAGGTGACTCAGGTGTGACCAGGACATGACCTCATGCAAGTGAAAGTGAGTCAGCTCATTCACTGATAAACTGAAGGACAGAAGAGTCTGGATAGAAGGACTTTATCACAGCTATCAACATGCCTGGATTAGTAGTTGAATGTCAGACTGTGTTGAAGGTGTACATGATTTATTTCTTTGAGTACAGTGACACCTGGTGGACATGATGGTTAATAAGTCTGTTATAACGTTATTGTTAGGCATTCTTTCTCCACTAGGGGGCCATATTGGATTTGTCTACACAAGGACTGTAGAAGTATACCTACTACTTTGGCATGTTTTGGTGAAATTGTTGGTGCACAATATGGGGACTTCACTCAGTATGGTGCAGCAGGGGGACACTGGGACCCAGGCAAAGCTTGGTCAGTCAGGGTAAGAGCACCTGAGCTGTTCAGAGGCTCCTGGAGCACAGGTGTGTGAGCCTCATCTTGATGTGTGAAACATTTTTTGTGTTTTAAATAGAATTATTTTATTGTTAAGACAGTGTAGGGTTGCAAACACACTCTGAGGTATTTTTTAAGTGTTAATATTGAATTTGTTGTGTTACAGAAAATGACTGAATTATAGAATATGGGTCTGTCAGCAACTTATTGTTTCTTTTTCTAGATGGTCCTCACAGTCCAGGGGTCGTGGCAGAGGAAAGGTACAAGTGTCTTTAATATAAACCCTTTGAAACCTGAGCAAATTGGCTTGATTTGTTTTAAAAACATAAGAAGAAAGGAATGAGCAACAAAAGAAATGATGCAAAAATTTGCAAGACATTGTTTAAAAAGAAAAGAGAAAATTAAAAACAAGAAAATTATTATTTTTTTTAAACAGAAGTTATAAACAAACAACCTGGAAATGACCCAGAGAGAGTGCTTCAAAATTATTATTATTATTGTTGTTATTATAACTTAAAATTATGTTACAGAATTATTATAACAATATTATAAATGTTGTTTTTCCCTAGCTTTTCTCTTTAAATGACACTATCCTACCCTATCCCAGCTGACACTGGACGAGAGGCAGGGTTCAACCTGGACAGGCCATCGGACTATCACAGGGCTCCACTGGATCACTCTTGTTAATCCTAAATAATTAACCGACTTTTAAGTAGAGTGGGGCTACAAACAAAACACCCAGTCAGGCTTTACTGATTCAGTTTTTCTAGTTTGTAAGTTTATTTGGAGAGAAAAATCAAAGCGTCCCAATATACTTTACAGTAAAATAGAGAAGACAATTACAGAAAGAGAAACTCCAACAATGTCAAATATATAAAAACAAACACACAAATTTCAAACAACTAATTTTAGTTGTATTGCTTATTCACAAAAAGGCTTGTCCTCAACTAAGGACAATAAAAGAACAATTGCAGTGTTCAGTTTCACGTCCTAATTGTAATATACAGTATGCACTCACTTACACATACATGTTTATATTTATACTGCTGCCCACACTGTTTATATCTGACCTATAGTGTATTCTTGATACTCATATCACAGTTCCAGCTCTTTATTCTGTATATATTAACACTATTTCACCATTACTATACTTATCTGCACTATATAGTTTTACAACGTGCTGCATTTATCACAGCATTTTCTTATTTACCCCGTACAGTTTCATCTACATTCTGTATTTATTTTCTTTTTAATTACTGTTTATTCTTTATTTTACTCTGTTGCCCTTAGTTTAAAGTTTAATCTAAGAGAAGGAAAATGAAGTTGTTCCTCAGTCTGGATTTAGAAGATGAAATTGTGTTTGCCTCTCAGATTGGGTGGTTTTGTGCCCTTTCATTATGGAGGTTATCAAATAAGACATTATCTGATGTGAATAGGAAAGACCAGTCTTGGATTTGAGTGTAGGAAGGGAAAACAGAGCTCTTCAGAAATCCTAACGTGCAGCCCAGCGATTTAAGTTGCTGACCATGAACCACAGTGTCCACAGTTTGAGTCTGGATGGAGACATTTATCATTTCCTGTCATCTCTCCACTGTCAAATCTATAATAAAGAACACAAAAAAAATCATCTGAGCTATGATTTGTGGTCCTTCAAATACAAAGCAACAATTTCAGATTCTCCTGGAAACACACAAATTATCTTTTTAATTTCCTAAACCTGTGATTAACCATTAAAGCTGAGGGACGCAGTTTCATTTTGGCGTCATTGGGCAAAAATCCTACGATAAACTTTGACCATATTGTAATTCAAGTGGACTGAGAGAACATTAGACTTCTGCTCCTGCTCTTGGCTCTGTTTTCAGGCTTTAGAGAATCTAGTCACGGTAGACTTTGGCCAATCACAGATAATTTTAGAGAAAGAGCGCTCCTATTGGCTGTTTCATGAATGCAGATACCCATGCACATCAAATATGCATCGAGAGAACTGGATGAGGCATTAGAGAGATACAGGAAATGTTGCATGAAGCCAAAATGGTCCAAATGCCACGTATAAAATTACCCAGATGATTCAGGGATGACTCAGCCCATAGAACAAGCGCCGAGTGGCTAACTCTGACCTCGTCACATGTCGATGTTTCGTCATAGACTTTCCATTTCCAGATATGACGTGCAAGATACCGTGGGTGAGTTGGTTGTTGATGTCTGGGACGCCGTGTCAACGTCTGCCGGTTACATGCATTGTGTGTTTTCAAAATACACTTCTGTTTTCACAGGAAATTTACCGTTTACATACAGTCTCTTTCAAAATAAAAGCACTATGTCGGTACAACACCACAAACAGACTTTTTTGTTTTTCCTTCAACAGCGAACGCACATGGTTATGTTTAGCCAACACACACACGTGATTGTTGGACTCATCCAATGTTATCGGACTAAATGACAACAAGTCATTTCGTGGGAGTTGTGCCATTCAAAAAATGCATGCACTGATTTGCAGACGTCTCTTTCACAATGTAAGTCTATGGGATCAAATCTTTTGGGGCCTCAAGGACAACGTGTGACGGAGTAATTCCACTATGTGGCCACTATGACAATTGCCTTCAAAGCCTGACACACTTACATAGGGCCTGGTGCACATCCCTTCAGTGTCTGATTAAATGGAGGAGAACCCTGCAAAGAAAGTTGCTATAACAACAGCCTACACTGCAAAGTCACCCGAAAAAGGAAGACAGACTATCAAAAAGAGAGAGTCTAAAAGAGAGTCTGACAATTAACGAAACAAAACAAAACATATGTCAGTATCGATGAAGCGTTTCAGAGATGGGGAGAAAATGTTGCTAATAGCTTAGCCTTCTGCTAACCAGAGCCAAAGGCTCACAGCTGCAGCTTCATGTTTACGTTAAATGTAGCTAACATTAGCTAGAGCCTCGAATCACAGCTTGTCCTCCGTCTCACTTCCCACCACTACAGATCATCTTGCCTGGAAAAGAGCAGGCAGCAGTTTTGGAGACTGACCTCCAGTCAGCGGCCGCAGCAGCCAGCACAAACTCCAGCTCCGGGGGACCAGTCAACCCTGACTCCCTGCTGGAGCAGCAAACTTTCTGTTGCTGCTGTTACAGGTTAGACCCAGAGCTTCTGCTAGCCACCAGCAGGCTGTGACACCCAGCGTTGAGTTTTGCACTGCTGAAGGACGATCTCCCGAACTGCCACCTGCTCTCCTCCTGGGGAAGCAGTCCATAGCGGTGGAGAACAAGGCGGAGGCACTGCTGGGTGGCTAGCAGCTAATTCTTGTCTCATTTGTGGTCTGATAAACAGAGAGCAGAGCAGAGAGGGACTGAGCAAATATGCAGCACCCAACTCCACAATAAAATAAAATAATAAATAAATAATCAGTGTATGAGAAACACTGGGTAACTGTATGAGGCGCGTGCATAAGACCATGGTGATCTGGTGGGAGGGGCTTAAGACAGAGAGGACTGCAGAAGTTCTTTTCCTTTTCCAAATGTCTGCCCTCCCCAGCTTTAAATGCTGTGGTGGTTGTCAGACGGTTCAGTTCTGGCTGTTGTCGCTGCTGTGATGTGTTCAGTCTGAGCCGAGCTAGCTTAATGCTAACCAGAGCCACAGGCCTCAGCTGATACCTCAGACCAGGTCCTGTTTAGATAACGCCACAGCTGGTGCTGCAGGGAGAAAGACCAAAGCCAGATCCCACAGTTTGACTGTGTGTAGGTCTGCCAGGCTCAGACGGCACGTCGTCACCCCGACCAGCCAACCACAGCTCTGATTACCGCCCTGGTGTGTGTGTCTTTCCATACAAGCAGCACATTCACTACAGTTTGCCTGGGTTTCAAATGAATGTGACAGCCCTAAATTTAGATCGCAGTGTCCGAGTTCATCCTGGCCGAAGGATTCCCAAATCTGGATCACAATAAAAGTGGCGCGTCCCTGCCAGCAACGCCTAACATGCTGAGAGAAACCACAAGAAAGCACTTCATCCTGGAGACTACAAAACAAACACAGCGACGGGGTCAAAAGAGCAGACTAAGAATATGAGGACTTTGGACGGGTCAGGAAGCTCCGCGAGGTGGGATGCCAAGTACAATAACGCAGCCATGAATACAGGAGGGAAGGTGTTCAGGAATTTGACCCCATGAAGTCATAGCGAACCCACATTGTCTGGTATCCTGCAGCATTAAACTCCCTCTGATGTTGTTGGACATCAGTGGGATTCAGAGTGTGTTTGTGTTGCTGTAACACAAATGCTGTCACGGTTGGACGTCCATGGATTCCCACCAATGCTTACAATGAAAACATAAATGTTATATAAATGTTTGCAGCACTGGAAGTCACTTCAGATTAAAGGGCCTGACAAATGGCACCTGAAGTCAGAGAGACACATCTGCGCACAGTAGTGCCATCTAGTGGAGATTACTTTTGAATTTCATGGTGTGTTTAAAACCAATACTCAACAGTCAAACCACCAAATCTAAGCAGCTGTATGAGAGTTTACTGTCTCTCATACAGACACAATTACTGCAGGAAAGGGTGCTGTAAAATTCAGATTAAGCATCCTATGAAGCTTCATCAGGCGGATGTTGAAACGATCGCTGCAGTGTAAACACATTGGGAGTGATGTCAGTGTGTGGAGAAGTGAGTTTATACAGAATTTGGGGGGGTTTGTTGTGATTTCTGGCGGTCTGGAGGAGAGACCAAGTCAGTGTGGGAAAATCCAAAAGGGAGGAACGTAATGACACATGCTGCTGTTGCAACACGTCCAACACTATGATGATGTTCAGAAAAGCACCTACATTGCTGCAGAATTACACAAGTGAAGAACCTCAGTGTGATAGATTGGTGATTTCACTGATGAGGCTCTGTTTGCTCCCTGTAACATCTTAGTGTGAGTTTAGAAAGTTACAAACACTACATGTGAGAGGAGTTTTCATCAGGACATTTTAGGTCAAAAGGTTGTATGGAATTAACAAGATTTATGGACCTGCTGTGTGATCTTTGTCAAATCAATCAGTGCAGTGGTTAGCACTGTCGCCTCCCAGCAAGAGGGTTCCTGATTCAAACCCAGCCCTTCTGTGCAGTTTGCATGTTCTCCCCGTGTCAGTGTGGGTTTCCTCCAGGTGCTCCAGCTTCCTCCCACAGTCCAAACACATGCAGGTTAATTGCTGACTCTAAATTGTCCGTAGGTGTGAAAGTGAGTGTGAATGGTTGTCTGTCTCTATGTGTCAGCCCTGTGATAGTCTGGTGACCTGTCCAGGGTGAACCCTGCCTCTCACCCAGTGTCAGCTGGGATAGGCTCCAGCCCACTGCGACCCCTAACAGGATAAGCGGTTACGGAACTACTGTAGTTGGCCAAAGTGCTGTACAAATTAAAACGATGTCACACAAATATATAGGATAACATGTACACAAATATAAAACAGGATAACACTGATAAGAATGATTAAATACATAAAAAGATTATAAAGTACAAAGATATCAAAACAACTACGAGCAACCAAAGGCCATTAAAAACAGGCACGTCTTAAAATTTGTCTTAAAAGTGTCAGTGGAGGGGGAGCTTTTGATTTAGCGTGGAAGGCTATTGCAAAGCTTTGGAGCAGCTACCACAAAGGTACAATCTCTCTCTCCAGCCTTGATAGTGGGACAGTTGGAAGACATTGTTCTGAGGATCTAAGAGGTCGGGATTAGGCGTTGGAGTAGGGACAGAGAAGTTCAGCCCATGTGTGACTTTAAAAACAAATTAAAAACCTTCCCCATTGGAAAAGGCTGCCTGTTTGGTAAGCTCTGATAAATGAGACTTGGATTATACTGCATGAGTTGTGTGAGAGTTTCTGAACAGATGTGTTGATACAGTTTTGCTGTTGTTAAACATGGAAACATGTGACTTCAAATTATCAAGACTTTTCTCAGTTTTTGGATTCTTCGTTCACCGTGGAGGCATGTGAGAAAAATAAAGTTTTCTTCACAAATTCAACACAGGGTGAGTAATTGACACACAAATGGTCATTTTGGGGTTAAAGCATTCCTTTAATATCAACTTTAAAAAGCTGACGGGAAACTTTCTTGCAGACAGACAAACATAATAACTGGGAAGTGTATTTATTCCAACTAATAAAGACCAGCGTTGCAGCAAACTGCCTTCTTCTGGATAAATACAGCAGTCACCTGGCTGACATTCACACAAACGAGGACAGGTGTTACAAATCAGGGCAATCAAGAGGCCAATCACAGGAGACAGAAGACCAAACACAAGTCGATGTAATCAAGAGATCAACCAGAACGAATCAGAAATGAAATAGAAACATTTTCAAATGAGGAAAAACAATCAACATTTGAATTGATTTGTGTTTTATTTGTAACACCTGTCCCAAAGGTGATCTAAACGTTGGTCTTTAGTAGCTGAAATAAATGCATCAGAGTTATGAGTCTGCTGGAAAAACATCAACTTATAAATTTTCTAACTGTTTTTTTGTTTTGTTTTTTACATTAATTTCTGTTATGGATTTCGAGTATTCACAGAATCAGTACCAAAAACACACACAATCAGGCCTACCCTTGCTGCTTCTGTTGCTGCTGCTGTTTTATGTGCAGTAATCACCTTGTTGGTTCAAAGCAATCTAAATTTCTGTTACTTACCAAAAGCTGTCTTGTGTTTTAGCATCCACGTGATTAAGAGATTGTTTTGTTTTTTTATGCTTGCTGGTATTTATATTTTTTTCTACACCTATGTACTTTTGTCACCCAAAGGAAGTAAACCTAAAAATGGAGTAAACCTACATTTAAGGGTTTTTTTTTTTAGCAAATAGACTGTATGAATTTAACGAGTGTAAATTCACATGTAGTTTCTTAGCGTCCAAAACTGATGCTAGAGGGGTACCTAGAGTGTCATAGTTTGACATGTAAGGTCACTGACTGAGCGTTGGTGTTTGACGAGTCGGGAGAGAGAATGTGTCGGACATGCCATGATGTGACGTGAGGTAAATAATATAACATGTACATACTTAAAACTCAACGTTGCCTTTTAGTTTCACACAGGACCAACACATTCTCACTCCGACCTTGTCACATATTGACGTTTGGTCATGAACCTTGCACGTCCACATATGACGAGAAAGGTACCCTGGGTGTGTTGGTTGTTGATGTTCTGGGACACCGTGTCATGTTCCGTCTGTTACATGCAGACCGGTTTCCACCGCAGGAACTTCGGGGTAATTTTACGGGGCCGGGGCCGTTGGTGCGTCTCCACCGCAGGAACCACCCCCGAAGGACAGAGTTCCGGAACTTTTACAGGGGCTAAACAAGTCCCTGCCTCGGAGTAGGTACTCAGAATGTCCCCGAGAAACTCCTGGCTGGGGCTTGGGGATTACTTGGTGCTGATTGGATATACTCAAGGCAGGATGTGACGTTTTGTAAATAACAACATGGTTATCGTAGATTAGCTGGGCTAACCGTTAGCTGTTAGCAGTGTCTGTAATAACTCCGGTCACAGTCCGTGAAAAAAATATTTTTTCCAGCGGATATCTTAGTTACAACATGATTGAGCTAGCAAAGCAGTTTTGTGTTGCTATGTGTGGTATTTATTCAGTTTTGGGAAATCACGATGTCTAGAAAGCAGCAAAGCTAACATCAGGACGTCATCTGTTAAAAGCCTCCCGTTGTCGGATACGACATAAAACTACTCCAGTTAGCTCAATCATGTTGTAACTAAGACATCTGCTGGAAAACATTTTTTTCACGGACCGTGACCGGAGTTATTACAGACACCGCTAACGGCTAACGGCGCCCCTACGTTGCCCCGGTCAAAATGGTCGTGCAATGATTATGTCGCATACAGAGCCCGGTAACTTTACAGGAACCTTCCTCCTACTCCGCTCTCTCAGTGGAGACACGGCGGTTGAGAGGGCCGAGTGAGAGGACGTTCCTGTAGTAGTTCCTGCCCCCCAAATAGTACCAGGAACTTCTTCAGTGGAAACGGGCTAATGTCTTCTTTCAAAATATACTTCTGTTTTCACAGGATATTTAACGTTTACATACAGTCTCTTTCAAAATAAACGCACTACGTCAGTACAACCACGTGAATTGACGTTTTTTGTCCTCCAACTACTAACGCACACATGTTTGGGCAACAAAAGCATGTGGTTGGGTTTAGGAAAAAAGAACAGTTTGGCTTTAGAATTTTTCGGGACGCAAACACCGCTCTCCCAGGTGAAAATGTGACGCCGCAGAGTGCCGTTAAGCTATAATGGTGACCGGCCGCATATCATGCTGACATTACAGTACAGCTTTTTTCGTCATTGTCAGATGCCGCAAGTCACTGCCCAAGCGCCAGATTTCAATCACTTCAGCGTGAGACCAGGTTGACGGGACACAAACACTAGTCACAAGGTTTAAAGTCCTGTGTTTGTTTGACCCATCCACCATCACACAGAATGACTCAAAATATATTTTATAAAACTAATACACATTTATTTTTATATATTTTTTTTTTATTTTGAATTGTTGACGTGGCTTCCATGTACATTTTTTGATACTGCCCCAAATTACAACATGTTCACAGCTGAAATTCAAAACCTCAGTGAGCTGGAGAGAAATTTGGGGATTTCATGACATTTTGGCCACTATAACAAAATCCAGAAGTGTATCTTTATGTGTTTTCATTGTATAATCACAGAATTCCCCACAGCACTTGAATGCAACAGAAAAATTCTGTGCGTGGAAAACAAACAGATGTTAGTGAAAGATGCCAGGGATCGACACTGTAGGGGAATTAACTTTCATTCAGTCTTGCGTGGTCACATTCAAACACCACACAACTGTACAAATTTTATTTTTTTATTGTTCTGTCTTCGCCGGCCCCCGTACCCACTCCCACATATTTCCTGCGTCGCCCACTCGCTGACCACTCCTGAGGGCCAAATGAATTCCACATTTCTCCCCTCCTGAGCCGTCACTGCTCCACACACAGCTGAAGCTCGCTTAATAAATGAGACTCAGCAGGACTCTCGCTGACAGCTACATCTGAAACAACCTGCTGTAAACGGAGATTCGGCCGGTCGTCAGTCAGTGTGAAGCCTCATCTGCCCGCTGCAGCCTCGGCCCGGCCCCGGGGCCCACGGTGTGGTGATGTGGTGAACCACAACTCTGTGGCAAGCAACCTGGTGATGAGTGGCAATGTGAAGATCTGCCGCAGCTCACTGCAGAGGAGGTTTCATTCAGTAAAATCTAAAATGAAGGTTTTTCTTTTATAAAGACACAAAAAGTGTTTTTAAGTTTTACTGTAATGTGTAATGTGGCGAACAAAGAGCTCAGACCCTTTAAACCTTCAGTAAATGAAAGAAAAACATATTAGGAGAAATACTCCAATATCATTTTAAGGCTTGCATACATTGCAATTATTGATTTACTTTATCTAAGATATATTGTTAATGTGTGATTGTAAAGAGGAGTTACTTTTTTCCCATTTGGGTGAAAACCTTACTGTAGCTATGTCCACTTTGGAAATTTTATATTTTCCAGATTAGGTGAAGAAAGAAAGACGCATGGTAGAAAGAAAACAAGAAAGAAAAGAAATACTAGCAATATTTAGTCTTTAGGGCCATAACATACTTTTTTTTTTTTTTTTTTTTTAAACAATTGTTTTCGTCATGGCTGCTTTCAAGTATAACGCAGATATTACAAGGTGAAAAAGCAAGGATATTTTTTTACTTTTTTTTTTTAGAACAAGGTTGATTTTTCTGAGCTTTTGCACCCTGTATAAAGGTATCAACCAATCACATTGTGCACAACGGACATCACATCACAACATTGCAACAATGTGGTCCTGTTGCAACTGTTGCAAAGTCGCAATGATGCCGGTACAACCTGGTCTTGTTCTGAAGTTGTAAAATACTGCCACTTGGGCCGTGACCTTCGTGTCAGACACTAAGAAAAAGAAAAAAGTCCTTTCACTTCGGCATGAAACACAGCGCCATCAGTGTGTAACAGCGCCCGACAGCACAAAAAGCTAAATTAAGGGCAAATGGGACGGGGTGGTGGATGGGTCCAGCAATCACCAACTTTCACTCAGGAGGCCAGTGTTTACTTCCTGTAAGACTGTGAGGCCTAACCCTGTCCTTTTTCTCTAAGCCCAACCACATACATGTGTTGGCTGAACATAATCACATGCATTTGTTGTTTAAGGGAAAAACACATCAATCACAATCAGACACAATGCATGTAGAAGGCTGAAGTAGACACCGTGAAAGGTTTTTTGCTCTGACAGATAATGGAGGAAAAATCAGCAAGTCTCTCAAAGTAAAAAATCAACACCTCGAAACTGTACTTAAAGCTGCATTAACTTATTTTAGGCCACTAGAAGGCAAAGGAACTCCAAAACAAGATCTCAGAAACACAGCCCCGACATATTACAGCACGTACCTATTGGGAACAATTGCAAAAATAGTTATATATATAGTTAGATATTTTTTAGAAATTGAAGGCAACTGTCAAAGTCAGAATAAAACCGCACTTTTCTGAGTTTGTGATTTATACTACACTAATGTGTACGCACTAACATGCATAACTACTCTAACTCACCTTGATTCTTTCAGCACTTCTAGATCTGTATACAATAGCTTCTGTCATGATGATTTGTTTTGTCATTTCTTTTGCATTTCAGCTCTTCTCCGGGTGTGTCTTGTGATAGAAAAGTGTTTGTCAGTTGATGACATTGGTATTCCACCGCAACACTGCATGTGGTGCAAAACAGTTTAGCACCGCTTTTGTGCAGAACATCAAGGAACTGCATGATCCTTAGCAGTAATTTTTGTTGATAAATGTTGGACTTTCGTGTTGCACATATCCACATCTTCACCACCAGGAACAAGGAAGTGAATTTGGTGACATTATGTGGGAGGGCTGCTATGATTGGTGAAAAGTTGCGATGATCTGACAAAACTGCAAGGTCGCTCAGTATTCATATGAATTGGTTGGATTTGGGTGCATTTTTGCGACTGCTTCACCACTGACCCAAATAACCCAAAGACACCTTTAAAACACTCAAATTCTTGGGATTTATTCAAAAAAAGAGGCTTCTCTCCTCTGCTGCTGGCACAGGAACTCTCAAGCACCTCCTCCATGCCAGGTGCAATGCACCTCATTAAGCAATGCAGCACACCTGGGCAGATCTACAGTGGAGGGAAAAGGGACACAGCACAAAATACATACAGCCAGAACAATTGTGACATTGCAGCATCCTGTAGGGCTGATATTGTTACTGTATGAAGTTACCTACTTAGTTACAGGTCATGTTGTCGTCAACCTGATGAATATTCAATCTCTTTTAGCTCTGTTTTTGGTCTCCTCCTGCTCTTGAGGGAAATATCTGGTTCTTAAGCAGTTAACTTCGCCATGATGTTCACCAGCTAGTTGCTAATTTTGTACAGTGATTTTATCAACACTTAATTTTTAAAAGAAAGCCACCTGATGTTGATGGAAACCAGGTTGATTTACTGAGACAGAACCAAAACAGCAAATGTACAACAAAACCAAATGCCATGGCAATTCTGTAAACTAGGTTTGTGTCCTTTACATTACATTCAGTGTTAATATAAAATTACTCAATGATGGATTTGTCTTAAAATACACCTGAATGATGTCGCTAACATACGTCTCACGTCTGCACACAGGGTCAAACATCAGAAGCTCTGTGGTGTTGTAATCTTTGCGGACTCCTGCTCAGCAGCACTGAGTTCCAAACCTTGTCTACATTACTGGTGCCAAAGAAGTGGATTAGATGTAAGAGAGAGTTTAGTAATAGGGTGAATTGGTCCAAATTAGGTCCAACAATTATCTACAATTACGGCGGAGGGAGGACGCGATGGCACATCAGAGCTGATTATTTGTGTTTGGAGGCGGCCGGGTGCTGTGGGTTAATGGGTGCTCCATCATCGCTGGAGAACAGGAGGGAATGACTCATCTGGATGTGAATGTGTGTCTGTTTGAGTTTTCCTCTTTCTGCTCTCTGCTGTAACAGGCTTTATAAATGGAGGATGTCCCAAAAGCACATAACATGAGACGGTGTGGAGCGTTGAAGTGGAGAAAGAATGTGGAAAATATTTATTTACAGTATAAAGTGTGGAGAGACACGAAGACAGAAAGAAGGGATTAAAACAATGGAAGTGAAGGATGGAGGGAAAATAGGATTTTAATAAGTAAGCAAAGGAAAGAAAAAACATGCAAGAAACAGGCTAAAAGAAAGATGCAAGAAGAAAGAAAAGAAGGAGTGATAAGGAAGCATGGTTTTTGTTAGCGTATAAGCCCTTCATAGGGAGCCAGTCGTCTTCATAGATGTATAAAGACAAGTGGATACGGCATCGAAGGCGGGGCCCCATCAGGCGCCAACTTTCAGGGTTGTGAAATGGAGCCAGCACAGAGGTGCCAGGGGCCGCAGTTCCTCTGGTGGCCACTTGGGGCTGGCTCTGCAAGACAGTCAGTCCCTAGTCTGAGTGGGCGGAAGTTCGCTGCATAGATCAGCCTCTCATTGGGCAGAACGAGCCACCCGCTGAAGTCCCGCCCTACCACCTCCGGTTGTGTAGCAGTTTTCAACCGTTTTCAACACGTCCTTTACTAACTTTTGCGGTGTTTGATCTTGCGGGGATGTAGCCATTTTTCTGCCAAGGTTCGCGTCCTGTAGGTGATATTTTTGTGGGCGTGTTACACCAAAACCTGTTTCCCCCCGGCAGTATTTTTTCAAGCGCACCGTTGCTGTGGCACCGCCCAGAACGACTGTGATTAGTTGAAAGAAATACAAACAGCCGGGGCGTTTTTTTCTCCAATCTTAAAGTGAGAGTCGGCCCAGCCAGACCTTTCTTTTCTTGAGAAAGGTCTGGTGAGCGAGACTAGTCAGTCCCCAACGACCCCCATGTTGGGGTGCCTGGCTTCACAGCAGAGGTGAGTAGGGAAGCAAGGAAGGATGAAAGAAAGAAAGAAAGAAAGAAAGAAACCATTCAGCTACTGAGCCGCTCTCTGACAGAAGCTGATAGAAGAAGACAATGTGATTTAGTAGAAAAACTCTGATGTCTTGAGTTGTGAAATATTTCTCTGAGTAAAGTTGATCGTGCTGAGCTGAAGCTGAGAGAGGAGCAGAGCTAGGAGGAGAGCTAGGAGGAGAGGAGCAGAGTTAGTTGGAAGCAGCTGTGGGTTTGGCCGTGGCTCGGGCGTGTTGCAGCTCTGTCGGTGATTCAGACGATGAAATATCAGCAGAGCTCAGCGTCTCCTTCTCTGCATCCATCCTGGCTGCTTCACCCTGCTCCTCCACTCCTCCGGCGCCGCTCAATCAAAGCCCACCTCCAGCGGGCGAGACAGGATGTCCATCCATTACAGCTCACACCCACACAAACACTGAGACACACACATGTGGACACACACAGTGGAGTAATGATCCATATCGTGTCCATATTAATAACTGTCTCAGTATCAGTGGAGGAAAGTCTAGTGTTGACGACAGCTGATCACAAACACTAGAGGTATTTATGAAATTAGCCTCAATGCAAACAATGAAACGAGCAGAAGCCATTAAAAGCAGATCAATTAATATATGAGTTATAGCCAATAGTTTAGATCCCTGCTGTTTTCTATTCATCATTTACATTTTTATTGATATCTATGAACTCAGAGTGTCTTTTGCGTTCTTACCTTGCTGTTGCTGCAGTGTCACACTAGGCTTATTTGAGACGAGCAACACAGACATGCACAGTTTTTGAGACGCCATCTTGCTGAATCTAATATTATCTCACAATGTTTAATTACAAGAAACTAAATATTAACAAATGTATTAAATCAATTGCCATAAATTTTGGCATCTGCAAACACAGATATGTTGTGTTTGTATGTTATTATGTCGCAAATTTCGATTAGGAGAGACAGAAGAATGAAGTAAAGATAATATTTAATAGAGAATATGAGTGTACAGGTTAACAGATGATTTGTGCTGATGAAGATTTAACAGAAGCTTTTGGCACTTGAACGCCAGAGCGAGATCATCTGTGATCAAGGGACATCTGAGCAGCAGCAGGATAAATCCCCCCATGGAGTACAGACACTGGTGGTGGTGGTGGTGGCTGATGAATCTGAGGCTGATGAATCCATAAGGACCATGTGGTGACTGGGAGGTGGAGGGTGCGCACAACTGCAGCAAGAAAGAACCATATCTAAAATGAGGAGCAGCAAGATGATACGTTGACAGAGAGGGTGTGTTGCTGTGCTATTGGTTGATTGTGAATCAGCTGACGACTCAAATGACCTACCCAGACAATGTCACCTAAAGACAGTGAGTGAGCATGCGTGTGAGGATTGAATGACAGGGTGAGACAGAAACTTATAGCCTGAGCATGAAAAGTATTGTCTTCCTGACTGAACTTTCACTAGAGCTTTACATGCTGAAACTTTACATCTCAGTAACGCTGTTGTTAATGTGTGTTTAGGTTTAGGCACAACAATTATTTGGTTATGGTTCGGAAAAGATCATGTTTTGGCCTAACATACCCAGTTTTGGGGGCACAACTGCCGCTGGAAACACTGTGATGTCTCTGCAAAAAAAAAAAAAAAAAAATTAAACAGGAACAGGTCATAGGTCAAGTCATAGTCGCAGTAGCTCAGTCCATAGGGACTTGGGTTGGGAACCAGAGGGTTGTAGATTCAAGTCCCCGTCTGGACCGAATATGGGGTGTGGACTGGCAGCTGGATAGGTGCCAGTTTGCCTCCTGAGCACTGCTGAGCTGCCCTTGAGGAAGACACTGAAACCTCAACTGTTTGGGCACCTGTCCAAGGCAGCCCCCTCGCTCTGACATCTTTCCATTTAATGCATGTGTAGGTCCTGTTAGTGCATGTGTGTGTATTTCGGGCCTGTGTGTATATGACAACAGAGTGAAAAACTTTAATTTCCCCTCTGGGATTAATAAAGTATTTCTTCTTCTTCTTCTTCTTCTTCTTCTTCTTCTTCTTCTTCTTCTTCTTCTTCTTCTTTAAAAACACTCATGTTTGGTGGCTAAAAAGCCACTGAAAACACTGCAATGACTTACTAAAAAACAGCCGTTTTTGTTGCTGTTGGTCTTGAACAGCGGTCTGCAGCTTGACCATCCGCCATCCTCTCCACCTCCTGATGACAGTCAGCAAATACGCTATGACGCTTGAAATACGTATGCAAATGTTACATATGAGTGGTTTGCAGAAAAGTGCAATGCTAACATTTTCTTCTGGCAACTGGGCTGATTAAACAAGTACATGTCCGTCAGGACCACTTTAGTAAAAACGAACTTTATTACTATTTGCAGTACTATATTTGGAGGCATGGCTCTGTTCTGGGGCCTTTGTGCCTTTCCTAGGCCTATGCAGAAAGCCTGAGGCAGAGAGCAAACCTCCCTGCCCTTCCATGTGCATACAGTACAGTCAGAGTGCGTCAGATGCATTTTTGACTGCCTGCCTGTACCCTGGACTTTCACACTGAGTGAGCTGGCCAGTCGTTGTCTTTTATCTCTTGAAAGTGACTCTTTTTTCCATCCTTGAAGAGCACCTGATTTTCTACGACTAACCACACAGAGCAGAGCAGTGCAGCACTCCCTATGTTTCCTCTGTTTCTTACATCATTTGTGTGATCTATAAAGGGAGGTTATCAATCAAGAAATAGTGTCATACTTTTAAATGTATACTGACCCGCGACAGACAGTGTTCATCATGTCCATCTCCTCACAATAATGCACACAGCTGCCTCTGCCTTTACAAGTTGAGTCAAATCAACTACGAGCTTTTTACCTTCTTGATACCTTCCTGCCTGCAAACAGCTTTTATCCATCTATTTTCAAGACAAGCCGCAGCTCTCCTTAAACCAACCCCTGATCTGGTCAGTTGTGTTTTTTGTTGCCCTTCAGCCACATTCCCATCTCCCCCTCATTGTCATTTCTCTACCTGTCCACCAGATGTAATCAGCCGTTTCCACCTGTGTCAGCAGCTGACTCTCACAGCCAGCCACTGCAGTAACTCCGCCCACCTGCTCACCTGTTCTCCATTTCCCTCATTAGTCTCACAGTAAAAACACCACACACACTTTGTCACAAAGCATTTGCATCAAGCCACCTGTACCTGAAACCTGTTCTTTGTTACCTGTTGCCTAAAAACCTCTTACTGACCATTGCTCTTAACTTTTATGTTACGTGTATGCATTCTGTGTTTGGCTGCATTTCAGTCCTGAGTGAATTTTAATTTCTAAGTTACAGTCAGTTCAAGTACCGCCATCCCCCAGGAGCCTACTTGATTGTGAAAGTTAGCAATCATGTCAGTGTAAAACAAAGCAAAACAAAAACAACTCATCATGAGAAGCTTCTTCAGAGAGTGAATTTTTTAACAGGATCAGTTTACGGGGGCAGAAAACGGAAGCTCAGTGTGAATATGAGTGCCAAAACAAATTTATCTGAATTACTGTGAATACAGGCTCAAACTCAGCTGCTTCTTTCACACACATACACGCACACACACACATTCAGAGACTAAATACACCGTAGAGACAAATCCCCAGTTGATCTTTCCCATGAACATGTCTCCCTGCCTCAGGATTCTCCCCCTCCACCAGGCCCGAGCCTCTGCTCCCTCTGGGCCACGGTGAGGGATTGTAACTATTTTCTCCGCAACGAAAACCTCAAACACAACAACAGCAAGTTAGTCATCGCGACCTGCCATAACATCTTGATTTGTGTTGTAGCGTGGGAGCTGCGATGCACACACACACACACACACACACACACACACACGGCTCTCTGCAGCACCCTTTGAGGGATCAACTCATCAGTTGTGCATGAAAAAGACTCTGGGTTCTGGAAGCTCCCTGCGTCTCTCCACCAAAAATGATTTATGAGGCCGAATCATTCACAGCGCTCACTTCCTGTCAGTGAAATCTCCAGACGTCCTCCTCTGTTTTATACTGTCACGTCCCATCTAGATGGCTGGCTGTGGAATTTAGTGCACGGCTGGATTACTCTTGTCTGCACATGTGTTTCGCTGCGGGAAGCTCTGTCCCGTTTGACTGTCCTCGTTCTGTTTTAACGCCTCTTTTCTTTTTTTTTTACGCACAGACTCACTTTGTGTTTTCCTTTTATTTCTTAATCATCTCTTTGGCAGTCAGTTAAGCATTCGTACTGACAGAAATACAGTGTCCTGTAAGACTCTCAGGCTCCTAAACTGCTCCAAACTTTGGCTTTGAGTTTGGCTTCATCTGTTGACGACTTCCTGTGATATTTTACAGCCTTCTGCTCAGACACTTGAAGATGCTGAAACACTTGTACGAGAGCAGACAGAAAGTGGCTGCTAATATTTCAGTGACTTCAGCAATCATCCCGACTGAAAGATCCACTTTTGCCTTTTTATTGCAAATTAAGCGTAGGCCTCCAAGTAGCGACATGCTCGGGTGATATTTATTGATATGCAACAGCCCCTAAGCGCCTAATTGGCTGTTTTGGAACTGACCCGACCTGCGATGGCTCCCTCAGCTGCCAGCTCTCCTCCCAAAATGGCTGCCCCGACCACAAGCCTTCGGTCGGCGCAGCACTTTTCATAGAGCACGGCTGTAAATTTTTCTTTTCCCTTCTCTCCCCTTCGCCTCTAACGTCTTCATTACCCGAGTCGTTTTGTCAGCACACCATTGAGCGTAACAGAATCCCATACTGACCAACATTTAGGTCATTTCCTCCTCTTAAGACCAGATATTGCGCTGCCGCAAAGGTAGCCATGTTGCCAGATTGGAGGCCTGGGTTGCCAGATTGGGGACCCGGCTAATCTAATTAGAGAGTGAGGGAAAGAGGCCCGAGGGGCCCGCAGGAGTGGGACTGTGGTGGAGCCAGGACTGGTTCCCCCTTTTGAAAAACTATGCACCGCAAAATACAATGTGGTAATGTCTGCGGGCCTAATTCTTCCGGAGGGGAGGGAGCCGGACTCTGTCCTGCAGACAGCCACATCCCTCGCTTCAGAGGGAGAGAAAAAGAGGGAGAGAGGGGGGCAGAGAAAGAAAGAGGGAGCAGAAGAAAGAGTCCGAGGATGATTTATGTCCTGCTGTGCAGACGCAGAAATAAATCCAGCGACCTAGCGCAGAGGGGGAAGCAGGCCATAAAGCACAGGATCAATTCAGAGCTGGTTCCCTTTTTTGAAAAACCCCAAATGAGCTAAAATCTCCTCCCATGTCAAAACCAATCGCTTTGTTTTATGTCATCAAGGCCTTTTATGATAGTTGTTCCCATTCTTAAGAGGGAGGCGTGGCCGTCTGTCTGCCGATGACATATGAGGTTCAGTCTTTGGAGTGAACCCGGGGCTCTCGGAGCTGATAATTAGGGTGCTCGGTGGTGAACGTGCTGATAGCTGTGTGGGAGGCCTCTTTAAGAGAGCGCCACTAATTTGAGCCATAGAAGTTATTGGGGTTATTGCTCCTCGCTTTACCTCCAGCTCTCAGTGGTGCGTGGGACCTGCACGCTGTCTTAGATGTCACACACACTCTCACAGAGTTACGTGTACCTCCAGGTGGCTGAGAGACGTGCATATATTTCACACCCACTCTGCTATGATCAATTTCACCTCCTCGCATGCGTCCAGTGAAGTGTGCAGCTTTTACAAGGGAGCGAGGGATCACTTTCAAACTCCCACAGAAATCCCAGCTTCTTTCCATCTCTATTAAACGGACCTGATGTTGACCAGTAAAATGATCGCTATGCTTATGTGTGACCTCTTGAATCTGCTCGGAGGACACACATTTATTTGTTATGGTATCTGAGTGACTGAGGTGTGAAGTGAGCTTCATTTATGTCGCACTTCTTTAAAACAATAGTCACAGAGTTCTGGACAGAGGGAAGTAAAGAAGGAGAGAAGCGAGTCGAACAAGACGTTCTATCAAACATGAGCACAAAATGTACAAACCACAAAACAGAAGTTATAAGACCATGAAAGAAAAACCCCGCTTCATTCAGTCTTTGCAGAGGTTTCAAAGTTCAGGAGCAACAACAGCAAACACACCAACATCATTACTGAATATCTCAAACTACACTGTGAATACAGCCGACCTTCAAGGCCACAAAAAACGGCTTATTTTGCATCATTTTGCCAGAATCTTCTTAATGTATATTAATTTAAACTTTGTGGACCATATAAGAAGAAAACTCATTAATTAATAACAATTTTATGTTTTTAAAATGCAAATAAGAAATTCAAGCTTCATTTGTTCGTACATATTAAAGCTGCAGTTATTAATAGATTTTTATTCACACTGGATCGAATGACCGTGTGTGATGTTGGAGGTGTTTCTCATGGTGTCAAACCCACAGAGGATTATCACCCGACTCTACAGAGAGAATACAGCCCACAGATTTAGACACTGATCACACAGATGGTTGAAATACGTGAGGCACATTTTTTTTTTCTTTAAATGAATGTCACTTTTAAAATAAGGCTTGCTGCACTACTTTTTTATTGTTACCAACCCCCCCATCTCGTCCTAACCCTAACATTCCCGTGTAATCAATCTACCATGTATTCATTTACATTTTATTTTATTTTATTTTATTTATTTGACAGTAATCAGTGTGTAGTTCCTGACATGTTGAGGCAGAGGGTACTGTCTGTAGCTCTGGTTGAGGGTGAGAGGCTGTCAGCAGATAAACAGAGATCTGTGTGGGTACATGAGACCCTAAAAAAGTGGGTGGGTCATTGAGAGCACCACCAGTTTGTTCCAGGAGCTTCGCCTCCATAATGGCCACTTCAAGTACTGCACTTCCACTTCCACACCTTCTCCTTTTCTATTGATATTGTGGTAACTGCAGTTTGTAAAGTCGTATAGCTCTGGGTATGCAGTAACCACTACCACCAGCTTCTCCTCCATTGTTTACCAACTGTAAACTTGTTGTCGTGACCACCACAGAAGGCTCGCCTCTCAAATCATCCAATTGGACAATGGGGAAAAAGCAGAGCTGACGTAAGGCGCTTTTCTGCTCTGAGTTAAAGTTTTTACAACTCTGTTATTTCAGAGCACTCCAGCAAAAATACACTTTGAGTGCAGAAACCCAAGGTGCATCACAACGTAAAAACAGCGAGCAAAATGCTTCATTCTCATTAAAAACAATTACAAAAAGCCACCTCCAGCTGATTGACACCAAAGGCACCCTTTAGCATCTTTATAAGACACACTGGGGTTTCAGTAAACTCAAATGTAAACCATGCAAGGCAATTCTTGATGCTGAGAGCAGCTGACGTAGTATGAAGAGCAAGAAAGTCTGTGCAGGTGGATGTGTCAAACAAAAGCGGACTTTCACCCAGGAGCTGCAGTTCATGTGCCGTTCAAAACCAAGTCACCGTTGTTTTAGCGTAATGTTACCTAATTTATGTACAGCCGTTGAGCAGTGACGTCACTTACATGATGTATTCACATTACGTAACAAAAGTACTTATTTTAATCTAAAACATGACGAAAACAACATGACCTAAACCTAACCCTGACTGCATCGCTATTAGACGCTGAGAGGTGTGAAAAAGCATCGGTTGTTGTTGACCTGGGAATGAGGGCAGGTTGGATGTTTCGCTTAAGTTGGTGGAGACCAAAGCAGAGCTACATTTGTGCTTAATATTGTACATGGTCCCTTAACCCTTAGATACATAAGTGGGATCAAAAATGACCCCAGGGGTTGTTTTTCTTCAGTATCTATGGAATTAAAAGTTTTTATCATTTCACGTTTTTGACATGAGGCCATTTGCATTAAAAAAAAAAAATTATATACATTTTATGAAATTGTTGTTTTTGTATCACTACCCCACTCTTCCATAAGTGGGGTCAAAAATGACCCCAAGCATTTCCTATGGCATATCAAGGGTTAGACCTAGGAATCTTTGATTCTTATCAACTGTGACTGTCTGACTGTATACATTTACTGTCGCACTTACACATCTAATGCCAGCAGTCTCACCACCCAGGAGGATATTTATACAGCAACATACATGTTAGTATTATATTCGTTTTATATCTTGGAATCCTATGACGTTATAAAATATGAACTTATTTTCCACATCCATGACTTTTGTGTGATAAAGTATAGTATTATTGTCATCAAATTAGCCTACTTTGTAGTTAGCTAACAGTAGCTATCTTAGTTAGGTACTTTTAGCTAACTACTATGTAATGTTTGTACTGTAATGTTAGCTAGCTATGATATTTATAGCTTCCTTGTAATCAAATCTAACCATTACTCTGTGTGTGTGTGTGTGTGTGTGTGTGTGTGTGTGTGTGTGTGTGTGTGTGTGCGAGCGCGCATGTTAGGTCGCCTATTATGCTATTATTTTTTTCGGTTAAAAAAAATAAAAAATAAAAATTTTTTTCTTCCTTTACCACTGGAGGCACAGCCCGGAGTTTTTCGACTAACCAGAAGTGCAGGGGCCTCACGCCCTTCACTTCCGGCGGTGCCCCCAGGGAATCGCCGTGTTGTTTGCAAATACTTTGGGTAGAAAACCAGCAGAGTTTAGCTATATATCTCATTTTTTCACGTCACTATATCACCGTGTTTCTACAATGTAGATTGCAGAATCTGTCTTGAGAGATTAAGTGTGTGTGTGTGTGTGTGTGTGTGTAGTTAGCTTAGTAAGCTTAGTAAGCTAGCTAACATTACTGCATTTGTAGTGTAGAGATAAGCAGACTTACTATGATATTTATAGCTTCCTTGTAATAAAATCTAACCCGTTAGGTAGCCTATTATACTATTATTGATTATTCAATGATGTCATTAGTTGAAAATGTTAATAAAAAGCGATAAATGAACATGTCAAACATGAAATCATTCTTTTGTTGACCAAAATATAATACAAATCATCATCTTTAACGAAAATGAAAGAAATTGCTTAAGTTTATCACATGAAACGCATTGATTCTAATTGGGGTCATTTTTGACCCCACTTATGGAAGAGTGTAGATATTGGTAGGTCATGCATCTAAGGGTTAAAAAATGTATGTGAATGAACAACACATTCTCAGTCCGACCTTGTCACATATTGACATTTGGTCATGGACTTTCCACATCAACGTATGATGTGCAAGGTACCCTGGGTGTGTTGGTTGTTGACGTTCTGGGACGCCATTTCAAGTTCTGTCTCCGTATTTGGTTACGTTTTGTTTTTGTTTTTTTACACACACACACGTGGTTGGGTTTAGGAACAAAGAACAGGGTTTGTCTTTACAATCTTATGGGCAGCGAACACCGGATTCCCGGGTGAAAGTCTGTGATTGCTGGACCAAGGACTGAAACATTTGCTGCTGTTTTTATTCACTTTTTTAAAATTATTTTTTGCACTGTGGGCACCCTTGTTTTTGTGCACGGATATTCTAAATAAATTGAAATCTTTTTGCATTGATCTCAGCCTGTGAACCTTTTTTTGTGACTGTCCTGTCTAGTTGCATTGGTGTGGATGATATCTCCTCTGCCGTCCTTTCTTGGTTGTCCATTGTACCGATGCACCCAAGATGAACTTTTTTGTTGCTCTAAGTAGGCGCGGTTTAACAGCAGCCCTAAGACTTTGCTAGACCCATCCACCACCTGTCCCGCCCAGCTTACTCGGACTTCTGCCCACTTAACATGAGGAAAAAAAATCACATTTAAACCAAACAAAAACAGAAAAGAGAAAACAAAATAAAACAAAATAAATGCGTTCCCCCTAACATATGCTTCCTGGCTGATTTCAGCACAAACATTTTTAAGCCATATCACAAACTTCAGTGAGTCCTACTGTAGATTCTTCACAACACCATATTTCTGATTTTAAAATAAAAGCCACACACATCTGCTGGTTGTGTCAGAGAGTTGTCAGTCTACAGCCTTCTGGATATTAATGTTCTGGTCATTTACTCTCATTATGATTTCACTGTAGCGAGCCCAAAGGAAACTCATTTTCAGCAGGATACAAACACCCGCTCTTCCTCTCTCTGTCTTTCTCACACGTTGTGGGTCCCACACAAAGCTCCTCTCCGACTCTCTGACGTTGACTAATTGTGCTTTGTTGTGATTAAAGCCACCAGATGCTCTGAAAGAAACCAGCCAAAAACCCCGTAAACTCACAGCTCTTTTTCTATCGCCTGCTCTTTCTTGTGGAGAGCAGCAGGAATGTCGGCCATCTTCCCATCCACACGGGACGCCACAGCGCGCTCGTTTTTTAAAGAGCGTGTTTACAGTGAAACGTTCCGCTGATGTGGGATAGATTTATTACTTATTTACTCTCCGGCTTGGCTCGAGCCTTTTGTTGGTCCGATTTCTGATCACTTTCGATGCCTCGCGCCAGACCACGAAGTGATGGCGGCATGTAAACACACCCGACACAAGCTGGGATCCAGGAATGTGTGTGTTAGTGTTTGTGTGGGTGTGAGAACGAGGCAGGGAATCAGTGTATTTATACCCACGCCCCTGTGTCTGCGTATGTGTGTGTGTGTCTGTGTGTGCAGAGTGTGTGAATGTGTTTTTGTGTGTGTTAATGAAGACATTTTCACTTTTTATTGTACATATATGCACAGATGTTGATTGCACACCATGTGTCCAGTGATGGTACATTCGCTCAAGTAGCCTACAATTTTGAGGTCCTTCATTTAATTTGAGAATATCAGTTTTATGCTTCTTTACACTTGCACGTCACTACATCTCAGCTCATATCACAGCTTTGGTTAATTTGCAGATTAAGATTTTACAAAGAAAATGAGATCAATTTATAAAATGTATGTGGGAGCATTCAGCAGCTACATGGTTTTACAGTACTGCATCCGTCAGCTGTCAGTGACTGGGAGGACGACGACAAAAGCCAACTCTCTTGACACATCTGCTAATGAGACTTCAGGAGCTTAGCTGTCCACATACTGAGCTAACTATCCGATCACCAGGCTCTGATTTTTCCACATCGTGAACAGAATCCTGTGATCCATCTTCATCATAGAAATTGAGGGTTTCAAGGAGAAGTGTTAGACGCGACTGTAACTGCCCCCATACAGCTAACTGTAGCTTACCTGTTAGCCTGTTGCTAACACCAAGCACCTCACTAGCATTAGCTAAGCATTTTTTTTACGTTAGTTTTATGCTGCATTCCAGGCAAGTGTCTGAGTCCGTAAGTCACCACTTCAAGTCAAGACTCACGACTTCGTAACTGTCAAAGCAACATGGCGGACCGTGCAGGGCTTATGTTTGTTTATGATCACTTCTATCGTCAATTTGAGCAAAACGGAGGAGGAGAAATGGCGCATAAGGTCACAGATGCTGTTATACTTTATATTTTACGTTATCTGTGTGTTTGGAAATGTATTTTGTATTGATTTATTCTTGCACTGGAAACCAGCTGTTAGAGTGGCTGCCAATAATGCATTAACATTAGGATTATTTTTTGTCTATTTCTCACCTGTATCACCTGCAATCAACACCGCATCCATGGGGCTGCCAGTGTTGTTTAGAGGAGTAAGGTAATTGGTTTAGAGGGCTGTGTGACGTCAGAAAGCGTAACTGGGAGCACATCGATCTGGTACGAGTTCACGGGTTTGACTGCCGTTCCAGTGCACTTTCACGGGTAGAAGGTTGTAAAAACACGAGTTACGGGTTGCCTGGAACGCACCATTAGAAACTAGCCATAGACTATGACCATCATCTGTATTAACCTTCAATGTTAAAAAATTTGTAGAAGTGAGAGTAAAAAACAAAAGATGTGTAAAGACATGTGCTTTTGTAACGTTGCAACATTTATACTATCTGAACACATATAGGAAGTCTAAATGGTCATGTTTTTACTGAGCGGTACTGCTACTTTTACTAGAGTAAAAGTTCTGAGTACTTCTTCCACCACAGCATGTGTCCTTGTGTGTCCTCTAGTTCTTCTTAATTGTGTGTCTTTTAACTTGGTGTGTGTTCCCACAAGTGTGTGTGTGAGTGTGTGTGTGTGTGTGTGTGTTCTGCCTCCCCCTCAGCGTTTTGTAATTGGTCGGTTGTAATCAGCGCCTTATAAAGGATCAATCAGGTGGAAGATAAACACGGCCTGGTTGTGTAACACACTCCATTAAGAAGGAAAATGGATCCCAGTGTGTGATCACAGCACATCGTTACACTATTTACTCTAACGACTGCACTTTTTAAAAAAAATACTTCTAGTGTTGGAATCACACATCGTTCTGATTTAACATTCTTTACTAATGCAAATTTTAAGCAAATCCTGAGTTATTTATCAAAACCAAATGATCTAACACACTGAACAATTTGAGGCCAAAAGCACTCATGAAAAAAGCAAAAAGTGCAATAAATGTCAAAATATTGTTCAATATATAGTTATCCTTTAATATTTTTTAAATTAGGGCTGTCAAGCAATTAAAAAAATAATCAGATTAATTACATGCTTTGTGATTAATTAATCTAAATTGATCGCATACATTTTTTTTCTGTTAAAGTATTTTTAAAAATTCCATTCAAATGAATTTTGCTAGATGTTTCATAAAGCTGCTGGATTCTGGACACAATTGTACCCCTGTCCTCTAACACTTAACTGGTCTGCAGTCCATTTTGCAAGGGAGTTAGTCGCTCACAGGTAGACTTACTCAGTTTGCGTCTGAACGCCTGGTTGAGTGTGGCTTGACAAGGCTGGCTGCTAGTGCTAGCATCAGAGGCTGTGCTAGCTCGGACCTCTGGGTTCGCTGCTAAATGCTTTGCGTTCAGGTGATATTTCAGGTTTGAAGTTCTCCGATGGTATGGAAAGGGTTAGGGTTAAATAGTTCCATCTGGGTGTTTTTTAAATGTAAATGTTCCATTCACAGGGCCAGGCAGCTTCATCTCGTCTGCCTCCATGTGACAAAGCCACTGTGGCCTTCAGTGATGCACCGGGTCAGAGGGCACCACGGAACGTGATTAATCAGCGTTCATTTCTTTTACGTGTTATTTTGACAGCCCTGATATAAATATGAATATTAAACACTGAATTTAATAAACAAACTTGGGACAAAGTACGGCCTTTTTTGTTTTAGTTTTCCTGTAAAGTTGGTCAAATGTTACAAACACGAGAATAAAAATGGGATATTTTGTGGTTTCACTGAAGTAAATGACAACCTGGTCTCACAGAAATATGTTAAATGACCACAAACTCTTAACACTACGTTATGTGGTGGTGCCACGTTATGGGGTAAAATTACACGGCAGCATGACGGAAACAATGCCAATGGGAGGTCACAGTTTAAAACATGGTTAACATGTAAAATGGCAAGAGTTTGGTATGGTTTAGCGAAAAAATACTTGGTTAGGTTTAGTACGGGATGTAAGTACGTCATAACATGACGTAAAGTAGGTAAAGTAGGGAGGTTAACACATCAACACAAACAGCAGCCTCTTGGGTTGAAGTCCTGTGTTTGTTTGACCCATTCACCACCCCACCCTACACAGACTGTCTTGCTAGTTACACCACGTATTGTGCGATGTCCAAAAAAAATGTATGCGTCCCTCATGATAAAGGATCATAACTGACTATCAATCGTCATTGTTTTAGTGATTGTAACACATTACGTGCCACCACCATGCAGCGTTAAGAAGTCGTTGATATTTCATGCGGTGGCGTAAGGTAGTTGTGAAGGGCTCCAGTGCACGCTATTGTGCACATATTGTCTCCTCACATGATCAGAGCCTTGATACTGGATAACATTAACATACATATTACCCAACAATCAACACTGCATATCTATAAATGACAAAAAATACCAGAGATATCAAGAAATTATTAATTTAATTTAACAATTTTAACTGTTTTGTTTTTTTAGTATATTTGGAATAAGAACGACAAAATAATCTCAACTCAAAGTCCACTTACTAGATTTTATTTATTTATTTATTTATTTAGCTTCATGATCATAATAACTCATAATTTCAGTATTCCCTGCCCACAAAGGACATTCTGAGAAAAAAAAAAGCACAGGTGTAAATGATGGAAAGGGTCTCCAGGGAGTCGTAAATACTGCAGAGAGGATCATTAGGCTGAACTTGCATCTATGGAACTGGATCACAACCTACACACAATGCTGCAAGAAAAAAGCACAGAGCATCATTAGAGACACACATCACCCAGCTCACACTCTCCTCAGGCACAAACTTTCAGCACACAGCCTGACACAGCAGCTTTTTTTCTGCCACAGTGAGACTAATGGCAAAGCAAATAAGGGCAAACTACACTTACTCATATACCTCAGTTTATGTGCAATAAAAACTGGAAATGTGCAATACCCAGACCCTGCAGGTGGAGTTTATATTTTTGTATTTTATTATACTTTTTAAACCTGTTTGTGTGCACTTTATCTTTTACTATTTATTACTTACTACGTGTATATCTGACCTGACTCAGAGTGTTTTTGTTTTTTTTTTGGCTCACCATCACAATGTCACAGATCACTGGGGCATTCAAATTAATCTGAGCCATCATTAGTTATTACTGTACAAGTCTAAATGTCTGCTGTGGGAAAATAAAGTCTATTTAAATAAATACATTTACAAAAACACCACAAGAAAAGTTTCCCTGCTGTTTGTGAATTTCCGGCTGTCTGCATGCTGCAGTTTATGTTAACGGATGGACTGAAAAAATGTCCAAAAAAATCCCCTTTTGAAATGTTTATTCTCTCTTGTAAAATCAGAGAACATGTGGGAGGACAAACATGTTCAATAAAATGATAAATGTGGTCTTATATAATCCTTACATATGAGCCTCACAGTTACGAGATATTGGTGTTTTGTAGTTATACCAAGATATACACAATTTAATGATAATGATATATTAAACTTACAAACTATTACATGCATCACTTAATTTTCAATGCCAGTTTATTACCAGTGTGTCAGAATTAAATCTGGTCTACATAGACCCTGTTATATCTGAGGCTGTGTGTCATGTGCACCAACATGCAGAGTGTAACTCTCCTCTGTATTTAATGTTTGTAAAACGTAGCGGCATTTTGGACAAATTACCCGGAGAGGTCTTTAACTGATGGACAATAAAAATAAACAGCTGCAGCTGTTGTTTGTCCACTTGGCAAATAGTAGTAGTAAAAACAACAAAATGAAATTCAACCCACAGAATTCATTTACTCAGTTTATTTATTCAGCTCGGAGAACATTGATAACGAGGCCAAGATCACAATAAGTGTTCAACAACGTCGTTTTCTTTGTCCAAAGGTGCAGATCTTCTTAAAAAACATAATTTTACATCTGATTTCTTGTTCAGTTTGAGTTTCTTATTTGTGTGTAATAAGTAAATCAGTCAGAGAATGACTCCACATGTGGTGTAATCTGACAGTTTTGTAGCTAAAATCCAATATCATGAATATAAAGTTAATATTCCTGCAATGATCTCTGGTCAGTGAAAGTATTCCCTTTCTTTTTCTCTTATTTCTTTTCCTGTCATCTCTATTTTTTCCGGGATATTTCTTCGGTCACAGGATTATTATCAGGAGTGTCATCTTAAACACCTAAAAATGGAAACGTAATTCAGATTTATGGAAAACAGTTACTGATCCAAGTGGCAGTCGTCCACGCTGGTTCCTGAGTGAGTCTGTTGCTTCAGACCGACAACATCTCTATTGTTTCCTGCTGGATGATGAACTGCACTGATGCAACTGTCAGATTCCAGGTGTTCTTCTCCTCTCCACTCTTTGTATCTTAACACAGGTTCATTTCATGCACTCGCTGCTGAATTCAGCCTTTGTGTAGCCGTATAAGTAACGTTTTCTGTTCCAAAATAACTGCAGAAGAAGAGAGTTGATACGATTGTTTATCATCAGCAGTGACTCATGGATTAGTTTTCCGTGCTGATATTTCTGGCTCTCACTTTTCTGGCTGATTCTCTGTTTTGGAACAAAGCAGCATGGAGATGATTTCCAATCCCCCCACACGTTATTCATTATGCAGTTGTCATGCTCAATAGTGCTACAAATAAGCAATTAATGTTGCAACTGGACATTGTAAAAAAAAAAAAAAAAGAAGAAATGTGCGCATAGCAACTGTGACATCACTATGACATCAAAACACAGACGCCTGCATTAAAGCATGTATTTAGCTGTCCATGAGCACCAAATGTCTAACTGCACCAGTTTAACCAGTTAAAATAAACCTGTCACACTGAAAATCAAACTGACAGTAAGAGAACCCGGCCCATTCTCATTCGGAAGGCATCAAACACCGTTGCTTTGTCAGTGATTTGTGCATCAGACACCTGATGCCAAAAGCCATCTCTTGCAGCCGTGTGATAGGCTGCGGAGGGGCGTTAGTTTGTAGCGCGGTCAAACAAAACTTTTTGAGATGTAATGATATGTTGCCAGTCGGCCAGACAGCACCTGTCCTGGTAGTATAATGACTGGATGGGCAGCATCAGTTCATAACGTGACCGGACGGCACCTGTTGCGATGGTATGATACGCTGCTGGACGGCGTCAGGTTGAAAAGCTGCCGGTGACGACATTGTATAACGATCTGGAAACTCCCATTTCCGGTGGGCGAGCAGGAGGGGTGGTGGATCAACCCGGTCTAACTCCAAAGTCGTCAAAATCTGGTTCTGGGGCAGCAATCAGACACCGACAAAAAAAGCTCTCCCTTAATGTTGGCATGACACGTAGCCAGTCACCTTTACAGTTTAACAGTGGCTGCCGGCGTCAGGGGGAAAGAACAAAAATTCAACCACATGCATTCGTTTTTGAAGGGGAAAAAAAACGTTGATACGCGGCGTTGTTCTGATATAGTGCTTTTATTTTGAAAAAGACTATGCAAACTGTACATTTCCTGTGAAAACAGAAGTGTATTTTGAAAGATAACAATGCATGGCAGAAGTTGACATGGCGTCCCGGAGTGTCAATAACCAACGCATCCAGGGTACCTTGCATGTTGTATCTGGACATGACCAAACGTCGATATGTGACCAGGTTGGGGTGAGAATGGGTGGACGGGTTCAGCAAACCCTGGACTTTCAACCAGGAGCCTGGAGTTTGCTGGAATATGAAGGTAGAGCCAAATCATGACGTTTTTTCTGAACCTCACAGTCTGCTTTTGTTGACGTACCCGCTTTGGTTGTGGCGTCCTGGAATGTCAGCAGACGCAGGAGGATACCTAGCGTGTAAAATCTAGATGTAAAAAGGCCGGTGACAAAGCGGCTACACGTGACGACTTGGAATGAGAATGTGCTGGAGAACGCACTATTCCTCCCAACTCCACAGAGCGTTTTAGAACCTTTAAGCTCACCGTTTTGTTTTTGACTCTCATCAGTGTCATTTCCAGCAGCAGCTGTTTTCAGCTAAAAACCTTTGATAAACCCACTGCACACTTGGTTGGTGGAGTTGGTGGACATCAAAATAGAGCTAAAAGAAAATGTGAATATTGACTTGTATTCATCTGGTGGACGCAAACATGACTCAAAATAAATGATAATGTCGCTCAGTGTCTGCTGGACGCGTAAATAAGCTGTTTGCGATCGTGATCACGTCTGTCCGGGTCTCATCGATCACTATAAACTAAGAAGAGAAGAGCTGCGGCATGTATTTCGGCTGTAAGGCTGCATTAACACCAAATTTGGCATCACAGTGAAAACGTCTCTCCCTGATTCATTTGAATGTGGATAGTGCATCTATGTGGTGGCAGTGGAGCAGGAGGGGAAACAGAAAAGACGCAGTGGTTGGAGGCAAAAAGTTGAAACAGATTCAGCTTTTGTAGTGGCCAGTCACGTAACCTGCGATTACGCCCACAGTCCTCGGAAACAACAGTCTCTTCCTGTTGTTACAATTTATAGCAAGTAAAATAAATAATGTGTGTATTAACAGCTTTTGTGTACTATCCTACAAAAGAGAGCACTAAACTAACCTGTGCACACACGTTTGTCTTTGGTGGTTGTAAATATATTATAGTAATTATAATCAAAAGGAATTCTACAGAGATCTTTTAAGCTGACAAACACTAAAGACACTCAGTTACTGAAACGGGAAGAGTGGGAAGAGTCCATCCACCCCCACACAAATGGGCCATTAAGTGACACTTCCACAACGCCACACAACCCTGCAGATAATCACCACAATGCCTGATTTGGTGTGAGTGCAGCCTAATGGGACAGGATGGGTGGGGCTTGGTGAAGTCGGTGTTGTTGCAGTTCCTGCTGGTCACCAGTGGAGGTCTGTAGTGGTCATAGATGACTTGAGCAGAGGATAATCTGGCAGCCCTCTGACAGCAGGTTTGAGCTGCTCAGAATAGACGAGACAGGCTGCTGCAGCATGATGGAGAACGTCTGTAATAGATACACATGATATTGCTGTAGTGTGACTGTAGACCTTCTGTCCACATTAAAAATTGCAGTTCCTATGGGGTAACGGTTGGTCTGCAACATTCCAACAGGAAGTCCCACCTCCTCCTCCTCCGCCTCCTTTTGTTTTAATGAAGCCCCTGGGAGGTTCTGGAAAGCCCTGGAACTGAATGCGGTCCATCCCGTTCCAAACCGCCGCCTCCTCTTCAGTCCCAGCGAGCTTGGACCAAACCCTGCTCTGCCTCCTGCACACTGACCCATCACCACGGCAACTGCAAACAGGGCGGGACAGGGTCCTGCTGAAAACGGGGCTATGATTTCAACAGATGTCACGACACACAGGCAACAGAGACGCTGGGCTCTGGTCAGTTTATAGCGTGACTGTTTCGTGGATCTGATCCACAGGCAACACATTTTATATATTATCAGGGTCAGAGCTCCATCGTCATTTATTACAGCTGGCTGAAGGTGTCACAACATAAAATTCAGGATATCGACACTACACTGTAAAGAACCTATCTAACACTGCCGTCATGACAAAGGGGGGTATTTGCACCCATACAGCATGCCCCTGTATCCTCCTATTGTCCCAGCCATGCGTCACGAGGTCCAGTCTCCTGATTGGGCGACGACATGGGATTGTTCTGGACCACAGTTGGGGGAAATGCTTGGGAACTCCACTTCCCAGCGTGAGAGGAGACGGAGAGCAGAACGGTTCCCCCGAGGCGCAGCCGTTGACCCCGCTGAGTGCAAAATATGCAGAGGTCGCCGGATTCCTATTGGGCAAGAGCTAAATATGACTGACACCGAGCAGCAATAACCCTTGACTCCAGAGCTGCTGGGGAGACACGCTATTTATTTGCAGGCAGATAAATGTCAAGCAAACAGTTCTGGATTTCAAACATGCCGTCAGTAGAAAACAATCCGGGATGTAAACTGAGGGAAGAGAAGAATTGCAGCTCAATCAGAGCAGAAAGTAAAACAAGTAAAAACAAGCAATGAAAAAAAGTTTTTGTAGCTCTTCACAGTCATCTGTAGCTGCAGTCAGGACTTCACATATTTATTACAGTAACTAATCCATCATACTGTAGCTCCACTTTTAGATTTACATTCATCTCAGTGGTGGAATTTAAGTGCATATACTCAAGTACAATTTTGAGGTACTTTTACTTCAATGAATATTTAAATTTTATGCAACGTTATACTTGTACTCCAAGATTTTAGAAACTAAATGTGAATTTATAAAATATGAAATATGATACTACTCTGCAGTATGTGAGGTAGTGTAAAGCTGGGATAGGCAGAAATCTAGGACAGAAAAAATAGGCACTCTCCTCCTGCGGCTCTCTCCTCTCTGTTCTAAACCCCTCCCACCAGATGCCCATAGCATATGCAAACACTTCATACAATAACCCCATGTTTCTCATACCTTGATTTATTTAATCTTATTTCATCGTTGTGAGCAGCACTTTTACTCAGCCCCTCCTTGTCCTACTCTTTGTCTCGCTGTTTTATCAGACCACAAATGAGACAAGGATTAGGTCCTAGCCACCCCGCTGTCCTTCCACCTTTCTCCTCGCTGCTGTGAACTGCTTCCCTGAGAAGAGAGTGGACAGCAGCTCAGGAGACAAACCTTTGTTTGGCGGTTGTAGCAGCTTGAATTGGGGCAGCACGAAACCCCCAGCGCTGGTGGCCAGTGACAGTGGATCTAACCTGTGTAACTGCAGCAACAGAAAGTTTGCTGATCCAGCAGGGGGTCGGGGCTGTCTGGTTTGCGCCGGCTGGATTCGGGTTACGGCAGCTGCCAACACGGGGTCCGTCTCTAGAGCTGCTGCCTGCTCTCCTCCCAGAGAGGTGGTCTATAGCAAGGCAGAGGACCCACTGTGATTTGAGGGCCTAGCTAACGTTAGCAATGTGAGCATGAGGCTGCGGCCGTGAGCCTTTAGCTCCAGTTAGTAGAAGGCTTAACTGTTACCATCATTTTCTGTTATCTGAAATGTTTCACCGATACTGACGTGTTTTATCTATTTTGTTTATTATCAGACTCATTTTTTTAGACTCTATTTTTGATAAGTCTATTTTCCATTTTGGGTTGCTTTACAGTGTAGGCAGTTGTTGCCAATACAGGAATAGCAACTTCCTCTGCAGGATTCTCAGTCGTTGATTCAGGGTTTCACCAAAGGGACGTGTACGTGCATCTGCATTTATAGGACAGCCAATAGGAACGCCCTCTCTGAAATGACCTGTGATTTGCCAAAGACTAAAAGCTGAAACAGAGCCAAGAGGAGGTGCAGAAATCCGGTGCTCTCCCAGACCGCTTGAATTACAATATGTTTAAAATTTACTATGGGATTTTTGCCAAATGAAGCCAAAAGTAAACTGCCCACCAGTTTCAGTATCTTCCATCACTGCTGAATATATACATTGTTTTTAGATCAGTGCAAATGCTGCAACAGATGCCTTACTGCAAACTGAACATTATGTACAGCAGCTTCAAGATCATTTTAAACAATTAAGGTCATAAAGCCAGACTTGTTGATAATCTTCTCTTGTATATTGCATGAGTATAGAACATTTAACAACCCCTTAACCTGAGACAAGAGTGCCACAGCTGAGACAATTAACTAAGACTTTTTGTTTCCATCCACATGTTCAAACATTAAGAGAAGCACATCACAGGTCGAGCACGTTAAACATTAATTATCACTGGCTTGTATCTATACACACACTTGCACGCACACACACTCATACACTCTCACACCTCTTCCATGGCCTACCAGTAGAGGTCATTGTTCTCTTGGTGCACACTGCAGCTCCTGTGACCTCAGAGAGGGTGACAGCAGCACCTTAAGGTCCTCAGGTCACAGAGTTGAGAGCTTCAGCTGCAGAGACGCTGCAACTTCATAAAACACTACAGAGTTATAATACACAGCTGGTTTCACAGTAAACACCTGGGTGAAGAAGCAATACATTCAGACTGAAGTCACTGATCGATTGTGCAATTAGATTGGCCAATTTCCATCAAAGTTTTTCCCTGTGAGGTTGTGTTTGTGATGATGAAAAGGGTTTTTTCAGCAGAGTGGCACATTTTATTTCCACAGTCGTTCATCACAAACATGCCTCAGCGGCCACCAATCAACAAAATGATCCAGAAAACAACAAAATAAAACACGAGGGAAGAAAGCAAAGGGCGAAATATACGAGCCCACCCACAACAGGACAGCATGTAAGCCGGCAACAAACCAATAGCTCTAAAATGTCGGTTGTCCACAATTACTCCAGTTTAGTTATGATAATAACAATAATCAGCTGCAGCCTCGCCTCATTTAACATGCTATAATTCATGTTTTGGAGAGAAAGTTTGTGGAGTCATGTTTGCCTTGGCTGAAAATAAGGTCTTTAAATATCCTTATCTGACATCAGAGAGGCTTGATACTGTGGATCAATGCAGCTGAGACATAATCCTCAACACATCTGTTCTGTTACAGCATATTTACTCTCTAATACTTTAACTTTTGTGTCTGTGTTTTTGTTTGTTTGTTTGCATTATATTCAGCTAATACTCCACAAGGGAGCATTAATATTGCTTTGTTAGTATAACTGTCATTAGTGGTAGGAGTAGTAGTAGGTGTGGTTATTATACTTCATTTGCACAGAAAATAGTAAAACAAAAACTGTCCACGAGAGGAAAGAAACCCAGGTACGAAAAAAAACCCTCCACTAATACCAGCTGTGGTCGCGGACAAACATCCACCAGAAAAAGACGACACTGTCTGGCTGATGTTTGATAGAGTTAAATGAAATACTCTGCACACATGTTCAGGTGTTTTCAGTGGTCTTTAAAGGTCTCAGTCAGGTGAAACATGTGAAAGCACCTGTGGAGGTGAACTGTGGGAGTGTAGGGCCCAAAATTGGGTTGCAGTAAGTACAGTGAATTTCCAGCACAGAGCTTTTATTTTGAAGTGCCGTAATGGACAGCTACAACAGAGACAGCAAACTAGCTGGACGACATGACCAAACACAAGTATGAAGCTTAATATATTAAACTTTGTGGACCTTGAACTAATGACTGAGGAGAAATCTGGACCAGTTTGGAACCACTGGGCTAGATTATATTTAGAGGCAATGTTATTTATTTATTATTTTTAGTGAATGAAGCGCTACATTGATGCAAGAGAACACCACAGTCTGGGTTCATATCCTGAGTCCTGCGTGTGGTTAGGTTCAGGCACTTTGGTTCGGAAAAGGTTGTGTCTTCCATTAAATAAACACGTTGTGTCTCACATCACTGGAGACTTTTTCTGGTTTAAACTCGACCACAGTACTGTAGTGCTGCCAGTACCTAAATGTAACTATAAAAACAGTTTAATAATGTTGTAGCCATTACAAGCGGATATTGTTGTGTAAGATCAAATATTTTGGCCAGAAAATAAATGAAATACATTGTCAAATAACATTTTGGTGACATGTTCAATATCTACATTTAACAGACTTGGCAGATATGTTAAAGGGACACTTCAACCCAAAATCAAAACTACATATTATTCCTCCTACATGCAGTGCTGTTTATCACTCTAGATTGTTTGGATGTGAGTTGCTGTTGTAGATATCAGCCGTAGAGATGTCTGCCTTCTCTCCAATATAATAAAATTAGATGGCACTCAGCTTGTGGTGCTCAAAGCGCCAAAAAATACATTTGAAAAACTCAACATGACCTGGTTACTCAAGATAATCTACAGACTGTGTTGTGAGCTGCTTCATGTAGGAATTATTTTCTTTCTATCAAACTACACCCATCAACTGTATCACCGTGCGGAAGGAAGTGTGCATCTACTCATGAATAAGAGGCTCGTGCTCGTGACAGCACGAGGTGTAAATATTAATGGTGTCCTCCTCGGCTGAGCTAGCGGTAGATGCACGATTCCTTCTGCGCAGGCTGTTCTCATGCACTGCTCATACAAATATCTACAAAAAGTATGTTTTTAAATCAGGTTCAAGGTTTGACTAAAATCGCCAAAAAGTTTCACGTACAATGATTGACGTGTATACCGTACCATAGTGATTTTACACTGATGGACTTTTAAGTAATGTGTTGTTTTATGCAGTGAAATATTTACAGTCATGGTATTTTATTTTTTGTGTAGTGAAGCCAACTATCTGTTCAGTGTGTTTGTTTTTTTGTTTACCTGCCCAGGGACATAAGATGTAAATTAGCTGCTAGCTTACTCTGATGCAATTGCTTTTAATATTGCACTCTCCCTGTATAATAAACATCTAAATAAATTCAAATACATAAGTAATGCAACAAAATTCAACTAATGAGCTGACGGGAGTGAACAAGAAAGTAGTATAAACAGTGAAAGTCCACATAAGGAGGCAGGAAGGGGTAGTGGATGGATCAAACAAACGCAGGACTTTTCCCAGGAGTCCAGTCTCACTCTGAAGTTGTCTAAATCCGGTGCTTGGGCAGTGACTCACAGTGTCAGACACCGAAGAGGATACCTTTCACGTTGTATTTGGATGTGGAAGGTCCATGACCGAACGTCGATTTGTGAAAAGGTCAGAGTGAGAATGTGTTGGACCAGTGTTTGTGTCCCGTGTGAAACAAAGTGAACTCTGAGTTATTTTAAGGTACGTCACCACTTTTCTTTTTAACTTATGTAACTTCACATTAAGTATGTAACCTTAACTATGCAATATGACGACATCATTTGTGGGGTGCTAATTCACTGGATATCATACAAAGCATTGTATGTGCATTTTCATAAGATACCCTTGTATGAGGGTGTTGTTATGTGTGGTGATTCATTTGGCGGGTGCAGTTTGGTAGAGAGAAAATAGTTCCTACATGAAACTGCAAGAGTCTGTGGATCATCTTGAGTAACTGAGTCATGATTTCTGGAAAGAGACATTGCTGTTGAGTTTTTCAAATGTATTTTTGGGCTTTGAGCACCACAAGCTGAGGGGACATCTTGTTCTATTATACTGGAGAGAAGGCAGACATCTCTACAGTCAATATCTCCAACACTCTGCAACTCACACCAAAACAATCTAGACTGATAAACAGCACTGCATGTAGGAGGAATAATATGTAGTTTTGATTTTGGGTTGAAGTGTCCCTTTAATTAACAACATGTCCTCATCATGTTGACAGAAAATGTAGTTCAGGTGATGTTACTTCAAAAGGTATCGGCTGCATACACACATATCCTCTATGAGACGAGGCTGCAGATCAACCTCTATCACTGACCCGCCGTGGTGTGACTCCATGACGACACCTAGAAGAAATCAAACTGATGGTGCTGAGTCTGAATTAAGTGTTAATGAGATTCACCAGCCCCAACACATTGACTTAACATTAGTCAGAAAGCAGGCCGGTCCCCTGTACAGTAACCCAGTGGAATAAATGCTCTGGGAATCATCCAGAAACTCCCAGGAACCTAAAGAGAGAAGGAAGCCGTAAAATCATAAAAGGTTGACTTCACTCTTCTGAATGATTCGCCTTATTGGAACAGCATGTTAAAGCTGGACCATCAGAGTGAAGCAATATGGCCAGGGCTCCTCCACAGCTATTGGACGTGCAGTGTTGTGGAGCAGGAAGTTTAGCGTGCAGGGTGGATGGTCGGTGGGCGGGCGATCCAATCAAGCAAATAAAACTCACTAATGGTGCCGTTCACAAATTGAGAAGTCTGGAGTCGTTCCCCGCCTGGCACCCATTCCCTCTCGCTTGAAGATGGCGAGGAGTGTGAAGGGGGCGAAGTGAAGGAGGGCGTTCACAAATTTAGTCTGGGAGGAAACGGGCTTAGCACTGTGGCTGGCTGGAGCCGGTGCCGCTTTGGGTTTTTTAAGCGGTTGTACCCGGTCCAGATCTAAATGGAGGTTTTAGTGCGGGCGACCCCGGGCTGTTTGAGGTGCGGTCTGACTCGGTGCGAGGCCCTGCAAAGCATCAACACACGTCTACTCAGGCTCCAATGCCTTCAAGCTGGAGGCGGAGGGGAACCATCACACCAGGCAGCTCCAACCGCCCCCCATTATAGATGATGATCTCACCCCGGCTGTCCGCGGCCATTACAGACACAGAAAATGGCCACCTAAGAGCTGCACGGCTCGCTCGATGTGCTAAATGACTCTATTAGAGACACAAAGATATCACCAGTTTCGGATGAGAGCTGTTATAGCTCTGAAATGTCGAGAAAATCTGCTTGTTTTTGACTTGATGTCCATGTTAGTTTGAATTTACGGGTTGAATATCATATTTAAAAAAGGGTCATCTGTTTATCTTTATCTAAAGCAGCAAGATAATCCTTAAATTTACACGGCAAATTACAAATATTGGTGATGCAAGCTTTCCTATAACAGCAGTAATACTCCAAAATGAATAAGTAAATATGGCAGCTCTTAAATAAGAAAAGTGTGATTTAATAAGACTCTTATTCCCAATTTAACAGACTACGTTTTAACAGTGTTTAACTGTGTTTAAAAGTAAGCCACAGTTCAAAGAAGAAAAACTCATATTGCTATTTAAACAACTTTTTTCACTCTTGTGCAAACAGCAAATAGCTGAGTGTCATGCAAATTGCAGAGGAGTAAACACACATATGGTTTTGTCCATGTCAGGCTGCGTGAAGTGAGTTTTAAAAATAACAAATGCATTCAAAGCTGTCAACAATTTTCCTTTATGCTTTCGTGCTGTCACTGCCCGAGCAGGCTGCTGTTCTCTTCATGTAATCGAGCTGTAAACGGAGACAACATTTACTGTCCCACCTCGTCATATATCACTGACATCCCACTCTGTCCTCCGCACGGACAATATCCCTGACAACTGCTGTAAATCTGCGGCTGAAACTCTGAAAGGAAACGGGCAGCGACGACAGTTTCCTCGCCGCCTGCAGATGTTCATCTCAACACTGCAGCACTGTCACTGTGATTAGCTGCAGGATCAAACCAAGGGAACATGTTATTTATCTCTGAGGCGCTCAGATATTCTGCTATAGTCGCATTACTAAGGATCCCAATTTAAATAAATGTGTTTAATTTAAATGTAAAAGAATCTAGAAAAGTCCAAATGTCTCCTGTTAATGAAACTTTGTTGGTAAAATTATTTCTACCTCAGTAAATGCATCTTTGTCCTCAAACACATTCTCTACTTTTTAGATGATATCCTGTTTAATTAAAAATCATTTTATAAGGGCAGGGTTCAGTTTAAAAAAAAAAAAAAAAAAAAAAAAAAAAGTGGGAATATTTCACCTGAAAAGAGTCAAAAATTCCATTAAAATCAAACTTGTGACAAAAGAAATCTCTGCTCTTAAATGTTTTTGTGCATGCCTTATTACTGCAGCTCTCTGTTCACTTACCAGGATATTTTGTTATAATGCCGACCTTCTAATTTAGGATATATTGGGTTTCTAATTCTGAGCCTACTACTGGTCTTGGCTGCACGCGTTATATATCATGAGAGAGGCTCGCTGAGTGTTATACGCTCTGCAATGTTTCCATATTAGCGAAGAGAGAATTAAAAAGGAGGAAGGAGGAAAATGTCTAATAATGATTACACACACACTGGGTCTTTTTAAACGCTCATATTAGCGTCTGAGGCCGAGAGCTACATCAAAGCCTCGCTGCTATAAAGTCTATAACACATCGGGGGCTGTTAAATTCAGGGAAGTGAGAGCAGTGAGAAACGTTATCATACAGTCTGTCTCAGATGCTGTTGGAATTAAAATGATTTGTTTCTTGATTCTAATCGTCAGTAATGTTTCTCTTCTTTTATCAGATGCAGGGTTTGAAATGTAAAATCTCTGCTTCATGTTTTAACAGTCGCACTTTACTTTAGCGTTCCATATTTAGCATTTGTAAGCCGTGTATAAACATCTGGTAAAACTATCTGTGACGCCCATGTGTGTGATGCATTATTAACATATTTAAAATGTGTTACAATCTGCTTATAGCGCTGTATAATTATAGTTTTAAGCACTCCTAGTTATCCATAATGCTTTATGATGATAATCATTACACATTATAATGTTTTTACAATTACGTCTAAAGTCAAGTATCATAATACTTTATAATTGCTGGTTACTCACAGACATGTTTTTGCAAGGATCATAGTGTGTTATAATTCTCATGTTACAGTATGACCCCTTAAACAAATAAATAAAATTTACAATTTGTGTTGTTCTTGCACAGATATGATAAAAAGTATCCTCTCTACTTAAAGCAAACAGTGAACACCGACACTGACTTTTAACCAGCTTGTAATGCATCATATCTGCTTGTATGTCACAATTTTTTTCACTGCACTTAAAGTAGCACAGGTGTAGATTTCAGTGAGGACATGTTCCCCTCAATACTTAGAACATGCATATTTGTCCACCCTGTCAATAAAACATGAAAGCAGTAGAGGACTTTTATTTTGACAAAGTTAAAGACATTTAAACTATAAATTGTTGCAGAAAAGAGACAAATTTGTGCATGAAAATTCCCAAATATGCAGGACATTTGGTGTTTGATGCTTAAAGTTTTCTGGAGGAGGATCCCCAAATCGCAAAAAGAAAAGTTGCACCCAGTGACGCCACAGAGAAACTTATAATCACATTAAAATTTATTATAAAATGATTTCAGCTATGAAAATACATAATGCACTATGATCCTTGCAAGCAAATCTCAGTGAGTGACCGGTAATTATTAAGTATTATGATACTTGATCTTATAAGTTATTATAAAATGCTTTACGATAATTGTTATAAAGCATTATGAATAGTTAGGAGTGCTTATAACTGTAATTATACAGCACTATAAGCTGCTATAATGCATTATTGACGTGGGTGTGATAGACATAGTTACTGTATTAACACACTGTAATGTAATTGTGACATAAGGTCGTTTAAAAGTTTTTATTAGTCAACAATGATAATCTCTCCCATTAAGACATAATTCAAATTATTATGACCATGTTTTACTACATTATCTGTTTATACACCAGCCTCCTCTGGAGTTCTGGTTGTTGATGAATGCATTAATAAACATTTATATCTGCTCACATGCATTCTAATGTGTTATAAACCATTTATTAAATGTTTATAATCTGTTTATCAATGCAAATTATTGGAGCTTAAAGTAAAGTGTTACTGTTTGTTTCATGTTTTAGGAGCTTTTAAAGACCCCAGAGACACATTAACGCCTCCATTGACTAATTAAAGTCAGGTTTTTAAATGTAAAATCTTGTCACTGGGTCACACCCTTTAACCATGCATATTTAGCGTTTATAAACAGTATATAAACATCTAATATATGGTTTAAAATATACTATAATGTAATTGTAACATAAGACCACTGAGCTTATTAAGTTCTAGTTGTGACATCTGCTCATAAACATTCTTCTGTGTTATAAATTGTTTATTAAATGTTTATATTCTGCTTATTAATGCAAAATATTGGAGCTTAAAGTGAAGTTTTACTGTTTGTTTCGTATTTAAGGAGCTTTAAAGGCCTCCAGAGACACATTACAGCATGTGATAAAATGTGAGCCAGTGACAAGATTTTATTTTTAAAATTGCATTTAATTAATAACCAGTGTCATTGGGTCCAACTTTACTCTAACCACCGTAACAAGCATTTATAAACAATATATAAACATTTAACATATGGTTTGTAACACACTGTAATGTAGTTGTAACATCAGGGCATTGAAAATTGTTTATGTGCAGTATGTAATAAACCATTTATTACATGTTTATATTCTGCTTATTAACACAGAATATTGGAGCTTAAAGTAAAGTGATACTGTTTATTTCATGTTTTTAAAGACTCAATGGAAATATTAACGCCTCTATTGACTAATTAAAGTCAGTTTTAAATGTTAAATCACTGCTTTATGTCTCTTTGGGTCACACTTTCAGCATTTATAAACAGTATATAAACGTTTAATATATGGTTTATAACACACTATAATGTGGTTATAACATAAGACTACTGAGAAGTGTTTAGTAATGAACAGTATTTGTCAATAATAACTTGTCCCATGTTGATAATTTCATGTTATTATGTCTGTATTTTACGACATTATCATTAAATATCTATTCAGTTGGAGATCTAGTTGCTGACAACTGCAATAATAAACACTTATACGTGCTCACACACATTCCAGTATGCTATAAACCATTTATTAAATGTTTATATTCTGCTTATTAGCAAAGTGTTACTGTTTGTCTGTTTGTCACTGGTTTATGTCTCTTTGGATCACACTTTACTTTAACCCTCCATAAAAAGCATTTATAAACAGTATATTAACATTTAATAGGTGTACAATGTATGGTCTGTTCAGTATTTGTTGACAATTTTAAGATATGATTTACATTATTACAGCTGAACTATGTTTTACTATATCGTCATTAGCCTCGGCTTATGGGTGCCCACAAGAGGAGTGATAGTTGTTGACAAATACATCATAATTAATTTATTAAATGTTTATATTCCGCTTATAAAAGCAGAATATTGGAGGTTAAAGTAAAGTGTTACTGTTTGTTTCATGTTTTAGGAGCTTTTAAAGACTGATTTTTTTTAACTAATTAAAGTCAGTTTTAAATGTAAATTCACTGGTTCTTGTCTCTTTGGGTCACACTTTGCTTTAACCCTCCATATTAAGCATTTATAAGCAGTATGTAAACATTTAATAGGCGTACACTATATTGTTTGTAGCACATTATAATGTAATTGTAATAGAAGGACATTTGTGTTTATTAATGTTCAGTATTTGTTGACAATCTAAATATATGATTTATATTATTACAGCTGAACTGTGTTTTACTATATCGTCATTAATTATGTGTTGATGCACCAGCCTCGTCTTAAAGGTGCCCACAGGAAGAATTATAGTTGTTGACAAATACATTATAAATGCTTTAGTAAACGTCTGTATTCTGCTTATAAATGCAAAAACTGGGCCTTTAAGTAAAGTGTTGAGCTTTAAAAGACTCCTGCGACACATTCATATCATGGCCGCACTACTTTATTGATGATCCTATCCTTAGATTAAGCTCTGCGAAAATCTATCTCTGCTGTAGGAGCATTACATTTCTGCAAAAAAAAACTAAATCCAGGAGTGAAGGTTAGTTATTATCTAAAGAAAACTGAACCTGAAGCGTGCAGCAAATGAGCGTGTGCGCATGAACTTCATGTGAGAAATGGGCCAAAGTGGTGGTTGCATGTTTGTTTTGGTGACGGTGGCACTGAGCTGTGTTTGCTGTAATCCTTCCTGCCTGTGTGACTGACAGCCACAGGCTGAGCAGCAGGTCTACATGTACCTTCAGTTTCTGTCTACTGCGGTGAAAACGCACCGCCCCGACCTCGCCATCAGAAACACACAGACACCGGCGGCCTCCCTCCTCTCCTCTACACTCACTCCTCTTTTTTTTATGACTTACACCTACTCGCCGCTGTGACCTCTTCACCTCTTTTTATTCTCTTTTTCATTTGACATGCCATCACATAAAAACTCTGACAAATATGTGCTTTTGGAGGCCGGTGCAGGTAGCTTAAGAATGATGTCACTGGCAGTTTGTGCCAAAATATTCACAGTATCTTCAACTGAGAGCTTTTTTTTTTTAAAGTTTCTGAATGGATTTTATTCATTTCAGACAGGAAAAGCCTCTTAAACAGCACTCACACCATCATGACACACTGAATCTCTTCTCTGAATCCAAACCAATGACATTTATTTTGGGTTAGCAGCTCTTTTAGGAGCTAAGAGGGCACACAAAGGTAGACTGGAATGACAAAAAATAGCAAATTAAATGTGTAAAAAACATTTAATTGATGGATGTTATGTGTGACACAAAGTATTTTCACAATAAAAGTCCAGTATTGGCCTGATATATAAGTCTAAGCCACAAAAACACACACACTTATTCACACAGGGATATTTTGCCTCATATAGCCCACGAGGGGCGAAGACTAGGACTGACTGCAAACACCCCACAGGCCATCACTGCTGCGACAGGATTGGAAACACGTGTGTATTAATACCTGCTCGCGGCCCTGAGCAAATATATAGCCCGGGCTAACCTGCTAATAGCCTTAATTTGTAAGGTAAACAGTAGAAGAGTTTGACACTCACTCACCTAAGGTGGCTTTCCTCTGCTGCGCTGCCTCTGCTGCCTTCGGAGGCTTTGGAGGGACTGGGGGTTTTGGGGGTTGGAGGGGGGGGGGCGGCAAAGTTACAGCCTGCCTCCGCCGTGATATCTGTTAAAGTAATTTTCTCTCAAAGAGGAATTAATTTCCTTTCTCAGGCGGCCCACAGCGCCTGTGGCACAGCCTGTGTCGTCCAACCGGATCCCCCGAGTGTGGAGTTATTGTGACTGTCCATCTGTGAAAAACCTGCCCGGGCCACGAAAACTCTGCAACACCTATAAATCTATAATTTGTTTTATGTTTTATTTGACTTTAATCTGAGCTGTGTGCACTTTAAATATGTGCCATATATACTATACAGTATTTGAAGGAAGAAAATGTGAGTGAAGTGATTATTTATCTTTAATCTTTATCACAATATATGAAACATTTACTCACAATATCTTAATTATGTCATTTGCATAAATAAAACAACTGAATTATTTTAATTACAAACACTAAAACCTGGTATTTATGATAAAATAATCATAATTTCTCCACTTTTTTCCAACAGACCAGGATTATTTCTCACATTTTAAGTCCCATCTTTGTATCGTAAGTTATATAAATGAGTTTGAGCTCAAATAAATCAGTTTTGGTTTTACTTGAGCTCATTAAATTATATATAATAACAACATTAAGGATTAAGAGAAGCCGAAGCAAAGAGGACTTTCTTCTTTCACTCCCGGCTGTTTACCCGCTTTTATTCCTACTTCTCTTCTGGAAGGTGACACTTTTATGGCTCAGATGATTTAGTGAGACACGGACGTGACGGCTGACAATGTGTGATACAAGTGTCTGATGTAGGTTGTAGGTGGTTGAAATATTTCATCTTCACTCATAAACCATTCCCAGGAGGATTTATTCCTGGTCAATCCCGACGCTGCGAGACGCAGTTTCCGGCACTTACTTGAAATAATGGTAAAACTTATCAAAGGTTTGGTTCCATTAAAGAAAACTGTGTTTTGTGCACTGCTGCAGTAATTTATTGTAATTCTAAAGCAAATAAATTTGGTGTTTGGGACACTGTTTCAACTTCATGACCTCATACCAAAGGTCAAACCTGTGTCTGTGCATTTGACGACGTGAGGTGTTTCATTTCAAAATGAGATTAAAATCATTTAAAAAAACACTCCTATAAAATGATTGGTTGCACTAAATTAAAATGGTTGTTTCTAAGAGTAGTAGGTAACTCACTTGGATGATAAAATGTTAACCCTTAATTCAGACTGGATCGCTTTGCACTGCAATGAATGCTTTTTAGTTTCTGATTTTTATTGCGGATAAAACTTGTCATTTTCCTTTAAAAGCATCGCAGAGTCAGACAGAGAGAGAGAGTGGAGCTTTTAACATCACAGACAAACAATGTGCAAAGGAAACCATGAGAAGCAACAAGTGTCCTTCTTCCACAACACTAACAGTGTTTTAAAGGGTCAAAAATGACAAACACAGGGTGACACGCCGAGTTAACCCCTGACACCTCGCCTCCCCCGTCTGTCCACACTCCCACACCTCCCCTAATACCCTCTCCCCCAGCCCCACCCATCAACCATTAAGGCTGTTTTCCTGCAGTGAAAAAAAAAAAAAAGATGGCCACCGGAGGTCAGGTCCAAGTCCAAAATAAATTGCCCTCTTTCCTGAGGCTCAGCCATTTTAATAGTACAGATTTATTGTGCTGTGCTTTTTGGAGGGTGATCATATGTATGTGGTCAGTAGCGCGTATGCAGTCTGTGACCCAGCCTCCCTCTCACGTTACACCCTATTTATAACATCCCCTCCGCCGGCTCCCCTCGTTCTGCAGTTCCTAGGAACCACCTTCTGCTCCCAGCCTCGAGCTCCAGTCCCCTGTTCCTCCTGACATCTGAGAGGCTCTGCTGCAGCTTATCCTGGGCTAACTGTTTATCCTGTACAGCCTGGCAACCGGCCGCACGCTCCGGATTACCACAGGACACCCATTTCAAAACACACTTCTGCTCTGACTAATCGAGAGTGAATTTTTTTTAACTGAAGGAAAAAGTTTTGGGGATAGACAAAGGAAAGAGAGAAGCATTTTGGATATGTGCTTGTGATCTTTTTGGTTGATTTAGTAACTTTACCGTCTTTTACTTTGCCCTTCTCACCTTTCCTGGAGGGCTGTGTGTGTGTGTGTGTGTGTTTGCACGCAATGGATCACACACTGTTCGGCTGCCTGCGGAGCCCCCACGCCCCGGCGCAGGCCCTGCATCCCGCCTTCACCCAATCTCCCCTGACTCTGCACGGACGCTCGGACCACGTCTCCTACCCTGACCTGGCCTCTTCATCCTCCTCCTCCTCCACCTCCTCGCCCTCTCCCTGTATCATCTCCAGCTACCCGGTGGACGACGGCCTGTTTCCCGGGCAGCACCACCACCACCCCCACCGCGGCCACCTGCCCTCCCAGCAGCATCACCACCCGCCTCAGCACCATGCGTCTTGGCATATCCCACAGATGCCGTCACCTGGCAGCGGCACGCGCCACAATCTTTGCCACCCGCACTCCCACTCATCCCATGACAGCGGGCCCACACCCCCAGACCTGGGCCACCCTGGTGGGCCCAGTATGTGTGCCAGCACCCCGAGTCTGGGCATCGGCAGCACCCCTACTGGGGCCTCCTGTGTGCCTGCAGATTTTGGCAGACAGACTCTGTCACCTGCTGAGGCTGAGAAGAGGAACAGCAAGAGGAAAAGTGACAGTTCAGGTAAGAAGATCAGATCAGAGTTTTTTAGGGCAGTTTTTTAAGCCTTTAACGGCAGGGATTTTATTCCTCAGATAGTTTTCTTACAAACATCTTAAATAAACAAGCTGTTTGTGACATATTGCACAAGTAAAGACTTAATGTAAAAACCTCTGAAGACTTTTCCAACATCTCTTTGTTCACTCTTATTGTTAGATAAACACCCTCATATAAATATCAGCATTTCAAAAAATTCCAAGCAGAGCTCAAGAATAACACAAACATCTGTAGTTGTCATTCTGAATCTTTCAACAGCACATAAATGTTGAGATCTCTGCAGCTCTGAGGGGAAAGCAAGAAAGTGTCTGAGAGGCCGTTTGTAGGTGTCGGCTGACGCGCAGCAAGGCTGCTGCAGCAGGCGGGCTGAAGCGTGGAGCAAAGGCCACATCGTAACTGTGTGGGCAACATCTGACTACTGGCATGTTTTGTTTAAAAATCACATCTGGTTTGTTGCGACACTCTTCAGAGGGCAGAAAATGAGGCACACAGTAAAGAATTAATGTCATGGATTGTAAAAGACTACACCGGCGCCTCGCGCCACACTAAACACCCGACAGACGGACGCTTTTCTGCCTTTTTTCTTCTCAAAGTCTGTGATTAAAATAAATCTCAGTCAGGTTCACTGAAATAAAATCAAACAATCGCAGACTGCGGAAGTATCTGTGTACTAATATGATGCAACATTGATTTATTTTATCTGTAAATAAATTCATTGGGTTTCTTTTTACAAGAATTATAAATTATTTTAAAACCACAAATAAATCCTCATCATGCCATAATTACTTGTTGTGCTGAATCACAGTCACACAGATTTATAAACTGGCTTTATATCCATATAAAGGGCGACCAGACGTACTGTATGTTCTGTACAGTGAAGTGCACTCGCGCTGTGAGCTTCAAGGACACTCTTTTTGGGTTTTAGGTCATTTGTGACTTTGTAAAATTTGTGACTTGCCACCTCAAAGCGGGTGCAGGTGTTCTGACCGTGATCTGTTAAAAATCACCGGCCAGTGTGTAAAGTTTTTTAAGATAATGCATAAAATATAAAGCTGTGTTTAAGGCTTTACAGCTTACACAGTTCTTGAATTATATGACCTGTATATTAGTTACAATAAACATGAATTAAAAAACATTTCTTTGCACATTTATGAGCAATTCTCTCCTTTAGGAGTGTACTCAAGTAGGTAACACCTCCCTGTTGACCTGCAGGACATTTCCAACCTGCAGTCACCACAATAATCAATCACGGCGTGACAAACTGCCGAGGTCGGGTCACAGGAGTTCTCGCAGGGAACGTGATATTAGTGAGACTTCTAAGTTTTCCAGGGAAAGTGTGCGCACCGTCCTCTCTGTCCATTTGAGGATTGCGGGGCCCTCAGCGCCGATCCTGCACCCTTTTAAAGGCCTCTTTGTATGCAAGCAGCGTATCACCTGCACTTGACCACTGACTGATATTCTCGCATGTGATTAGTTTTCGCTCAGGATGCTGGTGGTCACCTCAGGGAGCGTCTGTTCCCTCTGACAGGCCCACTGTGGCTGCAGTTCACAGCCAGTGTGCAAAATATCACAGGACTCTTGACTGACTGTAATTAACAGAGAGCGTAACTGCAGTGGAAACATGTATTTCTGATCATTTAGGTTATAATACCAAATACTACATTACTCACTGATTTAGTAGGAAGTCCAGATGTCAATTAAAGTTTCATGCAGCACAGAAAAAGCCAAAATTATGTAACACACAGAGCTTTTCAAGACCTCAGACAGCTTAACTTTCAGTTTTATGGTTCTGTCTGTTTTAACCGTCCTGTGATCCTCGTGCGAAATGTTGCAATAGTATATTTAATCCACAAATTCAACACACCACCTCCTATTTCCTTTCCTCCTTTGTCAAACCAGTTGGAAGCGGAGCCCCGGCCTCCAAATCCCACTTCCCCTGTAACAATAGTTAGTGCATACTCATTACATGTGCCGTGCATTCCCTCCACGCTAACACCAATCACGCTGATTATTGGGGCTAACAAGGCTGCTGACTCAATCAGCTGTCTAAATATCACACCGCTGCCAGTCGCATGAGATAGAGCCCCGATTAGGTTTCACCATCTGGACCAGAAAACTTGAGCGAAACCTGAAATTCAGATACAGAAATAATAGCAAAAACCCAAGAGCTCATTTCCATGCTAGGTTTAGCTCGAATATGAAGCATCTCAGCTTTCTGTGTCTAATACTCGGTTGTGATTGTTTCCTCAAGGAAGGCCGCAGGGTGGGCTAATGAGATGAGCCAGCTCCTTGGTATTTTGGGTGTCTGGTTTCTGCGGAACCGGCTCATTTTTTGTGGTCAAGCTGGAGGGTTTTAGCCCTATAGAGTGTCGCTTGGTGCACTTGGCTGAGTTCACGGGTTATATTTGCATGGACTAATGCTGTCAAGGGAGTGGTCGTCCCTTTAAAAAAGTTACTAGATTTTCTGCGTGGAACAATAAAAGGTGCTTGAAGTCTTATTTTGTTGTGGCAGCGTTGTAAAAAAGGAGGAGTGAAGTGCTGGAGGCCTCTCGCTGGCAGACACTTTTTCCTAAAAGAAGGTTGAGAAAAACATTGCGGATGTGTCGGTGCATTTGACTTCATTCTTGTGTGAGCCGCTGCAATATTATTTCACCAAAGGAAAATAAAAAAAATCACAACTTTCACTGGAGGAAAACAACCAACACGCAATTTCATCACAAGAGGAAAAAAAATCTGAATTTCTCTGACATTATTTCTGCGAAGGTCCCTCCTGCACTGAGCTCAGTTCATTTGGGAGCCCTAAATGACGTGCCCTGTCTGGCTGCGCGTATTTTCTCATATTATTCCTCCTTTTTTGTGGAGAGATGAAAGTACAGCGAGGACCTAATTGCTGTGGTGTAGTGGCTGTGTCATAAAAGCCCGCCGCTCGTTTTAACTCCAGGCCTGCTGGTCCGAACCAGCTGGCTGTGTTATTCTTTTATTTCTCTTTACACAATGTCTGTGTTTACCAGGCTCAGAGCGGATAAATACGTCCGAGGGCCCCGCTTCAATCAGCCACACACTGTTTGGAGCGCTCGGTTTGAAATTACAGGGAGGGAAAGGCAAGGTCAAGGGGGAGCCGGACACAGGCTGCGGGTCAAGCAATGATCTGTTTCATTTCATAAAATTCATGTGGGAATTCTTGCAGTTTATATATCTGTTTGTCCTTGGTTCTAAAACTGTGTGAGTGCCACACAAATATAACTTTTGTAGAACAGTTTCAGTTTACTCCTCTTCAGCCTCTCAAGGGAGTTATTTTGCTCTGAAACAACACACACTTAATTAGAAGGAAGATCCTCTTTCTGACAGAAAAACAGAGCAGACAGGGGTCCCTCTGGGTGGAAACCGTAGGTGAGGAGATAGCTGCTCCTCTGACGTGGCCTCAGGCTTCGCACCATTTGTGAGTCTGGCTCCAGGCTGCAGGACTATTTACAGTTTGGCTTGACGCAGGCCTGCTGGATTAACACACACTACAGAACAGGACCGCAGATGAATTAGCATGCAATCACTGCTGCCTTCAAGTGCAATGTGCAACTGAAGCGCGTCCAACAGAGAAACCACAGAGGCTGCTCACAATAGGAAAGTTCTGGAGGGCAAATTAACCGTGCGTGTTTTCTACGGAAAGTTTGTGGAAATAGCAAAACAAAAAGTATTTTTCTGGGTTGATGAGCTGAAGTGGAGATGACACATGCCGGGGATTTTAATTTTAATTTTTTGCATATGTATATCCCATATTTTCCTGAGCACAATGCAAAATATGTAGCCAGTACCAGTCCTCAGTTTGCTGCTCACACATATGTATTTTTTTTTTTTTTAAATTTTCATTAAAAGTAATGCCTCATTTATTCATTAAAATTTCCTCAGACCTTTATCTATGAGCAAAGTCATAGATTCTGTGTCATATGATTTTTGAAGATCTTTGCCTTTTCCTTTAGAAATCCTTGTCTTGTTATTGCTGGATTTTTTTTTACTGCCATTCTGAAATCTGCAAAGAAAATGTGTAACAAAAAAAGGTTTTGCAAATAGCGGCAGATTTTGCCACCTAATAAGAAGCTGCCTGTGAGTTCTCAAGTAAAAAAGAAACCAGGAAATATATTTCATGTATCCTGCAAAGCTGCTTTGTTCCATATTTAAAACATAAGGTTGCAGCAGCAGATTCCTTTAAGACAAATTAAACCCATGTTGGCAGTATAAGAGCCAGCCTAATGCAACAGCACAGCTGCCACAGTCAGACGCACATGTGTAGCCGCCCGTGAGTCCTTCCAGCCACTTAAAGTGTTCATAAACAATGACTGAACAATAAAGTGTGATTGACAGCTCCCATTGTTTCTCTTACCTTCGCCTTTTTTCTCTCCCCCTGCTGACTTGCACCTGCCACATAACACTCGCTTTATTTTTCATTTTTGTTGCATATAAATCTGAGTGGAACCTGTGTGGTGTTTGGTTTCAGAGTCCCAGGACGGGAATTACAAGTCAGACGTGAGCAGCAAACCCAGGAAGGAGAGGACGGCGTTCACCAAGGAGCAGATCCGAGAGCTGGAGGCCGAGTTTGCCCACCACAACTACCTAACCCGACTAAGGCGCTACGAGATCGCCGTCAACCTCGACCTCACTGAAAGACAAGTATGTTCCTACCCACCGCAGCTTGTTTCCCCCTGGGTTCAGACATTATTGAACCCCCCCATTAGCACATTAATGCCATGTTGTGAAAACAGAGGCGGCCTCGGGACGTCGAGGAGGCTTTTCAGCTCGCTACTGTGTTTTTGTAACTTCGGTGCGAGGGGCTATTGTGCTCCAGATGTGGCTGTGTGACGGGACTATCATATTCCAGATGTTCCTGTCTATTCTTTCAAGCAGGCCACAGTCAAGGCAGGGAGACGGGCTGGAGGAAGTGCTGTCTAGCAAGTCACTTCCTCTCTCCCACTACCCTCTGCAAGCACAAATTGGTCTCTGAGCGTGGGCCGGTTGCTGTAAAATGCAGGCACATGAAATAAATAACAGGAGACAAATGGTTGGGGGAAGGAAACGACGTACAGCCTGTTGTTCTCTGACACCCGTTTGGAAGCTGTAACTCACACTTAGTTGACACCTTGCCAGTGATATTGTGCGGTGTGTTACAGTGTGGATTGAATGTAAAGAACAGACTGGAGAGAGAAACCTGAGAGTTTCAGGTGATGCCTCAGATGCAAATTACAAGTTAAGATTCCAAAGACACCGATGTGTGACCCTTACAGATCATGTGTTTGTAAAAATGTGTGCGATCATTATACTTTTTAGGTTAGCAATAAGTTTGTAAGTACATGCACAACCACACAATTTGCTAACTAAATATTAAAATCAGCAATAGCTCCATCCTATTTAGTGTCAGAGTGCTGCTTTTTATTGTGCCTGCTGGTTTGTACTGGGACATCTAAATGGAACACAGCCATCATTAATGTTATAAGGTACACCTTGTTTTCCTGCAATCACATATTAAAGGAGCAGTGTGTAGGATTTAGTGGCATCTAGCAGTGAGGACTGCAGATTGCAGCCAACTAAAACTTCTATGTGCCGAGCATGAACTCCCGGTTAGAATTCCTTCAGTGTTCTTTGTTCAGGAGGTTTTTACCGGGAACAGAATTATCCCCAGACGTCCCTTCTTCTCCAAAACAAATGGACCAGGTGATTAAAAATGGTAAAACACTGAAAAAGCAGTTTCAAATTACAAATTGGTGTTTTTCTGATGCTGTTCGGCATGTCGGAGACAGGCAGCTTGCCCAGCACCTGCTAATGTGTGCTTAACTTTTTCCTCTGATACCTTAAGATCCAGACGTTCAGGAGGTTTTTACCGGGAGCTGAATTATCCGCAGAGGTCTCTTCTTTTCTAAAACAAACGAACTAGGTGACTTCAACCAGTAAAAACACTGAATAAAGCAGTTTCATGTTAAAAATCAGTGTTTTTCTGATGCTATTCTGCTTGTCACAGAGGAGCTGCTAACTACAGTGGTCGGCACGCAAATGCAAATGGCCCTGTGTTTGGTTTGTCCATTCTGGGCTACGGTAATAACATGACAATCTCCGTAGAGGAGGATTCACTCTCTATGTAGAAATAAATGGCTCATTCTTAGCTAATAAAACCACAAAACTTCTTATTTTCAGGCGATTAAACACTAAAGAAAACTTTTTTTTTATTAAATTCCATTTTTTTGCCAACAACCCCCCCGAATCCAAACATCTGCCATGACGAAGGTCTACAGGCCTTGAATGTCTTAAAAAATGTCGGCTGTGTCTCCAAAACCATTTTGCTGAAGCTGAGAACATCAGTTATGCTGTCATGATTCGTGTTTCAATTCCCACTTGGGCCAGCAGTGCTAAAAATGTATAGTATGCACCCAGAGTTCTGTGTGAGGGACTTCAGATAAAAGTGTCCATCTAAGGAAATCTGCTTCTCCCAGTTCATAAAAATGTGTGTTTTAAGGGCCGAGTAGTAAACCCGCACAGTCGCATTTAGGTTCTCACTCCTCAATCTGAGAGCGACTGCAAACCTGCGACATGAGAAGTGATAAATGTATCATACATCTCACAAGTAATTCTCTGCTTTTGCTACTTAAAACACTTCAGAGGAATTCTTCTGAATACCACCATGTCAGGAAAAAACTCCACAGAGCCACCAAACACATCACTGCTCCTGGACTGCTGCAATTTATGTCTTTGTGCCTCGAAGCAGCGTAAAATGTGCGTGAAATTTCTTCAGTGCAGCATAGGTTGTGTGTGTGACCTCGGTTTTGTCTGCAGGAGATAGTGAGGTAAATATTGGCAATGCAAACTGTTGTTGGCCTCGGCACTTGATATAGGCTGCATGAGCCGTTTGGAGGAATTTGATGGATGTTTTATGTCTTTGTGGGCCGTGACACCTGGAGTATTTTCAAAGATGGCCGAGGTGGAGCTACAGGGCCAAAGTTTTTGCATGTTTGGAGTTTATATCAGCACGGGAAATGAAGGACAAAACACTACTTATTTATTTGCTACATGTATTTAAATTTTGGGACAAAACCCCAGTAACCATACATTTTTAGATGGATCAAAAGTTAAATTTGGTTAAAAAGTACACTTTTTAAAACCTTTAAGCTCCTTTAAACAATTGTTTAAAGGGCATGTTAATGACTGTATTTCAGCGTGAAGTAAAGGGAAACTACACACTGTAAAATAGTAATTAAAATGCCGTTAAAACAACTGGTATGAGTGACCTAGACGTCACTTTTTAACCAAATTTATCCCAGTTTTTACCAAGATGGATATCTGGATATCATCTGACTTGCCCGCTATTTCAGTGCTTGTTGCATTCTTTTACGCAAGTATTTCATCATCAGTAGTGTGTTCTGTTTCGTGTTTTAAAAGTGAAGGAGTAGAGTCGCCCATCAGCGCGCCATGGATGCGTAAACGAGCCATTTTGAAACCGTGGTTTGGCAGCTTTTTTACACCTATCAAAGGTTAAAATGGAAGTTGAGGTCAGGAGTCGTGAGATGTGTTTAACTGTGAGTGTCACTGTGGATGTAATGTCACACAGTGCAGGTACAGTGCCGATGAGTCAGTCCAAATACTGCGTGTGTGTGTGTGTGTGTGTGTGTGTGTGTGTGTGTGCGTCAGCCTCGAGGATCACATGGTTGGTTTTGACATTAGAGCCTGGCATATATAAATGATCCTTAGCTGGACTCTCTCCTCCTCTGCTGCTCTCAGAAAAGGCCCCGGGGCTTGTAAAGAATCCATGTGATACTCAGCACGGCGTACGCCCCTGACGTATAAGACAAACGTTTGTGCTCTCAACTAACTTCCTGACCATGTGACTCGGTCCCCTCGGAATGACACTCCCCAAAAATAAACCCACCCCACCCTGCGTGACATGAGCAAGTCCCCCCTCGCTCCTTTCCCTCCCTTCCTACAGGCGCATGTGTCGACACTCAGGGGGCCTCTGCTGCTACTTGACGTGTAAACCGTTTTAAGCAACAGCTTAATCATCAATCTGAGAGACGTAAATACGGTTGAGGCTGTTGAGTCAGGGAAAAACAGGTAGACGCCAAGTGGCAGATGGAACAGTGCAGCCACACATAATTGCTGCTGTAGGAACAGCTGCCAGACTTCTCACAGAAAGTTGCCTTCAAGCAGAAATGCTTCCTGATTGCCTCTGAATTGTTTTGCTCTTTCCTTAACGACAATGAATTTGACATTTTTTGTGTGCTTCACCCCGCAGGTGAAGGTGTGGTTCCAGAACAGGAGGATGAAGTGGAAAAGGGTGAAGGGCGGCCAGCAGGGGGCGGCAGCTCGAGAGAAAGAACTGGTGAATGTGAAAAAGGGGACGTTGCTGCCGTCAGAGTTCTCTGGCATCGCGGCGCTGCACCACTCGACGGACTCCTTAGCCAATGAGGACAGTCACGACAGCGACCAGAGCTCCGAGCATGCTCACTTATGATGCACACATACCCTTCTCTCCCCTCCCCCCCTCAGAGGACAGGCCCTGCTCTGCCCCAGGACCGTCCTTAGAAGGACTGCTGTTTGCTGATTCGACATCGTCATACAACGATGTTAAACAAGTGTACAAATATACAGAGGAATGATGTGTGGTAGATAATGCAGCCATCATGCAGGCAAAATGTAAATTTCAAGAACTGAGCACATACAGGAGGATCCTGACATATTTCAAAGCGCCATTGGTTAAAAATGTCCTTGATAAATGCCAAAACAAGCAATAATATAAATATTGAAATGTGATGTTTTGGCTACACAGTTTCACTGAATATTGCAAAAACATTTTGGAAATCAAACTCCGTCAAACTGTTGTAAACATTCCATGTTGTGTGCCTTGAGAGAAGCAGGCTTTGATTTGCACTGTCGAACACACAGTCTGCGTCTCAGTCAGTTTCTACTGTATAAAATGTAAATTACGATGTAATTGAGTTATTGATCAAATCAAGTGCCAGGAAATCAAATTTGCCTAGCTAATATAAATGACCTGTAAATAATTCTCTGTATTGTCTTACCTTAACAATAATTTTATACCCACTACACTATTCAGCTCACGCAGTAATAAACACTGACAGTTCTTTAGTCGACACTTTTCTGCCTGGAGATGACGTTTTGTAAACAAATCTGAAACCTGAAATCAGTATTTTATTAAATCCTTTCAGGGACAGTTGCAGATCAAATAAACTTTAACCAGTGGTAAATGGAATTCAGTATGATTCAATAACGTTTTTTTTCCATCTGCGCAGCCATCCGTCCGTGTGTGTGAAGCTGAAATGAATTAAACATTGCAGAGAGTGAAGAAAGCTGGTGATGGGGGTGCATGCTAAATTCACCTTAGCCTCGGGGCAGAGTCGGGACTCCTGCCAAGACTCAGAGAGAGAGAACCCGCAAAGGATCAGATTCTGTTTCAAAATCCAGTTGAAAATAATTTCTTGACTTGATCTCATCTTTCACCACATTGTGATTGTGCATTCTAATTTTTTGAGGAGGCACTTCACAAGGCATGAGGTTTTTAATTTTCTTTTTCTTCCCCCCCAAAAGCAAACCACAAGATGTATGCGATCCATTTCTTTTAACATTGCAACCAAAATTCAGTGCAAAGTATTCACAAATATGGAGGACGCTCAAGGCTTTAATACTCTTACACATGCATAATATCAACCCAGTTACCACAGACTATAAACTAACACATTTTAAAGTATAAATCACTGAACTCACCTCCAAATATGTTCTTCTCACTCCACCTGCAGCGACCGACTGCTGTCTGACTCCTTAGTCTTCCCTGTTTAATAAAAATAACAACAAAGTACGCACATTAAGCCTAAAACCTTCAACATGTGCATTTAATCACAGCTGCCCCGCTCTAACTGTTGACCTACAGACCCGTGTCTAAGACCCTGATGTGTTATAATGGTGTCAGTTGGGTAAGGAAGTTACGCCGGGCCCCAGTGCACACTATTATAACAGGCCCTGATACTGTACATGCTATTGTGCATTTGTTGTCTTGACACAATGACAGACTTGACATTGGAGAACTTTAACACACACATATTGCCTAGCATTCATCATTAAAAAAGAATAGAATACATGAACTTTATTGTCTGTCTGAACAGTGACAGAAATTCTCCTTTGACACAGTAACACATTTAAAACACATTTAGTTTTTCCAGCCCAGTGGGACTTTGTAGCATCTGCCTGATGGTAGTAACTGGGAGGAGTGGTGGAGGGAGTGAGAAGGGTCCTCAGTGATCAGGGTGGCTTTCCTGACCACTGAGCGGTTACACAGCTCACATATCTGACAAAAATATCAGAGAAAGTAAGACATTCATCATTTAATTTAATTTTTTAATTTAGTTTTTAATAGTATATTTATAGATTTTATTGTTTATATAGAAAAAGCATATCATTTTGTTTTAGTTAGCTACTGACTATTTAAAAAAATAAAAATAAAACCACATTTTGGAGGACATATATAGCAAATGGCATCATTTTCAAATTAATAATATTCTTTTTTTTATTTTTTATAATTTATCTTTGAACACAGGTATATTCCCAAGGTGGCAATCTGAATCACTTGCGAGGGCCCCCTCTTTCTGCAGGCACTTCCACCCCAGGAGCCCGGTGCAATCACACTGTCTATATTTACGCCCCTGAACGGTATTAGGTATGAACAAGTTACTGATTTCATTATAAACCACAGTTAAATTCCCTATGGTTAGCATTACCGTTTCAGACTTAAATTATCATTAAAACCATGTTTGATAACCGCACTTTGAATTTTTTTTTCCATTTCTCTCTAAATTTTCTACAATAAAAAACTGGTCGATGGACTCAATGAGCTCCAAGATCATCAAAGTCATTAATTTAAGCAGCTTCTCCTGAGAGTAAATTGACAGTTAACAACACACGTGGTGAATTGTGAAACATAAGCTACGTGAGCATTCCTGTGGAGGCACCTTACAAATGATAAATGATGTTTGGACATAAGCCCTGCAATGTTAATCAGGCAGTCCATCATAAATCTACAATAACCCTGACCTATTGTACCTTTAATCTGTCCCTGAATCACACCCTCGTGTAAGCAAGGAGCAGATACTCGGCTGCGTAACCTTCATATCTTCACTGTATCTGCTTAGGCTAATCTACTGCGCAACAGCTGGCCTCACTGGCTTTATGGGCAGTTTCACCTGAATCCTTTGTCCCTTGACCTGTCTTACCAAAGAACAAAGAAGATTTCTATATAATGTGTGTGTGAGCGCATGCAAGTGTACAGTGTCGTCAGGGCACCCTGTCGGAAACAGTGCAAGTCAGGCCCATGACTCAGAGAAGTTCCAGCGTCCCAGGACCACCCTGCACCCACACACTCAACACAGCCCACTGAAGCAAGTGAAATCTGTTTGGCTACAACACGCTACTTGTGCAAGAACAAGACCAGTCATCAAAGCAAGTAAATCCAGCTTTACACATCCATTAACATATTAAAGACATGGCTGACCTGGCTAAGAAATCAGCTAACAAAGGGCCAAGCTAACCAACCTAGCTAAGTTACCTAGCATGCTAACTAACTAGGAGATTGCCAGCATTGGCAGCATTCGGCCTAAAGCTGAAAACACAGCGCCCCAACACACACTGGACACATCGCACTGCAGCTCGTCAACAGACAACCGCGCAAAGTTATTACTACTTCTACTGAAAGATCTGTTCTTCCTCCACCTCTGCATTAGCTTAAAATCATGTGTGGACAGCCCCTAATTAAACTTGACTTCTCACCTGGAGAGCCGATCTCCAGAGCTATGACTCACCAGGCAATATTTGGCCATTGTCTTTATAATGACGGGATTGTGTCTCTCCTCATCCATTCTTTATCACACACGAGACAGCAACAGCTACAAAGTTCTCCTCGCATCAGTAGTGAGGAGAGGAGTCGAACTGCCACAGGAGCAGAGAAAAAGAGCTGCTACCGGAGCTGGTATGTACAAGCAGAGAGTGAGGTGGGGAAATTTGCCTTTAATTCGGGGGGCGGCAAGGCTGGAAAGAGGCCAGCGGTATGAAGTGCTGCAGTGTGGTGCATCCAGGAGTGCCAATACATGTCTAGCCGCCACCGCCGGTGTGGGGTTGTACATTGAAAATAGTAGGGGAATATTTTCTGACATTCCCCGCTAGTGTGTTTTGGCCTTAAACCTGTCAAAACGTGCTGGAGAAATGACAGTTTGTAAGGGTTAAGAGATTATTTGTATTCATAGAAAAAAAATGTCCAAATTAATTTTCTATACAACCTGTTAGCTTGACTCTAATTTCTGATATAGGAATTAGCCTGACTGGATTTGTTTAAAGATATAAATATATATATAAAAAAACAAAAAAACATGACTTTGATTTTTTTGGTCAACTCAAACAAAACTTTTCTTCGACTAAAAGTTTGATGGATATAAATTACTAGAATGTGACTAAAACTACTAAGCAGTTTCATCTCTTAGGCTTAGATTAAATCTAAAATAGTTGTCAAAATCAACTCTGACATTATAATTAAATAAGAGAACTGAGTCAATAAAATGTGAAATTTCCAATAATCTGGCTAATTAATAAAAATACAGACCTTTATTTTGGTGTTTTGTCAAAACGAGACATCCAGTGGGGAGGAGAGGGGGCCTTCCTGTTAATACAATCCTGGCTACGGCCCTGTTGAGAAGCCTCATTTTTACTTTTGATACTCAACCATATCTTACATTTAAATACAGTTTGAAGGCCACACAAAGAGTGTGTGACCATGAGTAGTCTGACAAGCACCCTGCAAAACAAACTGCAAACCACAACTCTCGCGAGATAAAGCGACGCTTAGAAGTGTCCCCCTGTCAGAGATAACCTCGCCTGTTATAAACGACTCAGGATCTGGTGTAAAGTTAAATGTGACAGAAACTGTATCCTGCAGCTTTAAACGGTCACACCGTTTCCTGGATGTGAGAAGTTTCCTCATCAGCTGGCACGCTCTCCATTACACAACTGACCTACTTTACGTGCAGCACAGGAAAAACAAGGGTGTTTCACGGCGGATAGAGGGATTGAAAGAAACGCCCCCTTCTCCCGCGCGAGCTTAATACCTGCACAGGTAAAACACAGACACCTGGAGCAACGGTGTGCACGGTGCTGTTTGCCAATGGCTGAAGCTGTGGAGGTCGGCTCGGTGTCCGCGGGGGCGCGGACCATGTTTTTCATGCTCTCACCGAACGAGTCATCTTTCCAGAAGGTGGAAGAGGTTCCTCAGTATGTGCAGCAGGTGGGTACAGCCGGGCTCAGTCACTGCCATCATTACTTCTCTGTGTGTGAGACACCTCAGCTGACCTCTGCTGTCATCTAAGGACTGCAGAAACACTCAGTGCCTTATTGGTAATGTAGTGAAACCACATGAGAGAGACAAACAAGTGCTGCATACAGAAGTTTACATACAAGTACTCAGAGATACAGAGAAACGTCGATTAATCGATTAGTCAGAGGATTTGTTGCTATTGTTTGTCACATGACAGCAGAACAATGAAAACAAGCAAATTGAACGTATTTGTAAAATCATTGTCTGGTATAATTCAGTGTTTTCTGACATTTTATGGATAAAACATTCAATTAATCATGAAAATAATTGGTTGATTAATTGATAAGTTGCAGCTCTAGTCAAAACTTATTTACTAATTGTGAAGAATTTTCAGTGTCATGGAGTGGTATGAAAATCCCCCAAAATTGGAGACAATTTTTTTTTTTTTATAGACGCCTTGAATCTCCAATAGATAATTTACATTATTGATCAGTCTACAGTTAAGTTGTTGGAATTGAACAGTTTGATTAACATGTCAAAAAAAAGAGAGAAAAGTTTGTAATTTCTTCATGTCCTACCAGCTTTTACAAACCCAAATGTATTCAGTTTACAACAATTTAAAAAAGCTAAACTCAGCCAACCCTCCTTCTGGAGAAGCTCGAGCCAGAGATTATTGACTGAAACAAGTCCAGAACGATTGATTATCAAAAATCGTAGCTGGTTACTTATCTGTCAGTGGACTAATCCATTAATCGACAGCCTTATCTGGTACTCTACAATCAGCTGGAGGTGTGCACACTTCTCTACAGGATAAGAAACTTTTACAACCTCTTTCCCCTTTTCAAATCTATGAAGACAGTGTCTAAATGTTGTTATGTAATCAATCATAACGTGGAAATAAAGAGCCGAAAAGTTTATGCTTTTTAGTTACAAGATTATTAACCAACCAAAGTCTGTCGGTATTTTTTTTATTATTATTTTTTGTTAATCTGCAAAGTTATGTAGGTTTAGATTAATTTATTCACTGTAATTGAGATTAAGATTTATTGTTTGCAAGCGAGACCTCAGAAAAAATAGTCACACACATTTCACAGACAGATTGATTAAAACAATCACATCTCAGTTAGAGCTGCAGTTATTAATTGATTAGTCTATTAGTCAGTTAGTTAAAGGATAACTGGGTCCATTGTCAAAATTCTTACATATTATTCCTATGGTCTAAGGCAGTTAATATATATTTGTAAACATGAACAAATCCCATCATAAAGAGCAGAGTGCTAAAAGTCAAATTTGTGATGGCACAGGGTATAAAGCCTGGAGCTGCTCCATAGACAGTGAATGGTGAAAGATGTTCAAGATGGCACTCAATGATTTATTCAGTTAGTTTGACTAAAACCGCACTCATCGTAAATCGAATTTCTCAAAGTCGGACTAACACACCCAGATAATGTGTTTGGGAGTCAAATTCCTCCTGTTTATATACAGTCAATTGGACCCAAACTGGCCCCAGGCTTTGACGTCAAATAGCATTAATGCGTAACAGAAGAAGCAGATAACAACACGGCGCAATCTACATCCAGACAGATGCATTTTGGGATGGATGAAGATACACAGTTCATGCTGTGTCTCCTTGTACAGAGCTTTAAAGTTGTCCACCATGGCACCAGTTTGTCACTAGCTAACTGTAACTAACTTGTTGGTCGCTTGTTTGATCTCTGATGTAACAGGTCAACCGAATTAAAGGTCCAATACTAACAAGCTGAAAGGGGGCATATCTCCTCCTATTGTAGCAGAGTCAGTCCCCTCCCGTGCTTGTACACTGGGACAAAGACTGTCTAATTAAATGGCCTGGTTGAGCTGTAACCGTAGTTCCACTTTACTGTGCATGTAAATGTACTGACTGAGAGCACTCACCAGGAGAATGTTCGAGTATATTATTGGTACATTTTCTGTTTCAGAACTGACAACACTACAATGGAATGAAGCTTATTTGGGTATAAAAAAGACAACAAACATTAAGTGGCTCCCATTCATTGTTTATGGAGCAGCTTCAGACTGTATACCCTATGACATCACAAGTTTGAGACTTACCTCTCTGGTTTCTGGCTTTAAGAGAGAGCAGCTCATGTTCACAAGTATTGAGTGAGCTGTCCTCGAGTGTGGAAATAACATCTGAATTCTTAATGTAGGTGGTGGTGTTCATCTTTAAACAGCGTAAGCAGCAAACTTCTCTGAAAATGTGAATATTTCTGGTTTATTTACTCCTCTATGACAGTAAACTGTTTATCTTTGGGCTGCAGACAAAACAAGACATTTCAGGGTGTCATCTTGGGCTTTGGGAGACACTGATGAACATTTTTCACTATTTACTGACATTTTATAGACCAAACAACTAAGTGATTGATCAAGAAAATAATCAGCAGATTAATTGACAATGAAAATAATTGTTAGTGGTACCCTAAACACAGTTAAATTAGTACCAGTAGTAATGTGCATACTACCTGAAACCAGTGTTTCTCAGTTCAGAGAAGCTTTTACAAATGATTTAACAAAGATAGACTTTGACTGTCTCAGATCTAACTAGTAGTCAGACTTCAGATAGACATCTAGATGCTAGTAAATAATTTTCCTTCTGTACTTTAACGTTCAGTGTGTAGATTTAGGGGGATTTAGTGGCATCTAGCTGTGAGGATTGCAGGTTTTTAGTGGGAGCTGAATTATCTACAGAGATCTCTTTGTCACCAAAACAAAGACACCAAGTGACTAAAACCAGTAAAACCACTGAAAAGAGCAGTTTTATGTTACAAATCAGTGTTTCTCCAACGCTGTTTGGCATGTCAGAGATGGTTGGCTAGCCCAGCACCTGCTAATGTGTGCTCACCTTTTTATCTCTAATAACTTAAGATCCAGACGTTCAGAGGGCTTTTACTAGGTGCAAATGACCCGCAGAGGTCTCTTCCTCTCAGAACAAAGGGACCAGGTGATTAAATCCGCTTAAAAGACTAATTAAAGCAATTTTACGTTAAAAAATTTTTTTACGTTAAAAAGGCTGCTAACTATTTTGGCCAACACAAAAACGTGGATGGCCCTATCTAGAGCCAATGTTTGATTTGTCTGACTGTTCGGGGTTACTGTAGAAACATGGAGGTGTAATGTGATCTCTGTAGACGAGGACCCACCAAGCCCCAGGAGGTGCGCTGGGCTCTGAAGCCAATTTTTGTAGTGACCACACAGTAGAATTACAACCAGCACGTGATGCCCTGTGGCCCAAATCTCTTTCCTATGGACTTGCATTGGGAAAGAGACGTCTGTAAAATGTTGGACATGTTCTCTGAGCGTCACCACTCCTGCGAAATGACTCGTTTCACTATCAGGATTCAATCCATTCAGTTCGATAACATTTCAAAAGTCTAGAAGAGCCACAAGGTTAAATCATTTCATCCCCATTCAAATTAGCGGAGGGCTAAACTGGAAGTAGTTGGCGCGGCAGGTGGAGGTCTCAAGTGCGCTTGCTCTGTGGGCCCAATGATGCAGATGCAGTGCCGATCATCAGGGTGATTTTATACCACGGACCAAGCTTTTTTACTTCATGTGCAACTTAGCAACTTTCATAGGAATGAAGAGTCCCTCATCCAACACTGTATCCAGTTCTCTTAAAGCAGCCATAGGACCTGCTCTGTATCTACAGCCTATTTCAACAGAAACAACGATTCTTATTTTCAGGTGATTATACACTACAGAAAACATACTTATATTATATTCCATTTCTGCCAATATATCCCCCTAAATCCGACACACTGGACCTTTTAAAGCACAATTTAAAAACAAGTTTGGGGTTTGTTCTGCTTCTTACTGTCAGTTTACAGTGTCTCAGTCACCATTTATTGCGGCGAATGTCTGGTGCAGGTTTAACAGCACATGTTTGTTATGAGGCTTTATGAGGCACATCAGGGGAGGAGAGCAATTACCCCCACAGCAGGAGTCCTTATAATCCACTACCAAACGTGATTAAACAAATTTGTTATTGCTGCAGGGCTCGATGGTGATAAAAGTTTGCATGGGCGTGTGTGACTCAGCACTGTTTAAAGTTTGTGATGTGTCATTAATTATTCTGTTCTCTGATTCCGACGGGTGAAATTAATTAGAAAAACAAAACACAATCTTCTAATTTTAGAGTTGTTTGGAATTATGGGTTTGTGGGTAGTTGCCAGGTCTCTCAGCTATTCAGTGATTTGAATGAAAACACAATATTTTTTTGTCAGACAGCAGTGATAAAAGTGTATTGTCAGCCAACATCAGTCATCCGTGACCTTATAAAAAAAAGTCTGTTTGGGGAAAATGCAGACATCTGGTCCACAAATGTCATGTTCCACGCAAGGCCGAATTCAAAATAAAATAAAATTATTAGATGCCACAACAAACGGTCCACAGAGGATGCAAGAATGCTGCAGTATAAAGTAGGCTTTCTTTGGTGTGATTTTTAGTTTATTTGTAAAAAGATAAAAAAAACACAAGCAAAGACGTTTTCGGTGCATGCAAGATCAAAAAGGGACTGAAATATCTCACTGAAGCAGAGGAAAAACGAAGACAAGTAACATCAAATAAAGGAAAAGAAATGAGGAGACAGGGATAAAACCATAGACAAGCTTTTTCCCCTCGCCTTCTTTTTTGCACAGCATGAGAATCAGCTTGCCCTGGCGAATAATTTCGTCCCGAGCTGTCAAGAACGTGGGGCTGCAGAGGTAAAACTATCTGCTAGACAGGAGAGAAAAAAGGAGGGAAGGTTTTAGACCGGCGTCCAGAATGATAATCTCTCTCTCAGCGGGTTTGGAGGAGGACTGCCTGCGCTGCGAGCCCATTTGTTGGCTGCAGTTCTGCAGTCTGCTGCCAGATGTTGGGAGCGTTGCGTGTGATCGCAGGTCCCTGGTGGTGCTCTCGCCTCTGCTTGTGCACACACACACTCACATCACACACCTGCATGCTAAAGTGGAAGCATTCACATGTGGATATGCACACACATGCATGCACACTCACTCTCACTTACATCCACACACACACACACACACTTCCTCCCTCCCCACCTGCAGATGTGCTCCTCTGCGGTTTCGTCACGCCCTTCATTCCTCGCTCTTGGCGGGGCCATGTGTCCCGGTTACGACTGCAGTCACTTGGTCAATGAGCGCCTTCAAGCTAAAGCTAACCAGCAGGTCTGACACGCCGCTGAAGTCGCAGTCGTGACCTGTTTGCTAACCTCGTCCCTCACTAATTTGTTCCATGTTTGACAGACCCATTAAGAGGTTATTATATGTTTCCAGCACAGTTAGAAATAGAGGCCCGTCACTGGCTGTTTGTGTAGTACTTACCATTTGTTTTGTCATAACTAGTTACTACATGTAATTTATATTTTGCAACTTTTGGAAACTAGAATTTTGCTATGTAATGTTTTGTTTTCACCATAAAAAAGAAAATCATGTGGCATCTCGTGCAAAAATAGCTGCTAATCAAAACAAAAATCATCCTATGCATGTTTGTGTTGATGGATCACAAATTGGTCTGCCATATGGCTGCAACCTGTGTTTGAATTTGGTAACACAGAGAAAATTGCAAGTTATTTTTCATGAAAATGAATTTCCTAATGTAATTCAAATCGGTTAATTTAAGTTACTTGTACTAGCATTAAACAAAGTCAAGACAAATAAAAATCAACTAAACCAACCAATTTAGTTAGGGGATCATGCTGCCACAAGATGTGCATCAGCCTGGAGGTCAGTCTTTTGAAAAACAAAAGTTTTGATTTCTTCTTTATTGTTGTGCCAACTTAGAAATGGACCTTGCATCTTTAAACTTCATATTTACATATATAGAATTGCAAAATGGAATAATTTCGGGAAAGCAGGGTTCAAGAAGTGCAAGTCCTTTTAATTTTTTACATAGATAATGTTAAGATGACCGACACTTGGAGCACCTCCAAGGTTTAGATGGACATGAAACCTTCCTGGTTGAACCACCAGCACAAAAGGCGAGCGCTTGTGTTAGAAAATGTTCTTTGATTACAAAGTCAAAGGGTACAAGCATGTTAATAAAGAAATGAGGAGAGAAGTTAGCTATGATTCCCAGCTTCCAGTTTGGTAAGAAATATCCAGACACCAAGCTCACTGTTGCCGCTAACAGCAACTCTGTACAAACCAAAAATATATACAGCAATCTGTTTACTTTCAGATCTGGTCAGTGTTTGATACATTTTAAAACTACAACTGCATCATTTTATTCATAATTTCAGTAACAAAACAATCAATCAACCAATTTCACATAGTGGCCAAACCTCAGAATTACAACTTCCAGGTCCAACACATGATATCATGGGGCCCAGAAAGTCTTTTTCCCATAGACTTACATTGTGAAAGAGACATCCGTAAATCAGTGGATACACAACCACAGAAAGACTTGTTCCACTACCAGGATTTGATCCATTTGGTCTAATATCTTTTTAAATCAAGAAGAGCTGCACGATTAAATCATTTTTATCCCCATTCAGGGTAGCAGAGCCCTAAAACAGAAGATAGCCACATGGTCGGCGAAGTCTCTTGTGTGCTCGCTATGTGGACCCAATGATGTAGAAGATTAAGTTAAGATGAAGTAGTAGATTTTATCTGCTGACTGTTTTTATTGTTTTGCTCTGTTGCTCGATTTTACTGTTATTGTTGCTTTTATTGTTATTGTTGCCTTTGTACTGTGCACTTTGAGATTTGTATTCAAATGTAAAGTGCGTTATAAATAAAATCTATTATTATTATTATTATTAAGTAATTTTCTTAATTTTAATTTGAACTTTTTTGGCGTCATGTTCCACTGAGCAACTTTCGCATGGATTACTGGGCTCCACCTCCAACGTCGTATCCATTTCCCTTCATACATCCATGGTTTCAAATGGGAATTACAATGGAGAAGATATAACACTTATAAAATTTAACAAGAGCTAAAGGACCTTCTTGAATAAAAGTTGATAATTACCAAACTTGGGCAGCAGAGAAGGACCACTGAGTAAAGTATAAATTGAAAAAATAAATAAAGGTTAGTTGTACGCCTTTATCTGCAAGTGTGAGTAGCCATAATGACGTGTAGCTAACAGGTCAACTAGCTGAAGTTTAGATGACTAATTTATACAATGTAAAATGCCATAGGCTTGTGTTAACAACATTAGCATGTTGTATTTGGGGAAAATGTGTCCAACAAAATACAAGTGTTTTTCTGTGAATCCTGAGAGTTATAGTGAAGCTGATTTGTGTACTTGTAATTGAAATTAATTATTCTTGAAAGGCAGCTAGCTTGTACGCTTTACCTGCTCGCCTAAGTAGCCATAATGACATGTAGCTGACAGGCTAACTAGCTTAACGTTAGATGACTTATTTATACAATGTAAAATGCTATAGGCTTGTAGGAAAATGTGGCCAACAAAAGACAAGTGTTTTGTCTGTGAATCCAGCGAGTTATAGTGAAGCCAATTTGTGTACTTATAATTGAAATTGTCGCTTTGAAACCATGTGCAATCCGTGTTTTGGGTGTGTTTCAAATTTCCAAACTTTAACAAGCAGCATGCAGAGCTAATAAACCTTCTGGAATGAAAAAAATGGTAATTAGAAAACTTGGGCAGCAGAGAAGGACCTGTGAGTAAAATATGAATTGAAAAAACAAATTACAATCAAATATTTTCCTCTTAGACCTTACTATTCTCTTTTCCAGCTAGCCTGAGTAGCCATAATGACGTGTAGCTAACAAGCTAACTACCTTAAGTTTAGATGACTAATTTATACAATGTAAAATGCCATAGTCTCGTGCTAATAACATTAGCATGTTGTATTTGTGGGGAGAATGTGTCCAACAAAAGAAGAGTGACCTCTGATTAAAATATCAATTGAAAAAATAAATAACAATCAGTTAATTTTGTCTTAATCCTAATTATTCTTTAAAGGTCAGCTAGCTTGTACGCTATACCAGCTAGCCTGAGTAGCCACAATGACATGTAGCTAACAAGCTAACTAGATGACTTTGTTTTGTTGTATCTTATCCGCAAACACGAAGACATTGAGGTTTTACAGCACAACATCTCTGTATCCTTGTTTTATTGTGCTTGGCTCCCACCTGACACCACTCAAAATGAAAAAATATGTGGTTTGTTAGCACTGATGTTTAAATCAACTAATGAGATCATTTCTTCCTCCAGTGCAGCTCTGCTCAGACAAATGTTTGTGATGTCCTGCCTGCCAATACATTGTGGCTTTAGCTTCAGTCTGGTACAGTGAAACAAACATCATGGATCACAAGACATGAAAGTCCTGCAAGCTTTTAGCTCATCTGCCAAGACAAATACTCAAGCTCAACACAACTGCTAAAGGCAACAGTGCACTTGAAACCATCTTGTTTTCACAGTTTGTAACCGTAACAGTGCTGAATCAGGATTTCGTGTGTGTGTGTGTGTGTGTGTGTGTGTGTGTGTGTGTGTGTGTGTGTGCGTGTGTGTGCAGGCCACTCCTTTCTTTGTAGGGCTGATGGTGCTGGAGCTGGTGGTGGGCCTGCTGAAGACAGGAGCCCCAGTGGTCACCATCAGCGATGGACTCACCTCCGTATCTTGTGGAATGATCTCCAGACTCCCAATGTGAGTGTTCAGGCAGCTCATGGTCAGGTCACTGTATATTATAATAAGATAGCAGTGCTGTTAGGGCTACTTGGTTTGATTTTTATAGGGATGCACAATATTGGATTTTTTCCCGAAACCGGATATGCCAAAATGTAACAACTAGTTTGACCGCTAACCGATACCGATATCTATATATCCACTTTTTCCCTACCTAATTAGTCATCAAGTCTCTCTTGTAGTGGAATTATGCATGGATATTCTTATGGTGATGGCCCACAAGCCAGTGGAGACATGAAATACAATACTTTTTAATGTACGTAATATATATTCATTGTGAAAATCAAGAAAAAGCATGTCGCCAATTCAGATATTTAACTTTAAAGCTGATTTATTGACTACTTTATCATGCATCCCTAATTTTTTATCTTATTTATCAGACATTGTTATCATTATCATAGCTGCCTTTCCTGTTTTGAATGAAAAATGTGGCGCCCAAGGAGTCGTGTAGATTAGATATATTATTATTTTTGGGTTGCTGTAACTTTAAATGTTGCCGTTTAAAAGTCCATTACCTTGTCCAAAGTGAGGTGGGCAACAGGAAGTGGCACAAGGTGTAGGTCCAGAGAGTTGGCCTACTGCATGCAGAAAACAAGGGGGCGAAATGTGGCCTGCGGTGCTCTGCCATGCAAAAGCTATGGATCAGTGAGCTGGCAAATTTTGGCCAAAGAATACTCACAGCTAATCTGTAAACAGAGTTCTGAAACTCCTGTGACACTTTGACCTATGTTACAAAAAAAATCCTCCTGCCTAAAACACATGAGCTCGCCCTCTGGCTGCAGAAAAATATGATAATTGTGGTGAGCTGCACTTTGCTGCTGCTTGGTGTGTTTTCAGCGTCAGTGTGGACTGTAGATGGACGACGTGTCTCCACTTATTCCCATTGTTCAAAAATGAAGCCAAAGTTTCCCGGTTACGCCTGCTGCCGTCTTGCGCTGGTGATGCCATTTGAAGCCAGAGTCTGTGTAGTAAGGGTCTCCGCTGTATCAAGTTCCCGCCCATACACATGTCTGACCAAGACTGCCGCACATAGCTGTCAATCATAATGCCACGTCCCTTTTACTACGAACTTATAAGAAACATGCGTCAGCGTGATAAGAAATACCCCAAATGACAGAAACCATCTTTGGGAAAAGTTGTTTGGCATGTATTTGGATTTTTTAGTTTGGCCCATGTCCCGTCCACTAACTAACATAGAGAGGGCAGGCTTCATCCAGGTGTTTTAGGGTTACCTTTGGGGAGCTGTCATGTTGTCCATCTTTTTATACAGTCTGTGGAGTAAAGACCTGTGAAAGAGAAGATTGTAAAGCACAATAGTCCTTGTCGTAAAGATGTAAATATAACATTGTCTATCAGAAAGTATCAGGTATCTCTAAAGAAAATGCCCTTTCAGTAGTGCATGTGCTTTGACAATACAAAGATGTTCTGACAAGTTACACAAATGAACTGACATGTGCAACTGAAACATGAACTGCATATTGTACTAACGTGCACACTGTGGACTGACAAAGAGCTGTGACTACCCCTCCCTCAGGCTGTTTATGAGAGGCTGTGAGCTGACTGCTTACATGTACGTGTGGGACCGGTATCGCCTGATGGAGCTGCCGTGGGACTCCGCCTGGACCTGGTGGCTCACCTTTCTGGGCGTGGACTTCTGCTACTATTGGGTCCACCGCTTTGCTCACGGTACCAGCTCAAGACACTCACACTGATGTACACAGCCCACATAGAAGGACATAGGTATTCACAGCTACTAGTTTATTCACATTTCTGTGGTAGTTTCTGCTGTGTGGCTTCTGCTCTTTCAGCTCCCCATGAGATATTTGTGTTGTGAGAGTTCAGAGGAGAATGTTCAAAGTGAAACTGGTCCTAAATCATTTGAGTGAGGGGGCTTTCACATTGTGAGTCCAGGTCCTGCTTCGAGTACACTTGACCCTAAAGTCTAGTTTATTTGATTAATGTGTACTGTACTTGGGTACGGTATGCCCATCCGTGGCGGAGTCCATTTGAAAAGGTGGTCTCAAGTACAGTTAATGGCTACTCTGTTACGCTACGCACCAGGTGTGAACACCAACTGTACAAAACACGGAAGTGGACTGCTGTTTAACACGCGGAGTACTAACCAGTTATGAAACAGCCTCAACATTTCCATTTCGCAGCGTAGTACGGAACAATATTACTAGGGTGAAATTGGAAAAAATTGGGAGAGAGGGGGAATTATACCTGGGGATGATACAGTTGTTCTTAATATGAAAACGCCCTAAGAAATCACTCACCTTTCTGTAGGCTTAGGCTACGTCCACAGAAATACGTTTTCGTTTTAAAATGCATTACTATTGCCACAGTTACACCTAGCATCCACACTACTCTGGTATGTTGGAATCCCTCAAACAGAGACCTCTGAAAATACAGCTTACCCTTTTTAGTTTGAAAACTCTGGGGTTGTGTCTTGGTATGGACGGGCAGAAACAGGGACTTTGGAAACGCTGATGCAGACACCCACGTTTGCTTCCTGATTGGGTCTTATTAGTCAAGACATGTCAAGCCAAAACATTTTAGCTAGGTGTACATACCTTTTGTGATTTTATCCCTCTTATGTGGGTACTCCTTTCCCATTGCCATGGCTTTCTCCGGCAATGAATAATTCTCGCTGTATCACTCTGATAGATCGCCGTAATTGCTGCAACAATGCCAAATCTGTTTTCCGCCACCTTGACCGCCTTATTCCCAGAGACAGTTCCACCTCATCATTGGTCTTAGCAAAGAAATTTCTGGGGCAAGTCTGGCTCAGGAGGTAAAGCAGGTCATCCCTTAGTGGGAAGATCGACCAGCTCCTCTATACACATTTTGAACTATCATTGGGCAAGATATCAAAGTGTAGTAGTGTTAAAGCACTTTGAGTGCTTGGAAGACTAGAAAGGCACTATGCTATTGCAGGTCCAATTACCATTTACTTTTCGCCGTCTCTGTAATATTTTATGTTATTAAGCCACCAACCACAGAGTAGACAATCTGCTTTCTGTTGACAGAGACACACACAGTCCCAGTTTAGTAAATGGTCATGTGATATGCGTTTTCAGATGTTACGCTTGTGTATGGGGATCATTTTTGTTTTAAAAGACCATTTTAAAATGAGTGAATGTGGCTTTGAAAAGGTCGCTGTGGCAACTTTGAGTTTGTTCCTTCATTGAGCATGGTTGCTGTGGTCAGCTTGGATTTATTGTGTTTACTATGGACTTGAAAAGTGACTACTTTTCCTGGTGGAAAAGTAGTAAAAAGTCAGTAGGAACTTTCCAAACGCATAATCCTCTTCACGATTGATTATACAAAAGCTCAATGTTTTCAAACTATTATTATTTTTTGCACAATAAAGGCTAAATAAGCATCTCATTCATGCTTCAACAATGCACTTTATATGTTTTTACACACTTGACTTGTAACAATGATGGTGTTGTTTATGTGTTCTCAGTGATAAGTATATTGAATGTTGGATTCTTTTGCCAGTATAACTCCACTACCTTCCAACTCCCAACCAACAATCCCTCCCCTTCCTCTTTCATGTGTCACTCAGATAATACTAACAAAAAACTACAAAGCCAGCTGATGATAAATGGTTGTAAAATGTTGATTTAGTTGCCATCCCTGCAGGGAGGAGCGCACAAGATAGCACACACATCATGCTGTCCTGGACGTTGTGGAGGAAGCAATTATTTTTGAGTTACATGCAGCTGGTTTGGAGCTGTGCAGATGTGAGAGGCCTTGGTCTCCGGAGAGCTGTGGTCTTAACCCGGAGCTCTCACAGCAACAAGCTGTATATAGTCACGGCTCTAAAGCGGCGACGTCCTGCAGCATCACTATAAAAGCAGAAATAAAAAATATGTACCAGATACAGTGTTTCTACAGTCATAGCTCGGCATCTTTTAAAATTGACTCTTCCTGTGTGTGTTGGCTCAACTGATACACGTGCCAGATGCTCAGCTGCCACACAGTACACCGGAACAGAGGTATTTATTTGTGGCCTGCACCAAAGTTTATTTGTGTTGTGGCACATCAAGCTGCCCACTGTCTAGTCCACAATGTTTTGGCTCAAAGTCCAGAACTGGTTAAACAGAAGCAATGCTTTTAAACTGTCTCGCCAAGAACTGCCCGACATGAGTGACTCTATAGTACCATTCTGCTTCTAACATGCACTGGAGGCATTTTTATCTCCCACCACCATGGCACAGGGCATATTGGACATTATTATTGTGATGATGATGTAGGCCTATCATGATAATTGTTATTGACTAATTGTACAATATATGGACATCACCGCTATTATTTTGCTGACCTTGGTTTTGCCCATTTTGTTTACATGATAAGGTTACCAACATTTCAGCCAACATGATAAACAACATGGTTTTCCTGACCATTATATGACTTGAGCGCAGCAATTCTCCCTTTTTTTTTTAACTCTCCAGAGAAAGAAAGCACTTACAAGATGACACGATGTAGCTTACCCATAGCCTGTAGCCACACTTCTAAGGTGGAAGTAGCACAGCCCTGATGGTTGTTAGCTTGCCAACCCCTGGTAACATGCCAAAAAGTCCGTCATGGAGGTAACTGTGGTGTTCCTGGAGCTTTGCTTTGTCTGTTAGTTGCGAAAGAGATCACTTGGTTTTGTTTTTGTCGGGCAAATTTAGTATTAAGTCTTAAACGGAGTAATTACTACTGTAGTAACTAGCCTTGGAGAAAGCTTACGATCGCGTCCCACAGGGAGTCTTGTTGGGGGGTACTGTTGGAAAACAGAGTACTGAGGTTGTTGCTACGAGCCATCCAGTCCTTGTAACCAAAGTGAGAGCTGTGTCCGCATACTTGGTACAAAGTTAAACACATTCTTAGAGGGCGTTGGCCTCCGCCAGGGTTGTCCCTTGTCTCCGATTCTGTTTGTGATATTCATGGACTGGATCTCAAGGCGCAGCCGGGGGAAGGAAGGGGTCTGGTAAAAGGTCCTCAGAATTGCATCTCTGCTTTTTGCAGATGATGTGGTTCTGTTGGCTTCATCACACTGTGACCTTCAGCATGCACTGGGGTGGTTGTAGCCGACTGTGAAGCGGACCCCCCCCCCCTGCTCCCAGGTTGAGAGATAGTTACTGCCCCAAGCGAGGGAGTTCTCAGGATCTTGTTCATGAGTGAGGGTAGAATGAAGCGTGACATTGATCAGCGATTTGGTACAGCATCTGCAGTGATGCAGGCGCTGTGCCGGACTGTTGTGGTGAAGTGAGAGCTGAGCTGGATGGCAAAGCTTTCGATTTACTGGTCCAACTACATCCCAACCCTCACCTATGGCCATGAGCTTTGGATAGTGACTGAAAGAATGAGGTCGCAGATACAAGCCGTTGACATGAGTTTCCTCCAAAGGGTGGCTGGGCCCAACCTTAGAGATAGGGTAAGGAGTTCTGACATCTGGAGGGAGCTCGGAGTAGAGCCGCTGCTCCTTCAAGTCGAAAGGGGTCAGTTGAGGTGGTTCGGGCATCTGATCAGGATCCTCCTGGGCGCCTCCCATTAGTGGTGTTCTGGGCACGTCCCACTGGTAGAAGGCCTCTGGGCAGAAACAGAATATGCTGGAGGGATTATATATCTCATCTGGCCTGGGAACGCCTTGGGGTCCCCCAGGAGGAGCTGGAAAGTGTTGCTGGGGAGAGGGGCGTCTGGAATATTTTGCTCAGCCTGCTGCCCCTGTGACCCGGCTTCAGATAAGTGTGCGATAAACTGTGTTTCAGACATTTTCACATTCATAAATCCCGTTTTCATTGGGGCTTTTATATGTGTGTACTGACAAGACAAAGACCAAGGACAGTTAAAGTATCACTGTGGCAGCGGTGCATTGGCATGACAAATCAATACTTGAAGCTGTGTGCCCTTGAAACCAAAATAATAAATCCAAAGTCTGCCTGAAACAGAAAGTAAACTCAATATGAACTTTCCAGGGACTGGATTAGAAAAAAAACCAGTTATTCAACAAGTTGTGTAATAAGCCTTTGTAGCTGCGTGGGTATTTCTGCATGCCCATGTCTTACATCGTGTTGATTGATTTAACAAAGCATAAAACCAAACCAATACCTCAGACAGAAAAAAACTTTGCATGTTACCAAGGCAGAAAACTGGGTTGGATCAGTTTTTCTTAGGTATCCTTTAGTGTTTGAACCAAAATGATTATTTAAACAAAGCTCCAGACTCATGTTTTGATAAGCAAGGAACCCAGGTGAAAGCTCAGGCAAACATCCTATAATAAACTTTAAGCATATTGTAATTGAAGTGGTCTGAGAGAATACTAGACTGCTGCACCTTTCTTTGTTCTGTTTTCAGGCTTTAGAAAATCTAGGCCACGAGAGGACACCTTGGTCAGTCACTGGTCATTTCAGAGATGTCCCTATTGGCTGTTCTACAAATGCAGATGCATGTGCACGTCTCTTCAGTGAAAACTTGAATGTCAGAGAAGCCTTCAGAGATGGAGAGAAAATCTTAGTAGTTTAGCCTTCTACTAAACAGAATCACAGTGTGTCTGTCACATCACTCCCCGCCGCTAGAGACCACCTCGCCGGCAGGAGAGCGGGCAACAGGTCTAGAGAAGGAACCCCAGTCCGCTGCTGCAACAACCTGAATCCAGCCAGTGCAAACCCTAGCTCCAGGGGATCGGCCAACCCTGACTCCCCATCTGATCCGCAAACTTTCTGTTACTGCCGTTACACAGATAAGACCTGGTTCTCCCTCTGGCCCTCAGCCCTGCCCCACCTGCCAGTCCACAGTGGCGGGGAGTGAGGTGGAGGGAGTGTGAGATGGCTAGCTAACTAATTCTTGTCTCATTTGTGGTCTTATAAACAGAGACAGAAAGGGCGGAGCAAGGAAGCGCTGAGCGTATAAGCTGTATGAAAACCTGCGATGAAATAAAAATAACGGTGGGTTACTGTATGAAGCACGTGCATATGCCTGTGGTCATGTGGTGGGAGGGGCTTAGGACAGAGAAGGGAGATCTTTAGGAGGAGGGCATATTTCAAATTCTGCCATTTTTTGTTTATTTGTTTTTTACCTTTCCCAGATTTCTGCCTACCCCAGCTTTGAGCCGCACCAACCCCATCGCCAGAATAAATGTTTGCATTATATGTCTCTGGAAACAAAGTTAAATTTGTACATTTCATAAGTAGTGGAGATGTTGAAACTTTACCTTTTAATTATTCAATTTTATGTTGTGACAGTGTGCTTAATGTGTGGTTGGGTTTAGACACAGAAACCACCTGGTTAGGGTTAAGAAAACATCATGATCATCATCAAAACATATCGTTGAAAAGCACCCGCTTTTGTTGTTTGTTGGTCTCGAGCAGTGTTCTGCTGCTGTCTGCTACGTAGCAGCCATGTCCCCCAGGTGTCACGCCATTCACTATCCCTTTTTCCTCCTGATGAGAAACTCAGCTTGTTTACATGTAATCTGGTCACTGGGCTGGCAGCGCTCATTGATGTTCCATGTGTGTGACCTTATTTTTAGAATTACAGCTGTGATGTGTCTGCTAAATAACATTCAGGGAAACCTGAATGAAGCGTGCGCTCCCGCCGTTGCCCTCATTGTCTGACGATGCAGAGGAATGACGCTCACAGTATCACATATCTGCTCGGTTTATTTGGTCGGAATTCTTTTATTTTTGAACTGCAGAATCATTTTTATGTCCCAAAGAGAGAAAAAAAAAGAAACTTTCCACTTACTTTCATTTCCTCTTCTTCCAGCCTGTTGGCGTTGTTATTATGGAACATTGTGGGGTCGCAGATAATTGTCTGGTGCTGAGCGCCCGCAGCGCTCACTCAGGATATAAGCTTTTCCCCTTGTTACCAAAGTGAAGCGGCTCTCCCTGACCACAGGACAGGGCCGGCACGGTCCTCACTCGTCACTCTGGTCAGCCGAGGTCGTTTCGGTCAACTTGGCTTTGACCTCCGGCTTTTTCTAGAGCAAGGTTCAGCCGAGATCTTCCAGTGTGTGGGATGGATGTTGCCTATAATGAAGCACTGGGGAATGCGACAGATGTAGGATGCGGGTAGAAAGTATTTTTCAGCAGTTTAATGAGTGTCAAATTGTCATGTAACACTGCTTGAGGAGTCTTATTTTATTGCGCTCATATCTTGGAGCAGTTTTACAGTCTTGCTGGATTTTGTCTCAAAACAGCGAGAAGGCTGCATCCCTAAACCTATTGTGTCACAACATATGAGCTATAAATCTTAATATTGCATAATGAGGGAAAGATTACAATAGAAAGCTGCAAAAGTGGCATCTTCTGCTGGGAAATATGAGCCCTTATTAGCCTCGGTGTAGAATATCATTTTCAGTTTGACCAGTTTTATGGCCCTTTTTTTTCATAGTTTCCCTCTCATGACTTCCACATGAAAGGACAGCTCAAAGATAATTAAGTGGAAAATACTTTGAAAGGCCGTCAGCCTGTGCTGATGCCATCTTTACTGAGGAGACATTACCACTCGGCTTCGCTCTTGCCAGACGCTGTGATCTTGGAGATAACAACAGATTGAAAAGAAAGTCAGCTGCCCCTGTCTGCAGGCGTTTTGGATGAAATTCAGGGTTCTGCATTGACATAAATACGAGCAAAAGGCTTGTGACTAGACCATACTTGTGGCCTTTGCTTGGCGATAGGTCTGAATCTGCGTAGATAAATACCAGTTGTGGTTCAAGTTGAGGTAAATGGGGAATCTCAAACATTTGAACGACCTTTGTGCACACACCAAATCAAATAAAGTGCTTGTGATAAACTCTTGATATCAATACTTGCCTAAACTCTTATCATCGGTCACTGTCACAGAATCAATACACTGCAGCTTTACTGAGTCCTACTTTCATCATTTTCTGTTGTTACATTTTTTCACTGTTTTCTAAGAGGAGAAGATTGAAGTTTTCAATTGTTGACAGATTGTAAGAAAGTATATCTCCACTAACCCCTGAAATAACACGACCCTTGCTCCACATTTAACCACCATATAACCACTATTTCTAAACACATCGGGTTAATAACCTGGTGACTGACAAGAATAGAAAACAAATTCCAATTTCGCCCACATTTAGTCATCTGCGCTCCCCTCAGACAGACTATATATGTTCAAACTCTCCTATTCTGGAACCAGATGGTTTTGGGTGAGCAGGAGGCCGACTCGGTTCGGATGCGGCCATGTTGTTGACAGCCCTGTTGATTCTGTTTATTCTAACCTCATATCGCAAGCGCCACTAATAGCAGCTCAGCTCTCGGGCGGCATCTATATCCAGGCATGCCAGCCAGGCTGAGGCCATTAATCAGCCAGTCAGCTGTCCGTACTCTGATTATATGTGAGGTAATGGAGTTACGCTGCAGTCGTCTCACCACACTGGCTGTTGCTGCTCTGTGTTACACTTATAGCTCAGGAACATCAGAGCATCACTTAAAGGTCCCGTGAAATGTTATCGTTACTTCTTTAATGTGATCTATTTCCTGTTGAAACTAGATTGATCCGTAAGAGACACTTGGCAGATTTTCAACCTGGGCTGTGTCACTGCGATGTGGGGAATGTGTGCAGATGAAAGGTGTTAAGTAGCCCCCCTGTGTCGTCAGTTCAGGGAGCTCCCCGTCTGTTCGCCAGCTAAAAGCCACAAGATGATGCAAAATAATGCATTTTCCGTCATGTGAAATGACGTGTCTGGCGTCATCTGCCAGATTTTGTACACGGCAGTGGCAGGGAGTTCCAGGTGCCTTTACAGAGCTCACACAACAAAAACTACAACAAAACCTGCTGGGCAAAATTAATATTTCTGAGTCACGAGTGTCATGAGAAACATGTCCTCTAATATCTTCAGAATATCAGCTCTTTATGTGACATAATAATGAGGGTAAAGTTGATAGCATACGGACTTGTTGGTCCATGTGAACACAACCTCCCCCTTTCACTCCTTCAGCCACCTTCTTGAAAAAGTTGCCATTGAGATATTTGCACATATCCATAAACCTGTTGATACCCAGGTCTTTCATGATATTTACCAGTGGGTGTGTTTCTACTGCCAACCAGAAATGTGTGCTTTTCCTTTGGGCATGCAGCTCTACCCCAGCCTTGCAAATTGTTGGTGAGTTGGTTTGTGTACAATGTCTCCATGACAACGCACAGAGATAATCGTAAACAGATGAGGCCGTGTGTCGCAAACTGCAGTAAAAACCCCAGTTGAGACACATATTCCGAATTGGCTGTATACGTGCCCAAACAATGCTATTAAAACCCGACTAATATGAATCCTCTTCTTGTGAAAAAATTGCTCACCCCCCTCAAATACGTCCTGGCTGTGTGATTTAATGTCATTTCTTAAAGTGGAAAAGAAATTTTACAAACACTGGCAGCCTCTCATATCCCAAATCAAAACAATGCAATCTATGAAGTATGACCGCAGAAAGATAACTGTTGATTGCTCCAGGGTATATTTATATATACACACAGAGACATATTGGTGCATTAATTGTGTAGAAAATGTGATCGCAATAATTAATGCAAATTCAACGAAAGTCCGCAATATTTGCAGGTTCATGCAATTTTTCAAAAGTCCTGCGATTTTTCCGCGTTTTTCTGCATTTTCCGGCTGACCGGTTGTCGTTGCACACGCGTCATCAAATGCACTAATGGCATTGCAGTATGGAGAAACGCTCTGTATTGACATAAGAATTTTCACTGTTGAAATGCATACAATATGTGTTGAATGTATTAAAATGTTATGTTTACAGAAGATGTAGCTTACATGTTGTTTTACAGTCACATTGTCTGGTTTGAGAGCTACAATATTCACTCAGGATTTTTTGCAACATTATTGGAGTCCATGTTTTGAAACTAATTTAATAAAACTAAAGAAGAGAACTATAAAAAACATTTGCAGCTATTTTTGTAACATTCAGTATGATTATTATAGCAAGTGATTACATGACTTATTTTTTTGGAGGTAGTAGTTTGAAAAAATTACACTTTTTTCTTTTTGTCAGTAGCCACATTTTTTGTCATTTGCCGCAATTTCCCACAAAAAAATCACATAAAAATGCCAGATTTTTTAATCGCAGTTTTTGACAAAATTGGCCGCAAATTCAGGTATTTTTGCCACTAGATCCTGGAGGGGCTGATTAGGGAAAGGTTAGGTTGACATGTTGATCTTGAGTATTACCAGCTGACCAGCTTTATTTTGAATTAGTTGTACACCTACTTTTTTTTTTTTTTTTTTTTTTTTTTTTTTTTTTTTTTTTTTTTTTAAATCTATCTTATTTATCATTACTTTGCTCTTATGAGCTCAGAAGGGATTGCTGGGGGCTGGAGGGTTAATATTTCTGTTAAAAAAGAAAAATGAAACAGTGTTACTGTATCATTATATATGCAAATTGATGAATACATTTTCTTTTTAATATAACTAACATCAGCATATCCCACATGTCTCTAGTGGAAAATACTTAATTCAGAAAAAGGTCTAACTACAAAAAATCCAAAAGGGATATGCTGTTTACATGACCAGTGTCAAATTCAGAATATTGTCATTATAATGGTGGAGTTTTAGTGTGCATGTAAACGTACCCTTTGTTGGGTTTGATTGGTGACCAAATGGTTTTCCAGCCATGGTAAGTTTTGAACGAGTGATTTTTAATGTGCACTTTACAAGTTACTATTTCTTTCACTATTATGTCACCAGAAAAGTCAGATTACGTTTTTTTGTGTGTTGTAAACAATAGAAAGGCGCCTAAAAGTATGTAAAAAAAATGTGTATAAAAACTGTAAAAATGTATTCTTCCAAAAATTGGATTATCAAACAGTTGCAACCACCCTCAGCTCCTTTAAGTTGAGTTCAGACTAAAGATTTGTGACAAGACAAAACCATTTTAGAATGTTGCAAAGACAAGTTGCAGCGGTGTGAACTGGCCGTCTGAGCTGGACTCAAGCCGGCTGGTGGTGTCACCTGCAACTCTGCTGGTCAAATCACTGGTGGCAGGTCTTCGAATGTAAAGCACGTCATTTGTTTCTCCAGTGTCTCCACCGATCCCTCTGTGTGCCGGTGTCGGGCGATGGGTTGCTGGGTGCTTATGCCCCGCCCACACACACATATATTCTCACTGACTAATTTACTCCGGTTATTTATGTTAAAGTGGTGTGTGTATTATGAATACAGTCCATCTGATGCTTGTTTTATGTTTTCACTGTTTCATCATTACAAATGCAGCTGTAGCCAGTATCTCACTATCACTATCCTCATTCATATTGTTATTAAGAAGCTACATACTATATTCAGCCGTAAAATAAACCTGAAAAGCTGGAAATCAGAACAGAAGTACAGAGAGTTGTTGCATAGAGATGATACACCATCTCATCTAGTTGCATTGGTGTGAACCAGCAGGTTTAGAACGTTGCAGAACGGCACATTGTAAGAAGTTGTGTTTTTCAACTTGTCTTGTTGTGAATCCTTGGGCTGAACTGGCTTTAGATTCCTGGAATGAGCAGCTCTTTCCAACATTTTTTTTTTTGGCTTTGCGAGCACCTTACTGCATCCTCTGTCTCTGCTTGCTGCTGTGTCCACACCCCTCCCACTCCTTCGGCCTTGCAGACAGCAGCAGTTGTCAAGACAAACAGATGTGCTCAGCACTCCTCCGCTGTCCTCCGTCCCCGAGGAGACGCAGCCGATGTGGATGTTATTGTTTAAAGAGGAGCTCCTCCTGACTGTGTGGCAGGGCGGGAGGTGGTGGTGGTGGTGGTGGTGGCGGGGGGTTAACCTGCCCCCGGGTGGCCGGGGCTCCATAAATCTTCACCGTGACGGCAAGTTCCTGGCCCGGTGCAGGTTGGAGGGCCAACAAAAGAATCCGGGGCCCCCACTTGGTTTGCTGGTTCTGTCGGCGGGGTTTGGTCAGGATGTGGGGGTCTCGTTCACAGCAGCAGAAGGGACCAAGTGAAAGTCCTCATGGGAGGCAGAGATAACATCAACAGTGATCTATAGGTCACTGAGCTCTCACTCTGTGTCTGCTGTGTGCGATGAAAGAGAGAGAACGTCCACTGAGAGAGACAGAGAGAGACTGCTCTGATTGAACGTAGACATCAGAGGGTTAATGTCCACAGGGCCTGTGTGTACAGCATTTAAACAAAGTGTAGAAAAAGGAGAGTGTGTTATGATCATTGAGAGGGTCGCTGGGCTCAGCAGAGGCCACGGTCCGGCTGTCTGCTGCCCTCGTGTGCTCCCCACGCTGCAAGGACAGACTTCCCTCCATCAACTGCTGACAGACGGTTACCGCTGAGGACAAACCTCCACTGATTGGAGGGATGAAGTGTGAATATGAAGGATGGATATGAGTGGTGATTCCTCACATCTGGATTACTTTATGTTCCAGAGAACTGTTTTTTTCACAACCTCTGTGTCTGTAGTCATGATAAATTTGTATCAGGCAATGGTAGCTGTCGGGATCTAAAGACGTGACATAACAGTGGTAGAAAGAAAGTTCATCAGGGCAAGAAAATATCAGGAAGGTCCAGTTGTCACCACTTTTCTGCACATTTGATAGGTTGGGGGAAAAATTGACACAGCATAGTATTGCAATATTTTTGTTTGGCAATATGGTATCGTCACGCAGTGCCAATTATCAATTTTTAAATTATATAAATTAGGGGTGGGTGATATGGCCCTAAAATAATATCACTATATTTCAGGCTATTTTCACAATAACAATATTTTTGACAATATAACAAATTAGTAAAAAATAATAATAATAATAAAAAAAAATAATCTTAACAAAAATGATCTCTCATTTCTTTAGTTTGTGAACAACAACAGTAACTCAATATTAATATTTCAACAAAATAAAATCTACGACTAATTACACATTTAAACAGCTCCCAAATACAAAAAATGTCCCCTGGGATCTATATATATAAATCACCAGGTGATTTCCTTCTTTTGGTAAAATCCTAAATGATTGAGTTGTGTTTTTTTCCACCTGGACCTTTAAGCTCTGTCAATCAATCAGGCATTTTAAGTCCAAAAAACGCCTTCAAAATCCTGAAGGGACTGCTTTGTGTTTGCAACAGAGTGGTAACAGAGGGAGCAAAGAATAAAACAGTTTATGTCTGAGTGTGAAATATATAATAGAAAAGCCATTTTACGTCACCCTTCACTTTCTATACATAGTTTTACACCCTGTTAGTGGGAGCTGTAAGTGGGCCTGACCAGGGTTAGTGTGTTTAGTTTAGTGTGTGTGACTGAGCTGTGTGGACAGCATGAAGTATGGCAGCGGCAGAGGGGAGTTGGCTGACTGTCCCACCGAGTACGGCACTCGCTGTTTGGGTTGGCACCCCATCCAAGAGTCCACGGATCCAAACACTGGAGGGCTGTTCACAGGCCATTACTGCTGTGATTGACAGGTCGGCCCACCACTCAGAGGGCTGCACATGAAGGACACCGTTTGTTGGTGCCAGGAGTTTGTCGCTGAGGGTGATGATTTGGCAGCTGATTGATTGAACTGTAAAAGCATTTCACAAGGTTTTGGTGGTTAAAGAGGGTGGATTTGGACCTCCGTCTCTGCTGATTATTTTTCTTTTTGACTATTCATGCTTTCTTTTTATGGCAGCATTATCAAGGTACAGATTGATCATTATCGGCACTTAATGCAGGCCTGTACTGCAGCTAAATTTATGGAGCTCAATAGGACTTTGCTTTCTTGCGTTTATACAACTCTGGTTGTGTAAGCACTGCTCCTGACAGGGCTGAGGTGGACATAAACAGACTCTGTTAAAGTCTAACTCAGTCATGTAACATGAATGATTATGACTTATAGGCCTTCATTATGTGTCATGATATAATTCAGTTACATCACCCTGCTGCCAGACCTCTTCACACAGCAAGGTGAATCCCAATGGTGGATATCGGTATAATAAAGCTTATTTTAGTTGCCCAGGGTTTGATATACCATCTGAACAATGATACATGACAACATACAATGGGCTGTTAGTGTGTATTACCATGCCTTTACTACGGCCACTAATTATAGGAAGTTGTCATCCAAATTAAACCCCTAACTTACCCCAATAGTGGAATGTGCCCATGCAGATATTTTCGATTAATTTGTCCAGATTTAGAGATATAAATATCTCCACCCAAAACCAATTAACGTGAATAGAAAAATGATTTTTAAAAAGGTCAAGTGCAACATTTCCAGAAAGTGTCCCCTTTACTCTGGATGCCCTTTGTCTGGAAAGAGATGATGCTGTAAATTTTTAATGCTATGAGCAATCCTGAGTCACCACATTTTCCGATTGTTCAGTGGTTCAGATAGATGTGCTGTTTTACCCATTTACGGCTGTTTTTACCCAGTTAGAGGTATAGCATACAAAGCTAGCTAGCTAGCTACGTCCATAAAAATAGTGACAGTAATTGTAACAAGTGTGAATGAAATTGACGCAGCTTTACGAGTGTAGTAGGTCGACGATTGTGATTTTAACACCACATGACTGGCTGACAACAGGGGTGGCACACTACAAGATCTGAAAGTCACTGAAAGTGACAGAGCAACGTTTTGAGCAAGTTATTAGGCTAATAACTTACATAAACATTGCATGCAATAGTCCATCTTCCACCTTCTCTTCCCCACCATGTCACTTTCTCTCTGTATCTTTCGAATGCACACTCACACACCTTGGAAAAGCTGCAGTGCTCAGTCCTTATCTATGTTTTCAACCAATGTCTTCCGGGTTCTTTCGCTGTAGCTCACCAACAAAGTTCCGTAAAGGTCCAGGTAGCACTGATTTGCAAGCGCAGAGCCAACGGCAATTTGCCTCTAATGTTGTTTTTGTCTGAGAACTCTAAAAACTGTCTGCAAGTGGAAAGTCAGGGCTAAAGTCATTTAGTGTGAACCAGGTATTACAGATAGAACAACTCTCTTTTTTGTATTTTTTTGTGGGATTTTAGGTATATGTTTATAAATATTTTTATTCTTGCACCTTTATTGATATTTTGTAATTGCCCTCTTTCGTACTTTATTCTTCACGTACTGCACAACAATTTACTTCAAAATAAATTAAGTTTTGTCTTATCTTATCTTATCTTGTCTTATCTTGTCTCGTCTCTTCTCGTCTTGTCTTATCTTACATTGTCATATTGTTTTTATAATTGTAAATTTTTATTTTTTTTTTACTAATCCTACGTCCACTCGGCAGCTTCCATTTTTATTGAAAAAGACCCCGGCAGGACAGACAGGTCACTAGCGACTAATCAGTTCAGGCAAAACAAAATACGCCTCCTACTCCTACAAAAAGTCGACTAAAGTCAACACAGTATCATCAAAACCTTGACGAATAAAATCAAAACTATCTGTATGGCTAATTAAACCACTAGATTTAAGTGAGAAGACGTTTATAATCCATGGTGAGGTCTGTTTAACCAACTAGAGATTGCTTAACTGTTAGCTAGTAGCAACTATAGCAAGTACTGTTGCTATGAATACCTGTGGGTAGATATTCCATGCTTGCTGATATAAAAAGGAACTCCCTTTGACTTTAATAAACACACGACAGCCAGTATTTTCTGTGCCCATGAAATAAGCAACAGTTCCTCCAACACAAAAGATGAAACTGGCTGTACAGTTCATCCAGATTTGCTTGAGTGCTGTTAGAATTAAGCTTTACAAAAATGATTTACATGTCTGTTTTCTGATCTGCAGCACTATGGTTAAGATTTGGTTAAGCTTAAGCAAAAACCATTGACTGTTGGGAGGAAATTGGATGTGAGCAGTAATCTCTTGTGCCAGAGCTGAATGCTTCGACCTCCTTCTGCTAAAACAGATTTGCGCCTCGCGTTGTTCCAGAGAGATGACCTTCATGATTCACACAGCCACTAGAGGTCCTTATTCTGTAAATATAAACATGATATTTTAGGAATTTGAATAACGACTAATGCTGTCATTTTTATTGTGAGAAGAGTCTCATATAAAGTGTCATAACTGTCCGTCACCTGGTTAGCGTGCACTCATGCCTGTTATTCCTCAGAAAGCGTGAGTGGAGGCTCGCTGGAGGCCAGATGGAAGTGCTGTCCTCAGCGTTTCTCTGCTCTTGCTGGGAACGTGGGCTCTGTGGCATTGGTTCTCACCATTAACGGGGCTTCCCTCCTGAATAGGCCTTGCCAAACTATGCAGTGTCCCGCCGAGTCCAGAGATGAGGACATGGGCTTGCAGTGAAGCCTAGCAGTTCCTACTTCCTATCAATGACAAGAAGCATCAATCTTAGCCGCCCTTAGTCCTGGACCCTGCCAAGCATGATTCCAGTGAGAAGAAAAAAAGCAAAAGACTCAGGCTGCTGGAATTAAACAAAGGCTGGATTATCCTCTCAATATGTCTCTTAGCAGGACAGTCCATCTCTGAATCCCCCATGGTTCAGAGCGGAAGAAACGTCATAACTTTAGTGCTGGACTGCTGTGGATGCAGTCAGTCTTCTGTGCTTTTTAGCCCTCTCCTCTCATGCCTCGTCTGCAGACTTTCTGTCAGTTGTGTTGAGAGGGCAAATAAAGTTTGAAATAAAGTCCAACCCTGTTGCCTCCATTTCGACCCAATCCAAAACACATTTATTCTCTCACACCTGCTGAAATTCAGCAATAACCCTGTTAAATGAGCGAGGTGTGGAGTATTCCTCGGGAGCGGTAGTTTTCTCTCGGAGCTCCTCAGGGTTTCCCCAAACGCTTGAGGAAATCCACCTCAGTTTCACTGATTAGAAACGTGTCGGGACAGATTTTGGTGCTCCTCTGCTCACACTGACACCTTCAGTTCTCAGCAGTGTGTTTGTTCAGGTGCAGCGGACCACTGGCCTGTTGGGGTTTTTGACTGCCTGCCTCGATACCATTCACAAGTTTATTAAACAGCGAGAGAGGAGGAGGTGGAGATGTGGCTTTTGAATGATTTTCTCAAAATAGAAAAGAGTAGTCTCACAGTGGGCAAAGCTGTTAGTGTGTGTGTGACTATGTGTGTGTGTGCATAGCTAGATGAGTGTGTGCTTGGACACTGTTACTATGTTAAGACAGCCCAACTTAAGTTTCCAATGGAATCTCATTCCTACTCCTCATGTCACGCATGGGCAGCCTTATGCATTGTATCTTAACACAGACGGGGTCAGCAGTTAGGCTTAGGCAACAAAACTACTTGGCTAGGGCTAGGAAATAATTGTTGCTTTGTTAGTCAGGTGAGTCGACTCACTAACGACTGATGTGACAAAGTAACTCATCACTGACTTTTAATTTCAAACTGTACGCAAACATCAGAATCCTGGGTCAATGTACAGTACTTGTTGGACCCATGCATCCACTCTCTCTAAGCAGACTTTCTTGCTCTTTATACTTGGTCCATTGCTCTGACCTTCTAATAATGACACAGATGGGTTAAAATTGGAGTTAGCTAAAAACCCAGTGCATCTCATACAGACCCTAATGGGAGCATTGTGCAACCGTATCTGACGCAAATCTGTATCACTAATATATCTTGTTTCTTTTATCTGAAAAGTGTAAAAACAATATTTTGCCATTTTACACGTTGTTATTGGCTGGACAGGTTGGTTGGGAGCAGTTGCGAGGCCATCAGCGGAAACTCCAGGAAGTTAGTGAACCAGGCCAAGACAAGTGCGGAACACAACCCCTCATTCAAACAGCAAATTGTTCACTCCTTGGTTTTTAATAAACTAACAAGAGATAACATGATTTTGTAACTTTTGTTAACAGAGCCAGGCTAGCTTTTTACCCTTGTTTTCAGTGTTTTTGCAAAGCTCAGCTAACCGGTTGATGGCTGTCATATTTACCATGCTGACGTCAAAGTCAAAGTCAAAGTCGTAGAATTTGGGTTCTATGAGGTACTTAACTATTGTCAGCGTATTCGACGCGCCCCTAGTTTGGGGAAGCAGGCTGGAGTCTAACACAGGGGTCAGCAACAAAACTTAATTTAGCCACCTAAAAAAATTGTACTTAAAAAAAAAAGTGTACTTTCCCAGCAAGCATTTTTTGGTTTAAAAAATGTCTAATAGCCATCTACATGAAGACCTGACGTCTAGGCTAAATCACGGCTGAATTTGGGCTGTCAGTGAAAATTTGGTAGACGTCTAACCATAGCCAAAGTGTAGACGTCATCAATTATACGGCTATGTAGAGACCATGTCCAAAAAATGGAGATAAACATATTTTAATTACTGTTGACTCTCCATACGTTATTGAATATCATACCGCATGCCATCTGCAATGGCGAAAATTACATTTAATCAATTTCAAAATTAAATTGGCTAGATTTGGGTTACATGTAGCTAGACTAAATCTGAGCTAAATATAGCCAATACGTTTAAATCACGACTATTGCTTGCTGGGTTATTTTGAGTATTTTCACTGCCTTGCTTTGCTGTCAGACAGTGATTTCCAAAGGGAAAATGAAGCCATAAAATGAAGCCATTATGTCGCTCTCTTCAAAGCCAGACTCCATTTAGAAAAACAGTGATTTAACATTGCTGAACACAGGAGCTACAAATCCACAGCTGCCTCCATCAGATAGTTTGTGTTACCATTTGACTTGTGTGGCTTTTAAAAGGTTTAGTTCAGATTCACCAAAGTCACATAATAACATAAACTAACTAACTGATCAAGGCAGCAGTAGACTTGTAGCTCCTGTATTCAGTGAGCTAAAATTACTGTTTTTGTCAATGGAGTTTGGTGGCTTTGATGAGAGTGTAGATGGGGAACTAAAGCCGTTAACAGCTTCCCTTCAAAACAGACAGTCTGATGCAGAGGTAAAGTGTTGAAAATACTCTCAATATAGCATACACTTAAACTGTTATTGATTTCTTTTTAGGTTGGACAGTTTTTAGGTGTTAAAATATGTTTTGTTGTTGCCCCCATCCACAGCAGAACATTACATAGCTTCCGTGTTAGACTCCTGTCTGCTTCTCCAAACTGGGGGCATGCCGACTGATATCTAATGTATGTAATATACCAACTATGCACAAGTACCCCATATAACCAAAAAATCAGAACCGTTGATTTATCTCTTTTCCAGCAAATGAATTTTTCAAAATGTCAGACTATTCCTTTTAATAAAAGACACTTACGTCTTAAATTAAACTAAAAAATGCATCGTCATCAAGCTAAATATAAGATTGTGTGTACTGTAAGTGTGGGGACACACACAGTCATGCCACGTGTAATAATAGAAGTCTAATTGCTTCATAATTGATCCCTTAATCACAAATCCCATCACACATCAAAGCCGCTTCATAAAACTTAAACCACATTTAATAACTTGAGGCTTCTTTTATTATAACACATACATCACTATACATGGTCTATATAGGGCTTTGTGGTTCTGCAATATTTGAAGGTTACTGTTCTCTCTTGTACGGCTGCAGAGGCCAGAGTGGACGGGAGGTGCCAAAAAGCACAGACCAGACCGGGGTGGTCCGGAAACGGCCCGCAGATCCAGTGAAACTTAACAAGCATGTTCCCTTTGGATGTTAAAATGAAGTGTAACACAGATATTAATGTAGCAAGTATCACAACACAGCAGAGGAATGTAAACTGGAGCACTGGGACATCAGGCTGGACGCTAACCAGCTGCAGCAGAATACCCCCGCCGTCATAATAGCCTGATCCCCCCCCTCTAATGGCCAGCTACGCTCAAGCCTCAGCTTTTCATCACGGCTGGCCGGGAGCGGGACCGAAATGACTCCTTCAGGGGATGAAAGTGTCCAGTTACTCATCTGGGAAGGTTGATTTTTGAGATAAATCACTTGCGGTGATGTAAAGGCAGCTGAATGTGTGTGAGGGTTCAAGGCCTGTACATTATATGAATCTCTGAGCTCTGTAACATTAATGAGCAGGTGAATGAAGTGATGAACTCACATAACATTTGGACTTATGGCCTCCTGTTTTACACTGGATCTGTGTGTTTGTGTGTGTCATTTTCTCCAGAGGTGTCCTTCCTTTGGGCCGCTCACCAAGTTCACCACAGTTCAGAGTACTACAACCTCACCACGGCCCTCAGACAGTCCCTCACACAGCAGTTCACATCATGGGTAAGATATTATTCATTCTCTTAAAGGATAAATCTATTGATTATTTTTATTTTCAATCCCCTTTACAGACTGTTTTATCTTTCAGTTGCTTGGAAACAACATCGATGTTCCACTAAGACTTGTGGTCCAGCCACTACTGCACTAAAACAGCACATCAAACGCTAAACTTCAGTCCTCCTCAACTGAAACTCACACTGTGGGAAATGGTGAAATTAGTTTTAGGACCTTGCTGCTCAGTGGTAGGTTGTTCCCTTCAACAAAGTACAGACTTAATGTCAGGAAAAACAGTCTACCGCTTCCCTAAAGAAACAAACCAGCATAAGACGTGGATAGCAGTGGTCAAAAGATGGAATTGGAGACCACTGAGAAACTCCAGGGTCTGTAGTGCTAATTTCATAACTGGTAAGTAAGATTGTTCAAGCTCAGGCTCACGAGCCAGCGGTCTACAGAGAGGTGTCTTGCCATTTTCAATCTCCAAAAAACTTGCAAAACTTACCGTGAATGAAATGAGCACTTTAGACCCTGCAGGTCACTGAGGGTGTCCAATCCTTTCTTTTGACCGCTGCAATACACTCTTTGTGCTAGTTCGTTTCTTTAGAGGAGCGGTAGACTTTTTCTGACATCAAGTTTGTACATTGAAGGGAACATCCTACCATTAAATAGGAAAGGTCCTAAAACAAATTTTGCCATTTCCCACAGTGTATGTTTCAGTTCAGGAGGACTAAAATTCAGCATTTCATATGCTGTTTTCATACAGTAGAGGCTGGACCAGAAGTCTTAGGGCTCATTTATTCTCCCTTTACATATAAAAATAGATAGTCCGTTTCAAATGTAAACCCCAAGTGCCCCCGTACTTTCATGTGTCCGTAATGTTGGCACAGATACAGCCAGTAAATGGCACTAGAGGGCAGAGTCACTGCTGTAAACTGTCAACTGCTGTAAAGTTGGGCATTTTAACGTGGAGGTCTGTGGGGATTGTATCACTCTTGGAGCCAGCCTCAGATGGCCATTAGAGGAACAGCGTTTTATTGGCACTTTACGTTGGCTTCGTTTTTCAGCCCCAGGGGTTGCTGCTAGTTGGGGACCAATGTGTAGTCCGTCATGTCTTTCGGCTGAGTCATGGCAAAAATTTACGACTCTATAACAGCCTCATCTGACACAGCGACCATCATAACAAACATATTGTGCAGTCTGAACACGGCGTTAAAGCTCCATCATTGTCCAGAAACTATTAAGATCCCATCAGTGAGTCACAGCATTGTGCTGGGTTAAATAGTGCTGAGTATAGACAGGGTAAGAAAGTCAGAGAGTATTGAGAGACGGACTAATACATTGTTTTGGTTGCTGGTTAAAAATGCTTGATGTGTTCTTACGTTACGTTACGTTACGTTACGTTACGTTACGTTACGTTACGTTACGTTACGTATTATGTTGTTAAATGAGACTTTGTCAGGTGTTTACTGTATTAATTGTTCTCCTCCTCAGATCTTCTACCTGCCGTTGGCTCTGGTCGCACCACCCACAGTCTTTGCTGTTCACATTCAGTTAAACCTTCTCTACCAGTTCTGGATCCACACTGAGGTAAATATATACACATAATGTAGGTCACATGCAGGAGTAATTCGACTCCAGATCATATTATCTAGTCCGACTTTGAGAAATTCGATTTAGTACAATTTCAGTCGGATGTTTTAGTCGTACTAACACAATATATTGATTTTCTCTAATGTCATGTAAATGTACTGGGTGTTTTACATTTCATTAAAAGATTCTTGGACCACTGGACTGATAAAGTAAGACAACAACTACCATTATGCATCACCAGACAACCGTCTTTTTATGCCTTTGAGTGAAACACTGACTTTTTAACTGCAAATGCAGTGTGAGGTAAAGTTTATAATAATGATTGAAACAATCTTTGTGTTTAGCAACCGCTTTTTAGACACCAAATATTGGAGTATTATACTGTAGCAACCTGTTGCTGTTTTTCCACCCTGGATAGTAGTGCCACAAAAAGCGATTGTTTTTTACCAAGACATTGCCATGGTGACAGTGCCCCCAAAACTGGATATAATGTCATGATCTTTTCTTAACCATAAGCAGGTAGCTTTTGTGCCTTAACCTGACCACACATTTTGAGTTTCCCTAAAATAGCAGAAACATTTTGTAAGATTTTTTCTAGGGATTGGGTTGTTTTCCCCGCTTCAGAGGAAACTTTTTTGACACTTATCAAAACAACAATCAATAGCACAATTGAATGAAAATTTTAATTTAACCTGGCAGTTTTATGCAGGAGAACATGCACACTATGTGCCATGCACAGAATATTACAGTCACGAAATTTGTAATATGATCAGTCAGCATGTTGCACATGTAGTTATGTGTGCATTACTCTTCCATTGGTTGTTGCTGTGCACAGTTAAGAAGGTAATCTAACTGGAGAAAAGTCTGTAAAGTTATCTTTCTCCCTGTGCCAACACTAATCCGTCTGCTAAGTCGAGCCTTTGTAGACTCAGTGTTGCAGTGAAACCTGTATTCAATAAAAAATAATGAGATTTTATGAAATATTCCAAACAGAAGCATGACCGCTCTCTCTGCCTTTAAAGTGACTGGGAGTATCACTTTTACAATCCCCACAATCTTGAGAGGGAATGAATGGATTTGGAACGCCTTCCATCTTTTAGTGCACTATTAGTGAAAACAGTCGTAATAGTCACAATTTTCTGAAGGGATGTAATTTATGCCTCCTTTATGGGCTTTTTTTTTATGTAATTTATTGGCACGCTATTGGCTGCGGCGCTCCAGCCCCAGAGCCGGAGTGAAGTGGTGGAGACCCTTTTCATTCAAGATAAAACTCTCACGCTCGGCTGCCAGACGCAGCCATTACATGGAAATAATGAATCACTGAGAAATTCTGCTCAGCCGTGAACATTTCTCCAGACTGAGGGGTCTGTTGTATTGATGCGAAACATCAAAATATCTGAGAGTTACAGCCAAAACAGAAACATGAACTGTGTGAAATGCGCTCTGTGTGACCTCTGTAATCTATAATGACTCACTGGTGCATCTGTTTGATATCTAAGAAGAGAAAATGATTCACGCTTCATTGTTTTATGCACAAAATGCACTGGCGATGCATTCGACTGCATTATTCTGTATATCAGACTGGATGTGCATGTGTTCATCATGTGTGTGTTAATGGGTTTAACACTATCAGCACTGTCAGCGTCTTTTTCCTCATCCTTCCTACCCTGACCGACACATGCATATGCGCTACAACAGCCTGAAACATTTCCCTGAGTTGAAATGTGCTGCAGTTTCAGAAACAAATTCAAAAACACAAACAAAAATCCAGAATAAATACAACAATGGAAACATGCTGCAGAACGCCAAAACAAATACACACACAGCAAACACACTGCAAATACAGAAACAATTCAAAGTCAGAAACACACAAAACCCAAAAACAAATGCAACAGAAAAATGAGGTGTCGACACAGTGGAAATTCTCCAGGCCTGTAGGGGGAGCTCTGAGTGGAACAGCTTGATTTTCAACCTGAAAAAGAGAGACCAGACCAGAGTGTGTTTGTTGCAGCTGTTAAAGTAATTGTTTTGGCTTTCTGCAGCACATTTTTTTGATTTCCCACACGTCTTCCTTGTTGTATTTGTTTTGGATTTTCATGTGATTTTGAATTTTCAGTGTTTCTGGAGCTGCAGCATGTTTCTCATAATGGAAAAGATTTTGGGCCAGTGTGTGTGCTCTTGTCAGCTGCTGTACCTACTAGCCCATAAATACAACTATGATCCAGAAACCAAACAAGAATATGAATATTTAACATTGTATGAAAGTGACATCAATGGCTCGTATTTTGTCACCAATGAACTAAATACCCAGAATGCATCCTGCCAACAGTTTTTCATGATAATCTTTTGGTTTCATGTCCAGTCAGCAGTGTTTGGGAAGTATTGGGGTGTCAGTAGCTTAGTGGATAGGGCAAGCGCCCCATATACAAAGGCTCAGTCCTTGCTCCAGCCTTCACTCCTTGCTGCGTCTCATCCCCTCCCTCTCTCTTCCCTTCACGCTATACTGCTCTATCAGTAAAGGCACAAAAAGCTAAAAAAAAAAAAAAAAGAAGTAAGTTACAGTATTACTCTCTGTGTAGAGGAATAAGTTACTTATTACACTAATCTTGCATTACTTTCACCAAAATGACCTCAGAAGACCTAATGTTGTTTTTAAACAGATGAGGGTCATGTTGTTTCACAGCAGTTTATTACAGTTCATTTCAAATCCAGTGCTGCAGGTCTGACCCATTCATGTGTTCACATACACTTTGTAATAAAATCTCCTGCTAATATTAATAATAGCGTGATCATTTAGAACAATTAAATAGCTGAAATCGTTTAAAATAAATGAACATCCTTGGACACAGGGAGGGTCAGGCAGAGGATCAAAGTCTGATCATTATGAGATATGGATCAATATTTGTGAGACGATGATATGAAACTCAATAAACAAATATTAAGGTGAGCACAACAAACGGAATGGCGTGCGAGTTAGTCACTCGGACGAGTGCAAATTAAAACACCGGAGCTGAAAGACCCACTTGCTGTGTCCCGGTGTGCCAGTCAGCTACAGCAGCACCGGAGAGAGAGTTATGCATTAGAGCAGGACTGTGTGCCGGTGTTGCTCTGCAGCTGAAGGGGATGTGAATGGAAACACATCCAACATATACTAACATCACCCAGATGTGCCGGTCACCAGGACACCAGAGGCCAACTCCTTATCTCCGCTGCTTTCAGGCAGCCTTCAGTCGCAAAAGCAGAACGGAATGTGTTGTAGACGTTGCAGGTATACTAATGGAAACACACTGAGCATGATAACGCACAGTCCCAGATGTGCTTATCACTGGCACCCTTCTATGATGTAGCGTATAATGACATGACAACATACACCAACCTTCAGGGGATATTTTCTCTGTTGGCACACTGGTAGAAGCGGAGTGGTGTGGATCAGTGTGGATGAATGGAAAATTAAATCAATAAATAGTTTATTTTAGGCGGCAAGGCATTACGTAACATTATAAATGTAATAATATTACCCGAATTCTTGTTGGTAACGCGTTACATTGCTTCGTTACTGCTAAAACGGAAGGTCCAACATTTTTGTCCAGGTAAAGCTTTGGCATCCCAAAAATAATCTCCATGTAAACAATAAATATATAAGTAGTAAATAAATAGGCAGGATGCCATGCAATTTTGTAACTCATTTACTCTCCCCAGAGAATGAACTTTTTTCATCTTAAATTTGAGCATGTCCTTCATCTTGTCACCTCTATCTGGTCAAAATTAACAGTTTGTCACACAGTATAATCTTATAATCTAAAAGTCAGCTTGTGTTGAATTTGCTGAGCACATTGTATAAAGTGTTTAATTTCAAGGTATTGTATTTTATTATTTTATTTCAGCTGATCAGAGACCTTGGACCTCTAGAGTGGGTCTTCAACACTCCGAAACATCACAGAGTTCATCACGGTAAGATAAGCTTTATTTATGAAGGAAAGTCTTCACTTACTTTTATGAAGTTTTCAGATATTGTTTTTGCCGTGCGTTAGATGGTACGTCAACGTGTAAAATGAAGTGTTGATAACTGGTCATGTCGGATTATGGTTGTGTTTACGGTCGGATTACAAGTGTGGGAAAAACTGAGATAATTGAATGAGAAGGGCATTTGAGATCTGAGATGTTTTTCCCCTCTTTTTTTTAAAAGAGAGAATAATTTCTATTTTCATCTGCCATAATATTTTCTCAACAGGGAGGAACCTTTACTGCATCGACACGAATTACGGAGGAATTCTGATCATATGGGACCGATTATTTGGTAAGAACAACTTAGCAGATATTCACTTTTATTCCCGATTGTCATTTTAGTGCCTACATTCAGTTACTGCTAACTACAGTTGTCAGTGTGAGTTTTAGCATGTGACAATATTCTGTACATCTGTTAGTTAGTATTGGCCAGATCAATGCCAAAAGTGCCAGTACTACAATACTTGCAGGCTTTTGCTAAAGAGTGTATTCTGCATATTCTTCTTTATTCTTCACAAAATACAAACCCTTTCTCTTTTTCATTTAACTGATAAATTACCATTTACAACTAAATGACAGTATTTTCACCACCTGCTGTCAAAGAAGAAATCTGTTGTGTTTAGGAGGAATGTGTCAGAGTGGAAGTACTCAGCATTTTCAAAAGTAAAAGCAGACTGTGCTGATATGTACTACGATTTATGGCACCGAAGTTATGAGTCATATTTACTTTTATTTTTATGCATTCACACAAGCAATAACTGCAGCAGGAGGCATTGTATTTTCAGGTCTTAAAAAAATGTGACCTTGTGAACATGATATCTCAAGAATGCCTTGAGATATTTTTTGTCAAATTTGGCACAAACGGTCACTTGAACCCAGCCATGAACTGATTCCATTTTGGTGGTCTTAGGTCAAAGGTCAAAGTCACTGTGACCTCATCTGTCTCACTCTCATGAATACAATATCAAAAGACCACCCTCAAATTAGGCACAAACTTCCTCTTGGACTCAAAAATGAACTGATTAGATTTTGGTGGTCAAAGCTCAAGGTCACTGTGACCTCACAAAACATGTTTTTGGCCACAACTCAGGAATTATTTTGCCAGTTATGACAGAATTTCTTTATTTTTTTAAGATCATTTGTTTGGCTTTTTTGCCTTTATTGGATAGGACAGTCTGGGCATGAGGGGGTGCACCCAGTTATGACAAAATTTCACACAAATGATTAGAATTTGGTGGTCAAAGGTCAAGGTCACTGTGACCTTGTATCCATCTCATTCTCAATAACTCAAAAAAGGCCTTGAGAGAATTTCTTCAAATTTGATACAAACGTCCAAGTGGGCTCAGGAATTATCTGATTTTAATTTGGTGGTCAAAGGCTAAAGGTCAAGATCACTTTGACCTCACTGTTTTTGGCCACAACTCAAGAATCCATTTGCTAAATATGACAAATATCAAACAAATGTCTAATAGAATAAAATGATGAAGTGATGGCATTTTATATCCACAAGATCAAAGGTCAACTTCACTGTGACATCATAATTTTCTTCTTCTTGCCATTATTCAACATCATATCTCAGGAACAGAAGGGGAGACATTTGGTCAGATACTGAACTGGTGACACTAATCTTGGGTGTCCACTTTGAAACTGTGCTGATTGTTTAGATCTTCTGTGCTGCCGAGTTGAAGATGTGTGTGAAGCATCCATGTTTTCACAGACGTGAATGTAAACTGCGACTGCTTTTATTCTAGGTTTAATACTAATTCCAGGTTATTATAATGTTTTGAATTACCTTTATTTTAAATTTTGCACTTAAATTGTTAAGTGCGTAACATGAATAACTCAAACAGACATTAGCAGCCTGTGATGTCAAACAGCTTCTAAATTTTATACGCCTGACATCATATTTATAACAATCTGTGTATCATCAAAGCACTGAAAGATGTTATTAATGTTTTTGGTGTTTTAATCTGTCCTGGTGTCTGTGATGTCGACCCTCTCATTACTTGATATGGAAACCAAAGTTGCGGTATGACCCATTATAACAACAACATGAAGGGAAACAGTGACTCTGTAAACTGCAGGTTTGCCTGTAGCCTTTTCACCCAACTCAGCAATTTTGCACCAAACGTCAGCGAGAGGTAACTGATTAAATTTTGAGGTTTGCATTACCCAGAAATCCCTTGGGCTGTTTTTTTCTCTCTCCCTCTGTGGCTGCAGACAGTTTTAAGAGGTTGATCCTAGAAGCTGTGATCTCAACTTTATTAATGTTCTTCTGTAGCAGGTTTTATATTTTACTCCTTAGAGTATTTACTTTGGAGCATTCATCTCATTATAAGTTGGGGATATGTGTATGTCTTGATCAGCTTAAGAGCCAGATGTTTCCCTCAGGAGCTGGTGGAGACCAAAACAGAGCTAAAACAAGTAACGTTGTCGTAAAGTATCACAACTTGGATACTTTTTTGATACCATCTTTAAAATGCTGCAGTGTTCGTTATTTATGCATTAGATAGTACTAAAAATGCCAAAGCTATAAATGTAAAAACAGATATCAGATTTTCAACCCAAGTTGTAATTTCTATTATAATGACTAAAAAGGTGTTGGTATGTGTTCAGAGACTTTTTCTGGACCAGCACTGTGTACAGTCTGTTAATATAAAGCAAAAAGAAAAAACATATTCTATTTTGTGTGCCTAAGACTTTTTCCCTTTTAGCTGTGGTATTGAAAGAGGTATCAAGTGTTTCTATGCCTCCATGCTGGCGATAGCCACGGTCGGAGGCATCAAGTTTTCGGGTTGTCTGCCCGTTCATACAACTGTATATCCATCCATGTCCTATTCTTGTGAACATGATATCACAAGAACGCCTTGAAGCACTTCAAATTTGGCACAAACATCCATTTTGAGTCAGCAATGAACTGATAAACTGGTGAACTGGTCACTGTGACCTTGCATCCATTTTAGTTTAGTATAGTTTAGTTTAGCTTAGCTTGGTTTAGTGTAGTTATGTTTAGTTAAGAGGGGACAGTGCATATTAATAAATACATATAGTATAGAAATGCCAGAATTAGCCAAAAGGCTATTAGTCCCTTGGCCAAGATGTTACACAAGGCTACCTAAAATACAACAAAGCACAAAGAGATATTTCAAAGGTCAACCGCAGTGTTACATCATCATGATCTGCAAAAACGTTTCTGGCCATTATTCAACATCATAACTCAGGAACAGAAGAGAGGACATTTGGTCAGATACTGAACTGTTGACACTAACCTTGGGTGTCCACCTTGAAACTGTCTTGATTGTATAGATCTTCTGTGCTGATGGGGGGGATGTTTATGAAGCATCCATGTCTTTACAAGCATGGATGTAAACTGTAACTGCAACTTGGCGGCTGCGCGGAGGGATACAACCACGTTTCATACTAGTATTGTAGTGGGGTTTAAAATTCTAATATCGTGACATATTTAGAAAAGAGAGTGAACAGGTGGAACCAAACACAACTTCAGGTTTCTGAGAGTCTGTTGGACACATGCCACGTCTTTCACTGGCTAGAAAATGCAAGGTCGGGTGCCAGGTGCTTCTCTTCTGCCTACATTGTGCCAACTGTCAAGGGCCCAGAGGCAGGTTGCGCCTGAGGTTGCTAAGCGACTACAACCAACACCGCATCGTAGCTTACTCATCAGATATTCTTATTTTTGGAGCAGATCTTCTTCCAGGCATTTGTTGTTTGTGTATTAGGCCTAAAATATTGTCTTAGGACAGATACAAAGCTCTGGATAAAGTTGATAAATAATCAACTTCCCCTCCATATTTACCACAGACTGATGTTTACAGGAGAAAGGAAAACATATCTGCTGGCTGTGATTGGCTGTTCGCCATCACATGATATTTGGTGCATGTTGCTGCATTTCAAAACTTGAACTTTTGAAATGCAGCTGTTGTGTAAAATAGGTGTTTGGGAAACCTCAGCATGAGGGTGTATAAAATGTGAATATGTTGTGTTTAAAGCCTGTATTGCTGACCCCAAGTGTCCAAAAGACAAGTTTAAGGTATTCATTCATATAATTTTGTTTCGTTATTAAAACCTGTACATGTCCTCCTCAGGTACTTTTGCTCCAGAGTCAGACAAAGTGGTGTTCGGCCTGGTGTTCCCGATCAACACCTTTGAAATCCTCTATGTTCAGGTTGGTCCAATCTTCCATCGATGGTGTGACCACCTTAAGTCTCACCTCCATCCTTCTGAGTATAAACACCTTTTTAGTAGATGAGGCGTGAGCTCATGTTTCCTTTTGCTGGCGCAGTGGCCATTCTGTAACCATAACATTATTACTCCACTATAAACAAACTGCCCAGCTGAGGTGAAGGAGGCCAGTAAAGTGAAATGCCAGGAGGTGGATGTTGTGATTATTTTTGCTGCCCTCACTGTTGGCAGAGCACAGCGTGAGCAAACGTCCTGCCCAATGAAAGCAGAAACATTTCCACTCAGGATCAGTTATCGCAGCCACGGCTTCATTAACATTGATCAGTAAAATATGGGGTTTGATTGTATGTTGATGTTTGATTTATGGGTTTCTTTTCTTTCAGTTACACTACTATTTGTATTTGTGGAGAAGGTCCAGCACTTACAAGACTGTTGGCAACAAATTATCAACTTTCCTCAAAGGCCCAAGTTGGAAACCTGGTAAATCTCGGCTCGGTGACCATGAAGACAATCCAAAGGTTAGTTAAAAAAAAGAAAAAATCCCTTGTTTTTATCATTCCTGCAGGGGTGTTAATGATGAAAAAGGTTTGTCAAGACATTGACAAGCTAAAAATAGATCTTTGATAATAAAAACTACGACAAAATGTATGTATTGTTTTCGCTGAGACGAGATGGTGACTTATTGGACATTCAAAGTAAGAGGGGAGGGAAACAGAATGGTGAATGTTTTTATGTAATGTATTAGAAAAATGTTTTTAATCAGACAGCCAAGACATGCTTTCATTTTTTTTCGAAAGCTGTATGAGCGCTGTACCACTAAATAGATGTGCAGGATGTTTAGCTAGCTTGAAAAACACTCACATCGGAGCAGTGTCAGCCGTTAACAGGAGCTGTGAGCTCTAACTCGGCAGTAAATAAGCAGCCTTGTGTGTCTGACAGTGGACGGTGGAGCTCTTGAATGGATATGTGGAGTCCAAAAAGACACAAAAAGCCCACCAAGAAATGCAAAGGAACAGAAAGTAACTACAAAAACAGGCAAAACAGCCACAAAGACACACAAAATGACCAAATAAGACACAAAATTTCCTCAGTCACAAAAAACAGAAAAAGCTCCATAATGACTACAAAGAGACACAAAACAACAACAAAAATAGAGGCAGAACTACCATAGTGTCTGGAGTAGCTCAGTGGTTAGAGCGGGCGGCCCATGTACAAAGACATTGTCCTTGCCGCAGCGGCTGTGGGTTCAATTCTAGCCCGCAGCCCTTTGCTGCATGTCTGTCCTGTCAAATAAAGTCAAAAGCCAAAAGAAACAAAACGACCACGTCTGTGTGTTGGGCTCCTGTGTTGGAGAGGTGGTGGAGCCTTTTGCATATCATTGCTCAGGGGTCCATTACCTCATAGTCCGCCCATGAGTCAGACTTAACAGTGAACTTTGGTACAAATAGGTTGTCTAGTTGTTTCAAATTATTTAGTGTCGGTCTGAATGTTTGAGATTTTGAGCTTTTCAAGTGATGATTACAAAGTGTGTGCTTGAAAATTATCCTCATTAAGCTGTCAAACACCCTGTTGGAGAAATGCAAGTTTGTCAATGTGTAGAAATGATCTATAGTTTTAATAAAAAAATATGTCTTAATGAAATTTAAACACTTGATACAACCTGTCACTTTGATGCTAATATCCGATACCCTGTATTAGGCAAATTTAATTAAAGAGAAATAATAGTTTGACTAAAAGTAATGACAAAAAATTGACCCAACTGAAATTACTTTGTTGACTAAAACTGGACGAAATCATTTTCAGTTGTCAACAACTAAAAGAGACAAACAACTAAAAAGTGACTAAAACTAATCACCATTGTCGTCTTAAGACACCGTCCTGCGTGAGGTATATTTTTACAATAATGCTCTCAGGCTTCATTACCCGTCATTTTGACACACGCGAAACCCCGGCCCAAATGACTCAGAGCATTCCTGATTGAAGGATTCACATATTCTGCAAGTTTTACAAGGATCTGCCACATCAAATAAAAGCTGCAGAGCCTTTGTAGAGGGAACACAATAAGTTCATTTTCACCGTCTTTAAACGCAGTCTGCGGGATTAAAACCGCATGCAGTTGAGTGTGAATGGGCGTATGTGTGTGTGCGTGTGTGTCTGTGTGTGTGCAGAAAGAAATACAGGCTCCAGTCGAATGCCCCGGCGGTTAGCTTTGAAATAACGCTGATGGTGTCGCATATTTAGTCCCTTACGCTTCACACTTTAAAAAAAAAAAAAAGTCCCCTTTGCCTTTACAATTAAATTGGCTCCTTAAACCCAGCGGGGCGATTCTAAACACGGACGGAGCTGGAACTGAACCGAAATATCTTGAAAGGCCTGGTGTAGACGGCTGCTCGTTGATATCTGCCGGTGAAGGAGAGAAAAGGAAAGAGAGGGGAGTGAGAGGGTTGAACGTGTTTCAGCTCTTTGACAATAAGCAGAGCAGCGTGCTGGAATACCTACAGGGTTGGGGATGGGATGCGGGGGGAACCCACATGTGGTGTTTTGGTTCCTCGGGATCCTGGGAAACCCCCCGAATGAGAGGCAGGCGTCCATGATTGGCCAGGTTTTTTTTGTGTTTCGTTCCCGGAGAGGATGTATTTCAACATAAGGCCTAATTACTTATCGTTCAAAAGCAGACAAAAACAGGTCAAATGACTCAGGGAATTCTTACGAATGGACTCACATATTGCTGTGTGTTTGGGGGAAACCGCTACACCCAATAAATACTGGATTACTTTGTAGAGAGAACACAACAACCTAATTTTCACCAGTTTTGAAATTCAGCCTGAAGGAGACCAAAGTGACAAAAAGGCCATTTAACTTCGAAGACAATAAACACATCAGAAGTAGAAGAGGGAAAGGTCAGCAGAGAGGTTTGAACATGAGTTTTATGAGTTCGGTTGTGGCATATTTCTTTTTAAAGGCTCAAACATTCTCACTGACTCACTTTTGTTTTCTGTTGTTTTTGCCATTTCTCTTACTTCCTTTTTCTAACTACTGCCCTCATGCTGTTTTATTGTCTTTTTAGTAGATGCATTTCCATCCACCTCTTTTTATGCGTGTTTTCAGTTTGAGTGGAAACATCAACAATTCGAAAAAAATCTCAAAATTTAGCAAAAATGTTTTTATGTTTTGGGAACGTGGAAAAGTTGTCGTGTCAATAAAAGGTGAATGCGAGAAGGTGCCAACTGGTCCAGCCACTGGGTCCAGATTTCTCCCCAGTCATTGGTTCAAGGTCCACACAGTTTAATACATTCAACGTCATACTTGCATTTGGCCAAGTCGTCAAGCGAGTTTGCTGTCTCTGTCAAGTAGCTGTTCATTAGTCACTCACTCTGCAGCATGACTCGGCACTTCAAAATGAAAGCTTTGTGCCAGAAATTCACTGTACTGTTTGTGTTTTTTACAAACTTGACACGTTCATGAGTCCATTCAGAATTGACCCGCAACCTACTTTCGGACCGCGACCCACCAGTTAGGAACCACTGCTCTAGAGGATTTTAACATGCTTATGCACTCAGGGCTGTTACCACAACTCTTCCACAGAGCTGTAATATTAGTTGTTTAAAACTATCTGTTTCCAGTGTCTAGTGTGCACTCTGTTATTATACATCCATTGTGTTCCTTCGTTTGAGGTTTGTCTGGCGCTCTTTTTATTACTTCATCCCTCTCCTCACCCTCTTCGTCTGCAGTGGAACGTGAGTGGAGAATTAGTACCACCTGCTCCTTATCTCGATGAAACAACTCCGAATATTAGCATAACAGCAGTGGATGGAAAAGCACATACATGTGCATTTTCCTTTGCAGATTTAAAATGCGGGCTACATTTGGATGGAAACCGGACTAATGTTTCTTAAGGTTATATTGTTGGTGGCAAAGTCCCACATTGGACTTAGGGTGCTTTTTCACCTGCCATGTTTGGTTCGGCTCAATCAAACTTTGTTTTTTTGTCAAACTGTTTTTAGCCCCATATGTTTTTAAAGGAGCTGTTGCTGCTACATCAATGCCGCCACACACCGCTGCCACTACTGCTGGCCAGACTTTACCTCCACCACCCCAGCCTCCACCTTTCTAGTGCAGAGTCCTAACATGGCTCTAAGGTCAAAATGCTATTTAATATCTTGCTTGGACCCACTCTTGTATACGTGGGGGATTTTCTGCAATGCGCTCCCTAGTTTGGCATAGCATGCTGCTTTTCTAATCCAGGGAACACCTCAAGAGCAAAGCCCTCAGTGCCAAACAAAACTGTATTTCCATTTGTTGCACCAAATAGTTGAATCTACGATGAGAGTGTTCCTGACTGAAATATACGATGCCAACATTTATTCTGGCGACACTCATGTGTAACATCAATGTAAACATAACTGGAATATCAATATTTACTGTGTGCAATCATGTGAGTTCAACTCATCAGACTTTCTGCTTCATATTTTAGTTTCTTAATGTGTATTTAATTATTATATCCTGCTTTTTGTTTTTACTGGTACTTATGTTTTTGCACTTTCCCCTCTGCTGTTGTAACACTGCATATTTCCCCACTGTGGTACTAATAAAGGATTATCTTATCTTATCTTATCTTAATGGCACAGGAAATAACTCCCACCAACCTGAGCCAGTCATAAAACCTGAACACCACGTGCTGCAAGTGAGATTAAGTGAAAACTAGTTCATATGTGAGCAGAGAAGCCAAAATATGTAACTATATAAATGCTTTAATGGTCCTTAAAGCCGCAATGAAATAATAACTCTCAACGCATTATATTTCACATGTATTTACACTGGTTATTAATGAGGAAGGAAGTGTACAGACACACTGTAAAACTTAACTGAAATGTTACTATAAACATGAAGGTAAAATTAAAGGACTCGTTATAAAAGTGCAGGCACGCCGTCCAGTGTGAGAATCTGTCCAGAAAATTACTCCACTTACAAGAAAATTGGGGATTGGGGAATTAAACATGTTTTATTTTCCATGTGCAGGTTACCGGACAGGAAGTGCCTCATGATCCCAGCTGGACGCTGCCTTTACAAGTTTATGTGGTCATACATTTCCTGCTGGTGCTGGGGATTTACCATGATCTGTTTGAAAACAAGATGGTACGTATGTGTAACATGAGGAAAACTGTAAATGTCAGGATTTTTAAACTTCATTAGAAGGTTTACAGCCGTGCTCAGAAGCTCACTGACAGTCCTTCTGAAGGAGGGAAGAGCATTTTACATTCCTGTGTGGATGAAGCTGTTGACTTTCTGGTCACACACTGGCTGATGTTATGTTTAGGCTACTGTAATCCCTCATATAAAGTATGACAAGGTGGTCCAAGGCTCTTAATTTAAGGCTGAGCGCTGCCTGTTTGTTTGCCAACATTATTTCACCCAATTATGCAGTTTGTTGTGGCTGCTCCACGGTGGAGCAGAGTCCTCTACTTAGCCAGCAGGAAAAGACTAGCTCTGTCTAACATCATGACAGAATGACTGATCGGCATTCCCCTTTAGAACAACCTTTGTCTATTATTTTCCACTCGACGAGCCAAAAGACCCCCTTCCTCCTCCGTCAGAAAAAAGAGAAACAGGTCTCCTCAGCAGTTATCTTTGGAAGCCTTTTTTCCCCAGGCATAGTTTTGGTTAGCCAAAAAGTGCTGTCACGCCCAGCCCCTTCAAACTCCCAAATAAAATGGCCTCTCTTTTCTGATCGCTACCTCCGTGGTGCTCCTTCAGTTGTGGTCCCCCCCCTTTCAAACACACACACACACACACACACACACACACACACATGCACGCACACACACCTCCCCTCCTGGGTCGAGGGCTCCCCTCCCTCTCTGCGAATGAAACACCAGCTGGTGGTCCAGCAGTGAACACAAACGCCTTAATTGTCGAGTCAACCATTTCCCAACCCAAATAGCCTTCAGGATGCAGCAATCAGGACTTGGAGGGGAAAATAACAAAGTGAGCTCTCTGGCCTGACGATAAATCATGTCACTGTTATGTATTTATACCCACATGTTCACTAGGCGCTTATTTGGCTTGACAATTGATGATACACTGCCGGACAATTTATGGGCTTTGCGTTAATTCAGAGCCATGAAAACATGAAGTGAAGCTACTCTTCAATTACATCATCAGCAGGCCGGCGTGTATGTTTGATTATAGGTTTGTTACAGCAGTGACTATTAGAGGCAGAGAGGGGAACTGACCAAGTGGTGAAGTCTTATCTCAGAGCAAGTCTCCATTAGTGTGTTTATGATGAAACATATGGACTTCAGCACAGAGCAACAATAAGACCGAACATCTGACACAACATAGCAATTTAGATTGCCTAATTTATCAGCAATCAGGATGTAATAAGAGCTATTTATATTGTCCTAGAAGCATTTAATTAACAGCTCATCAATTAAAGTGGTGGAAAGTAACTGAGTACATTTATATAAGCATTGTACTACATTTACTCTGCGATACTTCAGAGGGAACATCGTACGGGAACATCGTACTTTTTAATGTACTGCCTTTATTTGATAACTATAGTTAATTGAAAATATCATCAATACATACATTACGATGTATAATTATAGGTTTGAACAATGTGTAAGTGATTTGGAGTGGGGTAGTATGGGATCCCCATCAGAAATCGTAGTCTCGCAGTAAGGTAAAGTGGTGAAAATATTCTAAATATAATGTACATTTAAGCCCCAGTCTCACAGGACTAGTATTATCTGGTGACCTCGAACAGTTTGTAATAATTGTGAAGGTCTCCTGTGATCGTAATCCAATGTGAATCTGCCATGTCTGTGATTTGTCAAGTATAGATTCCTACCTAACATGTTTTGCCAAACACAGAGGTTGTGTGATAAATTTAGTCCCGTGCCAAATAGGAGTCTTTGTGATTTATGGTCATATTTAGATTTTTTATTTTATTTTTTCTCCGTGCCTCTTTTCTGCCTCTTTGCCGGTCTAGAGAGAGAGGCTTATCGCGCTACACAGCATGGAGCCCCATTTGCGGAAAAAGCAATCTGAGGAGCGAGATCTTGAAACATGATGAGATAAATGACCTGTAACAATGTGTTTCTATTTTTTAAACCCACGTTTAAAAGGGAAAAGAATAGGTCCACACCGTACGTCACCGCTAGTGGTGCTGTGTCATGTTTCTGTGTTTTGTAGAATAAAATTATAAGTAACTGTGCGCATCACGTCTGAGGGATAATGCCAGTAAATCTGAACAAAATATGGACTTTGATTATCCTGTGCAAATGCGCCACACGAAACACAGACATAGGGGGCGTAATCTCTAAACTACTGGTCCCTTGCGAATGGGGCTTCAAACTGATATACATTTAGAAAGAAAATAGGTTTTGCTGCAAAAGATCTGAACTGTCCCTTTAATGCATCAATAATTCGAATCCAGTAATATAATATATATTTTTCAGAAACCAGCCATCATGCATAATTAGCACCATACTTTTGAGTATTTTTTAATGAAAGTACTTTTGAACTTTTTACTCAAGTACAATTCTGAAGGACTTTTACATTTAGTAAACAAAGTATTCCTACGTTGTGGTATTGCTACTTTTACTCAATTAAAACATTTGAGTACTTCCTCCACCACTGAACATTTACATTTAGAGAAGCAGCAAAAAAAAGATATATATATATATATATATACACATGATATGTGATTGGATCATGAAGTAATCTGAAATAAAGCCTAATCTTTCTCTGTAACTGAACTCCCCTTTAATGAAGATTTATATTCATGCATTTGAATTCTACAATATTAGAAATAATGGACAGAGGGGGATGTGTATTATGTCTGTTACTTACTGTAGTAACATTCCACTGCTGGTGTGTTTCCTCAGTGGTGACTGTGTCCAACGAGCCCTCATGAGCTTCATAATAACGTCCTGAATAATGAGTTAATCTGCTCCGTCTCGGGGGACAACAGAATAACACAATCAGTGCGCTGCCACCAGATGTTAACTTTCATTTCTGTCCTCCGCTGTAATTGCTGCAGCTTGACACTTGATCACGTTCAAAATTAGCTCAATGAAAGAAGCACAGAGCATTTCCTCTTATATTAAAAAAAAAAACACGTTCTGTAAATGTGACTCCACCTGACGACTCGGAGGGATTTGTGGTGGATTTTCTCTCGAGCGTCTCTGATAGTCAGAACAACCCAAAAAAAAAAAAAAAAAAGATCATGTGCGTGCGTCTGGTCTGCTGTGTCCCCGAGGTTATTGAACACAGATAAGTTCACATAACCTTTGATACCAAAATAATTCTCCGCTCATGACACCTCTTACCAAAAATAACTGTGTCTGTAGCCTCTGAACTCTCCGGCAGTGATCATTCAGCTTTAATTTGCTTTGACAGTTTTGTTCCATCACTCTGATAGATGGATCCAGGCCAGAATTCCCCCAGTTTGATTCACGGAAAACATAATCATATCATCTCTCTGTGCTCCCACGTGACGGCTCGGATGATATAGTTCTTAAGGGGTTTATGGATTACGAGTCTTGGATAAACATAAAGACGTACGGTTTTATTGCATCCTGTTGATGGGTTGATTTTATGTTTACTATATATGGCCTTCTGGGTCGGTACAGTATGGGAGCGGTCGGTGAGATTTGGCTGTTAGGCTCTGTATTGAGTGTCGGAGAAATATAAACCGAAGCTGACAGTCCACAGCATCCTCAGGAGACACCGGGCCTCCAGCTGCTGCCCTCAGCCAAGGCCGTAGGTTAGAGAACACGAATTAGGCCGTACATCACGTTCTGTACGAGTCTGTTTTGTGTGTGCACGTCCCAAATAGCTCTTAAAAGGTCAGTGAGAATCTGCATGGGATTTCTGCTCCGTTGTTGGTTGTTTTGGCTCCGTTTAGGGGCTATCGGGATTCAAACTGCAGTCTCTTCCACTGTGGTCAAGTCCCTCCGTCAAGACCCATCTGGGGTGATTAGAGCGTCTCTGTAAACTAGGCATGTCAGTGTAAAGTAAGAGGCAGATTACGTTTGCTGCAGGATACTGTATGTGCCAGTACACTTACTGTGAAGGTCAGACATGTTTTGGTTGGCACTGCCAAGTAAACAGCGGAACAGCCGTGCGGTTTATGACTGCTCCCCCAGTAAGGTCTCCTGTGATCGTAATTCAACCAGCCATGATATTAATTTAAGGTTTGATTGTAATGTATTTTTTCCCGACCACATTTCTCATGGCGCGCAAACGTATCTGTGATTCCTAGACGCTGTCCCAGTTAACCATGCTGGGGATGACCGGCTATGTTCTGCTCACTCTCACGTCTCTGGGCTACATCATCGATCAGAGGTAACGTACTGACATTTGTTCATGTGTTCATTCTTATGCAAGCGTTTGGATATTAAATCAGACAGACTAAACAGCAGGAGAGAACACTCTGGTAATTTATGTCAGTGGTTCCCAAGCTCTGAAACTCTCCAAGGGGTCTCAGGTGGGGATGTCCCGATAAAGTTTTTTCAACCCCAATCTGAGTTATTTATTACTGACTTTCTGCCGATACTGAGTCCTGATTCAATAGTTCTGTTTTCCCACATAATACAGCTGCACAGTGCACACTTCAAGTACTTCAAAGTTATTAAAATCAATTCACTGTAGGCTAAAGCTTATGCATTACAATTAAATAGCTCTGCAATGCACTGAGAAAAAAAAATCCCTGCTTTATTATGATCTTGGTTGATGTGTCCTTATTTGCAGGCCAACAGCGGCTGTTCTGGAGATGCTACGCTGTGTCGTCATGGTGACAATGCAGAGGTACGGCTACATGAAGCCCCTGCTGCCCTCGCTGGCCGTGCCCACAGAGGTAAGAGGACCTGTAGTGTGTTACAGTGCTGTTTAAACTGACAGTTACCTGATGGTGGTGTAGTTCGTCCATTGACAAGTGGACCAATAGACTTCACATTCACAATCTTCAGGGGACATATAAACCGGGGTCGGCAGAAATCTGGCACAGGCAAAAAAATCAGAAAATTCGCCATCCTGTCCTAAGCCCCTCCCACCAGATGAGCACAGGCATATGCATGTACTTCATACAGTTTCCCAACACTGGTTTATTTCATCTTATTTCATTGTAGAGTAGCGAGTAGCACATTGACACAGCCCCGCTCTTTCTCTCGCTGTTTATCAGACCACAAATGAGACAAGAAATTGCTAGCTAACATTAGCCAACCCCGCTGTCCCTTTGCCTCCTTCCTGTGGACAGCTTCCGACAGAGGAGAGCAGAAGGCAGCTCAGGTAAATGACCTTTGGTCGAAGGCTGTAGTGGCATGAATTCAGCCAGCGTAAACTCCCCAACGTTGGGTGTCACAGCAGGCTGGTGGCCAGCAGTAGCGCTGGGTCTAACCTGTGTTACAGCAGCAACAGAAAGTTCTCTCAGAGCTTGGGTTTGCACTGGCTGGATTTAGGTTTCTGAGGCCACTGACTGGGGGTCTGTCACCGGAGCTGCTGCCTGCTCTCCTCCCCGTTAGGTGGTCTGTAGAGGTGGGCAGTAAGGCGGCGGACACACTGTGATTCAAGGCTCTAGCTAACGTTAGCTACGTAAATGTGAACTTGGAGTGGCAGCTGTAAGCCTTTGGCTCCGGTTAGCAGAAGGCTAAACTATTAGCAACAGCTTCTCTCCATCGCTGACACACTTCCTTGTCATTGACAATATGTTTTATTTTGTTTATTATCAGCCTCTTTTTTTTATGCTCTCGTTGTGATTAGTCTGTGTCTGTCTGTGTCTTCAGTGAGGAAACGTGCATGCACGTCTGCATTTGTAAGACAGCCAATAGGGTTGCCGTCTCTCTCTAAAATGACCTGGATTGCCCAAAGTCTCCTGTCACTGCCTAGATTTTTTTAAAGCCTGAAAACAGAGCCAAGAGGAGGTGCAGAAGTCTAGTTTTCTCTCAGTCCACTTGAATTACAGAATGCTCAAAGTTTATCATGAGATTTTTGCCCAGTTCGCCGAAATTGAACCGTCTACCCCAGCTTTAAGTAGCTGTTCTGGAGCATCACAGCATCTTCATTTGGGATTGTTGAAAGCTTGTTCAAAAGAGTTCCCAAAACTATTTAATCTAATTGTTCACTGTAATGTGTCACATAATGACATATTGTGGAAATAGTTTGTTCATTTGGGTTGACCCTGAGTTCGGGCCTCCACCCTGCCACTCTCCATTAAAGTATTGTTGAGTGTGAACCAGAGAAGCAATTTGTGTCTAAAATACAGCATGAAAAAAACTGAAACTGTCTTCGCATTTTATAACCGTTTAAACACAAGAGACACAAAGTCAACACATGACAAGACCTAATTAGCCTGCTGGTAGCTCATGAGTGTCCAATGCATTTAGACGTACTGAAAAAAACGTTCCACATCTCAGTGACTGTGAAAAGCGCTGGAAACATGAGGGAATATAGAACAATGAATGTATATGGTGATAATAAGGTGATGCCAGTAGGTAACGTGTACATGAAGAACTTCATATGACAGCATCATGTTTCCCTGGTGTGTGTAGCCTGTGATTGTGTGTGTTGTGTGGTCTGTTTTGTGTGAAATGTGTGTGAGCTGGGTGCTAAGTCCAGCCCCGCAGCCCTGTGATCTATGAGTCCAGATGCGTCGCCCAATTGACCATAAAATTGGCGAGCCTCTCTGGCTCTGGCAGCCCAACTGTAGATGGCGGCTGACCTCTCATTACTTGCCCCCACTCCCTTTTATTTTTTTCGTTCTCCCTCTTTCTGCCCGCCCTCGCTGCTTGCCATCTCAGCCGGTGCGAACGAGAGAGAGCAACACTTCTGGAACCAATTAGTGCCGTCTGCCGCTAACTAGAGCTGGCTGATGAGATTTGCACGTGAGCGCTGAATCGCTGCTTTTATTGTCCTCTGACTCCACATCTGTGCTGCTCAGGTGTTCAAAAGACGACTCGAGGCTTTCCCACATTTTCTTTTTTTCTCACCACAAAGCCGAATAAAAGTGAATGAATTATAATTTTTTAAAGCCGTGCACCTCCAATCAGCTCCAGAGTAAAAACCTGTCCTGATTTATGCTGCACATGCTGCACGGCTGTGTCACTTTGACAGCACTGTAAGTTTTATGCAGCCGTTTCCTTAAGCGAATCATTAGGCCTCATTTCAAGTCGCAGTACATCAGTTTGAAATGAATAAATGTCGTACTCGCAGGTGGGGCTCATTGAAAATCCTCACAATTTACTAGAATTGGTTCCTGACATATTTGTGCCGTTTGCTCAGAACTACAGCAAAGGGAAAAAAAATGAAACCACCCCCAAACTTTTAAGGTACTTTAATGATATATGGGCCTGACGCGTGAGGTGAACGGGCAGCTCTTTGTTGCAGCGGGGGGGCGTGTTTTGAAGTCGGGCCAATCAATTAACAGTCACTTGAAATGGAGGAGGGATAAATTCACATTTAATTGTATTCAGGCTCATGCGACTGTACAGTTGGGAAAAAAGGGGGACTGCAAAAAAAACTACAAAAACTAGGTCGGTTTGTGGTCCTTCAAACCCAGTGGTGTGATATACTGCACCCTTAAAGCTCACAGTGGTATTTATAGTGGCTCTGGAGATTTCCCTTGTAAAGCTGCAGGCTTGACCTGTAAACCAGGGCTGCCTCTCGCTCCCAGCCGCCCACTCGCCCGCCCCAAACCCCCGTCTGTGCAACGCATATGAAGACCTCGCCGGCTCAGACGAGACGAGTCTGGTGTGTGTGTGTGTTTGTGTGTATGAGCGGTGGGCGGGTTGTATGAGGTTATAGCTGTCTGTGTGTGTGTGTGTGTGTGTGTGTGTGTAGAGGAAGTTGTCTCAACCCCACTACCAACCTTTGCTTGTGTCATCATGGACAATTGAGCGCACACAAATATGATACGATTCAGGGATCGATATTTGAGAGTAAAAAAAACTGCAAACAATTAGATAAACAAACATACTCTTCTACAATATTTACTTATTGACCAATACATGTTGTTATACACAGATATGTGATATGCAAATATAATCTCAGTCTATTCTTTGGATTTACACACAGACAATAGCAGATTACAAAGCAACAACACAAGATAATACAAAATAACCTACAATGAAAATAATGAGGGGAAAATGGGTGTATGTCTTGTTTGTACTGAATCTTGCTTCATTACTTAAATTCACCACAGGGTGTCTACAGGTCCTTAAAAAGTCTTAAAATGTCTTAAATTCAATGTTGCAACAATAAGGCCTTAAAAGTCATTAAATGGTCTTATTTTCAAATTTGTGAGGTCTTAACTATTACAGACATTTTATCTAATTTCATTTATCCATTTTTTTAATTTAATTTTTCTAATGTTACAAATCTTTAAATAACTATAAAACTTTCATTTTACTTCATACTTGCACTAACCTGTTGGCAACTGAACTCACTCCGATACTCATATTCCTACATAACATTTACCTCTGCATAAGACCACATATATACTACCTGCCTGCAGTGCTTAAATAAGTAAAACATAAATTGTCCAACAATCTGTAGTAAATTTAGTTCAAAGGGGTCTTGAATGGGTCTTAAAAAGCATTAAATTTACCTGTCTGATAGCTGCTGGCATAATTTGTACAGCCGACACCCTGTACAAATTATGTTGTTTGCTTATGAAAAATCTGGTGCAGTCTAAGTAAACTTTTAAATGAATCATTTTACATATTAATTTTGTACTGCTGCAGGCTGGTTTTCATCACCCCAGTAGATAGTAGTTTGTTATTACTTATATTTTTGAAGAGGTGTGACAACTTAAATTCTCCTTAGTTCCAGTTCCTGTTGTATCGAGGGTGTTATACTGTCACACTTTGCTGTAGCTGACTGTTACTGATATTAAGAGTTTTAATGTACATGGCTGTAGACCTTCAGTGATGCTGTGCTGTTACCTCACAGCAACAAGGTTGCGTGTTCAAATCCAGGCTTGAGACCTTTATGTATGGAGTTTGCGTGTTCTCCTTGTGTCAGCGTGGGTTTTCTCTGGATACTCTGGCTTCCTCCCACAGTCCAAAGACATGCAGGCAATTGGTGACTCTAAACTGTCCGTAGGTGTGAATGTGAGCGCTAATGGTTTTCTCTATAGCCCCTTTTACACTGCCTGTTCAAGGCGGGAATATCGTGCTGTTATGCCGCCTCGCTATTCTGTATGGAGGGTACAGTCGTGGAATGGGGGGACAGAGTTGTTATGCCTCTGAGCCGGGAGCGGAGGTAGCAACGGCGCCAGAATGATGTCTGTATAAACGGGACAGCCAGCAGGACGGAATCACGGGAGGCATGTGTGACTACATGTTATGTGTTAGCCGTTTTGCAGAAGATTTAAAAAGTAGTAGTTAGCAGCTAACTCAAAGAAGAAGAACAGCATCTGAAAATAATCGCAAATTGGGAAAACAAGTTGGTCTTGGAGTTCCTTACCCTCCGAGCAAAGAATGAGCTCAGATGCTATGTAACAGAGATGGTAAATGATTGTTAATGACATGTTATGCCATTGTTACTGTTTGTAAAACACTGCCGATGCATAATTGTATGTCACACTAGAGGCCATCGCTGTTTTGTTACATGTCCTGCTTGTCACGCCTCTTTTGATTACATGATAATGGCGTGCTATGTAAAATCACACATTGGAGCAGAATTGTGCTACCATCATTTGGTTCTGTGTAAAAAAGCAAAGCTGGCATGAAGATAGGACTTCGTAGCGGCCTTATAGCGTGGTCTCTGTGTAAAAAGGTCTTATTTGTAAGTCCTGTGACAGTCTCTCCAGGGTGTACCCTGCCTCTCACCCAGTGTCAGCTGGGATAGGCTCCAGCCTCTGTGACCCTAAAGGATTAGCAGTTAGAGATAATGGATGGATGACTGTAGAGTAGTTTAGTAATGTGATAATTTACAGTAAGTTGTCTACAAACGTAGACTTGGTTATTCATCCTTGTTGTGATACTTGCTCAGTTGCCAGCTTGGCAGGTTTATCACTGCAATTAGCAACTTTTCAGACCTTCACATTAATTTAATTTCACACACAGTGCGGCTGCTCTGTCTACTGAGACCAAAGACTGTAGCAAATAAATTCTGCTAATCGGCATGACATTGTTTGGCAGCATGTAGTGCTATTGGGTATTAGCCTCTTTGTGAAGCCAGCAGCCATTTCATGTAAAAATCTACTGTATTTGGCAACAGTCATAATTTGTACCCAAAAGCAGTTGAAGCTTCAGTGAAGTTAGCTCATTAAATAAGACCCAGAAGCTTGTTGTGTCTTGTTTTTTAGCCCTGTAGTCTGCAGACTACGTTAATAGGCTCCTATTAGACATAGCTGGCTTTTTTAGTGTGATGGTGCTCCAGAGCAGACAAGATTTAGGCTGCCACTGATAATTATTTTCATTGTTGAGTATTCTGCCAATCGCTAAGTCTGTTATGTGTCACAAAATAAAAAGAGAAATGTCCATTGCAATTTCCCAGAGATCTTTAAATGTCTTTTTTGTCCATCCAACAGTCCAAAACCCAAAGATAGTTTCCAATGATATAAAGCAGAGAAAAGCAGCAAATTGTTTCATTTGAGAAGCTGTAATTTTCAAGTGTTCTGCATTTCTGCTTGAAAAATGACTTGAATTTTTAATTGATTATTAAAATAGCTGCAAATTAAAAGGTGTTTCTCAACAGTGGGATGTGAAAATGCAGTGCAGGAATATGAAAAATTGATTTTCCATATAAAAACTAGGCACACCAGGTCCTATGCAAAATATCTGCAATACCATGCTCCATTTTCAGAAAGGAAAAAAAATAATGTGGAACTAATTGAACCCCAAATTTGATGCTAAGGTTAGCTGTTATGGCTCATCCCTTTCGTGACCAGCATATAACGTTAGCAAGAGCATACTAGCCACATCACCATCTTCATTGTACCCCACCTGCTGGGCAATCCCAAGCCATAAATTGACCTTTATTTGACTGTTGAGGTAGTCATCACGGTACTGGCTGTACGATGTTTGGTGTTGAGAAACCTAGTGGTAAGACGTTACCCCATTTCAGCAGCCAGCCAGCTACGACCTGTAGGTATGACATCAGTTGGAAAGGAAAGGATTTCATTGGTCAAACACATATTTCCACAGGCAGAAATGTCTGAAAATTACATCGTCCGCATGTTATTCCCCCCTCGCAACTGTGCGGGAGAAAATTTTACAGCCAACAAAGAATAAATTTTTTTGAAAGCAATGCAGCACTTGTTTTGTTTCAGCTTTAGTCAAGATGCCGTTGTAAGAGGATCTTCATTTCAGCTGTTAGAAGATGAGTTATGTTACCTCTAAGCCCACCTGGATTATAACCTCTTTGTTTGTGGAATTTACAAAATAACAGGAAGTCTGAGCGATTACTGAAATCAGCACCTTTCTGACAACGTGTCAACAACAGTTTGACTTCAGAAACAGTTTTTATTGCAGGGCTGTTGTGCCTGATTAAATTATACTGTCCAGCTGCTGTCTATGTGTGTGTCCACCTCCTCATGTATTTCTGTGTGTGGAGTATCGGGGGGGGCGCTGCTGCAGTTTGCACTGTAATGATGTAACACATGGTTGTATTACTGTGTGGGCCTCTGGTTAGCCTGAAGGCACAGGGAAACATGCTGTGGAGCAGAACTTAGACGCTGTAGATCCTGGAGTAATTAAGCAGCTCTTCTCTCAAAACGGCCACTAACTGCTGGTGAAGTCACAGTAATTTAAGAGGAGAGCTCATAAAAATACACCTGTCTTTGGTTGAAAGAGGGAGAGAGCGTCTCAGGGCTTCATGCCGGCTGTGGAAGGAACCATTTTAGATTTAACTTTGTGAGTTAAAATCCAGCAGACAGAAAACTTTTGTTCCTTTGTAAAAAACTCCTCTGTTTTTTTCATATTCTGTCTGTCAGTTTTCCTTTTTGTAGTTATGAAAAAATTACCCAGATAGAACAATAAAAAGCTTTGTGTTTAATTTCCCAATATGACTGGGATGTGTCCTTGTAATAAATGAGTTCAAGAAGTGCTGCATTGGCTCATGCAAGTTTGACACTTGAGAAGCAAATCTAAATCCACGTAATCCAGTCCAATCCAAAATATTAAAAAACATCTCAATTGTTTTCACACCTCATTAGATTTTTCCATCATTTCATCTCTGTGCTGATAGTGTTTTCCAATCTGAAAAGAGCCCTTTTCTGTCAGACTTTATATAGGGAAAGATAAATGCTCCATGGCCAAAAGAAGAGGTCAGAACAATATTATGAAGTTCATGTCAAACACAAAGGCACAAAGTGACTTTATTTTCAACACATCACCTGACTTGTCGGCACAAAATTGCAACTCCCACCCTCTCTTTCCCGCTATCGCAGCCATGAGCGGGCAGATAAGACAGCAAGCGGTGAGAGGTCGGCGTTATCTGAGAGCGTTGTTTCCACCCACCAGATCTCAGGTGCGAGAGGTCAGCTGGTCTTTTTTTTTTTTGTTTCAAAGCAGGAATGTGTGGTAGCAAGAAGCAGTGCTGAGGTTAACAGGATTGTTTGGAGCAATGGAAACTCTGTGAGCATGACATCATCTGAGAGCTCGCAGGAGTGGAAAGGAAAGGAAATCTCCTCCCAGGGAGAAAATGGAGGGATTTGAAAGAGAAATGCTGGGTAGGACTGTTCCGATGGAGTAAACAGCGGGGTGGTCGACCGTACACAGTGTGAAATATTATCACTCAATGTGCAGGGGATCGTGCCCGTCAAAGAGTAACCGCTTGGTTTATGTTGTCAAACCACTTGCCAGGTAAAGCTATGGAAATCTAACAGCAATTGGCCCTCAGGGGGTTCTCCAGCAGTGTTTAGTTTGGCTTTTGTGGGCCCAGTTTCTGTGGCCAACGTTGACTTTCTTTTGAATTTGTCTTCCTATTTGTGCTTTAATTCATGGGTGAAACACAACAGTCATCCAGTTTATGATGCGGCCTCGGAGCCAACATGTGAACCTGATTGAACCTGACGATAGCTGCTTTTACTTACAGGATTATTCCTCACTCTTCTTAAATGTGCATGAAGCTGATTGCACAGAACTGAAAGCCCAATTTACAAAATCCAAAACATAACAAATGATAAAAGACTTTCATAAAGTTCAAATATAAACAAGTCAAGGACTTTTACTGTAGAATCTATCAGAGTAGGTCTGAATGAAGTATTAATTTAGCAATCTTTATTGCAGTGCAAGCTTTCATCACTCTCCACTCAGTTTATGAATCTCTCTCTCTCCGCCACGCTCATTGGCTTACTGGCTAACAATCACACGTCTGATATTGTAGTAAAATGAAATTCCTCATGGTCCTTTTTCACAATAGTTTGAGCTGCAGTATCTCGCCTGAAGTGAGCTGGAAAATGTCTCCAACTGCCAGGATCTGTGAGCAGTGGGGGGTTTGGACTGACTTCAGATCTACGGTTGCAAAATTGGGAATGGTCACTATCACAAACAGGCCTCCACCAATGAATATTTTCTACACGGACAAAGAAGCGATTCAGAAGGTTTAATGAGGAGGTCCATGGTCACATAGTATTTCTTTCTCTTGATAATTACCTAATCTCAGGGCTGATAAAGAGTATTGCTGTCTGAGTCCAAAGCCTGGTGTTCATTCACCTTCTCTCCACATGCCACGATGTCCTTGAATAAGACACTGAACCCCAATTACTCCCGAAGGTTATGCCAGCGGCTACCAATTTAAACTGGATCGGTCACATCATCCAACTCCTAAAGAAGTATTTTACTTCTGGAAAGACGGTCTTTTAATAAAGCTAGGATGTTTATGCAGTAGAGAGACGCAAACACTTTTGAAATTGATGCTACATGACCAGAGAAGACAGAGGAAAGGACTGTGGCATTTGCTTTTGCTTAAAAGGTAGAAAATCTACAACTACCAGGATGCACTGTGCCGCACTGACCCAATAAACGACCTGCTGGTGGGCGACGTAATGCAACTCTCCTGTCCAGCTTGCTTGGAACAAACAATCTTGTATCACAGTTAAACAGTAATCCACAATTGTTTCTGAAAATGTCTTAGGCGAGAAACAGGCAAAGCAGTAACAGAATCTTGGTTTATATTTTGATCAGCACTGCCTGAGTTTGTTTGATGTGATGTGAGTTTAGTCTGAGTTTGACAGAGAGAGCTCGGCATATGAAAATGAGGAAGTACAAGCTGTAGTTTGAGCAACAGCCCCAAAGTCGGGGAATATCCGTTGGATGATGTGTTTCGCTGGCAAATGAGCAGGGAGATGTGGCCGCTGGCAAACTACACATTGTTACAATACAAAGCTGATTGAAAATAGACAGTCTATGCGTTTAATATAGCCATGATCTGATACTGATCCAGTGTATGGATTGGTGCATTCCGGGCCTCTCAGGGTGCTTTCAGACCTAGAGTCGTCTCCTTTGGTCCGAATCAGGGACTAATTTTGTTCCAAAGTTGTATAATTGCCTAGAGTTGGTTCGTGTTCTCACGGCAGCATTTACAAGCGGACCAAATCAAATGCCTTGTGTGAGAAAGCTGCTCTTGATTGGTCAGAATTTCCATGCGGGAAAAATCCAGGAAGTAAAGCAAACGTTGAAGAAGAATACACNTGTTCATTTTAGTCAAACAGGGCAGGTGTGAAAGCACCCTCAGAGACCTTCAGCCGCTCCAGGGCACAGAAATGAATAAGCTGTAGCTGGAGGCATTATGTTTTTAGGTTGTCCATTCATCAGTCTGTCCATCCCATTCTCATGAACCTGGAGGGAATTTCTTTAAATTTAGCCAAATGTCCAATCATTGGTCAGTAATAAACTGATTAAGTTTTGATGTTCAAAGCTCACTGTGATCTCACAAAACATGTTTTCAGCCATAACTCAAGAATTCATATGCTAATATTGACAAACCATAAACAAATGGGATAAGATTGGTGACAGCTGGTGACATTTTATATCCAAAAGGTCAAAGGTCAGCTTCACTATGACACCATAATGTTCTGCAAAAACACTTTTCTGGCCATTACGCAACGTCATGACTCAGGAACAGAAGGAGAGATGTTTGGTCTGATTCTAAATTGGTGACACTAACTGCAGCTTGAGTGGCTGGCAGATGCTTTCAAGCATGAGGCGTTAATTCTAGTTTTCTTTTTTGAACTTTGATGTTGAGCTCCCGTAGCCTTTTGTTTCAACTTCTCTGCCTTTGAAAACATTTCCTCAAACCACATTTTAAGGCCCACTGCATGGTTCTCACGGCAGGCTCTGCATGCTTGCAGAAGCACCCACAAAAATCTGCAATTATGTAATGTTGGCTGGCTCGAAATTTAAACAGTCATGCTTGCCTTCTTGGTCCAACGGTGCCCCAATCACTTCCTCTCCTGCAATCAGATGGCAAACATATTTTTAATGAGAAGAACAAGGTTTCAAGTAGAAAGTAACACACATGCTAAACAGGGGTGACATGAAGCTCCTGCAGAAGTTCTGACAAAGAAACTGTGCAGCTTTTCCTCATTTCCTCCTCAAGAGTGAAATGTCCTGCTGTAGATGAATCCACAGCTCCCACTACAGTGTGGGAGAGAAATGACAACTCCTGCGCAGACAAGACTGAGCATAATAACTGTTACAGGAGCACAAAGGGTCAGAGGAGATGGTGTGTGGGTGGTGACCATGCTGAGCCCAAAGGTGCTCCACCTGACTGCTCATCATCTAGACGTCTGATTCTATAAAGACTTGTGCTTCAGGTGAACAGGCATCAGAAAGTTCAGTGATCTGTCATAAGCCCTTTTTACACAAAGACCACTCTGTAGGCTGCCAGTTCTACCAAACAGCCGTGGCATCATGCAGCTCCTGTATGTGATTATAGACAGCAACCCACCATCATGAAAGGGATGTGACATGTAACATAGTAGCGCTGGCCCTTTAGTGTGACATATAACCTATAACAATATAACAATAACAATGGCATTAACATGGCAATAACAATCATTTACTGTCCCAGTTATATGGCGGCAGATCTCATCATACTCATTTTCATTTATGGCCGCTGTTCTTCTTCTTTCAGGTAGCCGCTAACTGCTACTTGCAACTTTTTAAATAACACATCTTCAAAACATCTTACCCGTGCCACCTGTGATCCCGTCCTACCACCTGTCACATTTATACAGGCATCTTTTCGGCGCTGTTACTACCTCCGATGCCGCCTTAGGGGCCGTACACATGCTGCGTTTTTTTGTGCCCTCAGATTCATTGCTTTCAATACAGAGTTCAACTTTTGGAGCCCAGCAGCACACCCTGAATGTCACGTGACAAGAAACAACCAATCACAGACGATAGATACCTTTCCCTTCTTCAGTAAATATCAGTCTGTGGTAAATGGACAAAAAAAGTGGAAACATTGATCATTTAGGTGCAGGGCTGCCAGAGCTTTACATCTGTCTGATGGACGATAGGCCCACACATTTATAAAACAGGTCCTGGAAGAAGACCAGCTCTGCACTCAGGATTTCAGGTTGCTTAGTAACCTCAGATGCAACCTGCCACCGTGCTCTTGAAAGCTGGCTCAAAAAAGGCACAAGAGTAGCACCCAGTACCCAACCGTGTGTTTTCCGCGCCATGTCTGCGGCCCCTTAAATGTGAGACAACTGTCCCCCCATTCTGGGATCGTACTTTATATACAGAATGTGACACGGTATAATGGTGCGATATTCCTGCCTTGAACAGGCAGTGTGAAAGGTGTCATAGTAACCTCCCTTATACATGACATGTCTGCTCTCCCTCTCAGAGGCCTTGAACTGCACCTGGGAACAAAAATCATTTTGTTCATAGTGAATTAATATGGACAGCTGCCTCGTGTCCTCTCTACTTTGCTGTTGTTGGTCATTTCCTGTGAACCTTATATTCTACCTGACTGCTTGAGACCTTATCGTCCCTCTCCATGCCGTCCCCTCAGAGGTCCTGACCTGAACTTTCAGACCGGACATCATTTTCTTTTTGAAGCAGAGGCTGCTCAGTTTCTCTCTGCACAGCATCCTTTGCTGCCCTCACAGCCCTACGCTTTTCAACCAGCCTTACAGGTTGAATTATTATCTTTTAAAGCAAATTTTTATTCTGCAATGAGCAGATCTGATCCTATTTTAGGTTTCGCTTTTTATTGCTTCAGTCAAATAAATTGGGCAGTTGATCTGCACTTAGCATGTTTGCTGTTGTGCAGCACCTCAGAACAAGCTGGCAAAGATGGCACATTTTTCTCGTGGTCGAGCTGATTACAGCCGACCACATGTGTTACATTATTCATTGATTACTGCTTTTTTTGGTCTTGCCTACCCAGAACAGCTGGTTCCCAACTCTGCAGAAGGGATGCAAAACAGAGGCTGTCATACTTTTTTATAAATATAACTGAGTGGATGAAGGAGTCAAGGTCCCATTGAACTTATTCACACATCCGTCTTCTCTCTGCGCCGTGTAAATACAAACTTGGGGTTCATTTTACCAAAGCAAATGAATCATCCTGTCCACTCCACCCTATTTTGTGTTTGTCTTTCATCCCTCCTTCCTGGACGAGTGCCCGCTACTCCATGTTTCTGCCAGCTAGTGTGGTCTTTACCATCAGGTCCACCAGTGTGACCACCCAGGAAACTGTGGTTAATGATGAGGTGAAGACTTCTCTTATTGAGGCTGAAGTGGTGCCAAGCTGCCGGGGTCTGAAGTGAACTGAACAGATATGGAACAGGTTCCTCTCTGGGATTTGTCCTGTGTTTTCAATGAGGCATAATGGTCTGGATGAGTCTCTGTTGACCTTACATGTGACCTTCCAGCAGACACACGGTGAAAGAGAAGAAACACCAGATGTGCAAAGGAAAAACCGCTAAACAACTGTATCGTTCTAAACTGGCGTATCATCAGACCACTTTGTGTTTTGCTACAGTTTCACCGTGCAGCAACTGCCTTTTCACATGTGTTTTGTCTGGCTGCACTCTGGCTGTGTGTGTGTACGTGGGAGTGTGTGCGTGGGAGTGTGATGGCGATATTTCTCATGGCACAGGCACTACACGGACTCTCTGGTGAGACATTAACCTGCTCAGCGTATCCTTCCTGAGTCTGCTCAAACAACCCGAGCACAGAGACTGAATATCTGCTCATAATGAACAGACAGGAAGTCTTCTGTGTGTGTGTGTGTGTGTGTGTGTGTACGTATGTTCCTTCGCACATGTGCAGGTGTACTTGTGTATGACTGTGTATGTCCAAAAGTGTCTGTGTTTCTTCATCATGTGCGTGCTGGTGCACCTGTGCATCTGTGAAAGGATTAAAGAGGACATATTGTGCTCATTTTCACATTTATACTTGTATTTTGGGATTTTACTGGAAAATGTTTACATGCTTTAATGGACAAAAAAACATACTTTATATTCCTCTGTGCAGGAACACCTGTATTCACCCTCTGTCTGTCTCAGTTTTCGGGGCGTGTCTCTTTAAGCCCCCCTCCCGAAAAAGCCCAGTCTGCTCTGATTGGTCAGAGTCTTCTGCATATTGGCCAAGTCTATTTAAAAGATGCTCTTTGACCCCATGGGAGCTACAGGATATGACACATGCGCAGTGTAACTGGAGCTGTGATGTTGGAGGGTAACAGCAGACGGCGCTAGAAATAAAGGGATGGGCTCAGGTGCTCTTTTTGGTGTGCTGTTTTTAGCCCCTTTGGGTGCCCTCAGCTTGACAGAACTTTTTGGATATGCTGGAATGCATGGCGGCCGATATACAGTTTTTATATAGAAGAGCAACTGTTTTTAGTCTTTTATTAAGGAACTTTTCAGTAAATGCAGGATTGTGATTTTTCACCCGTTTCTTTCTAAATAGATTGTGGACTGCAGACGCCACAGTGAAACAAATCAATCACACCCATGTTCTATCTGATAGTGAGCCGGCTGTTGAGCCTTTTGCAAAGCTAGAAATCCATTAGTTGCCAGGTAAATTCAGAATTGATTTTAAGATTCTTTTCATAACTTTTAAAGCTCAACATGGTTTAGTCTCCAATTAGCTGAGCTTCTGACTACCTGTGCTCCAAGTCGTGACCTCAGATTCTCAAGCCTACCTCCGCCAGTCGTCCCTAGATTGAGGTTGGTGGTGACCGGGCTTTTGTCATCAAGGCCCCGATACTCTGGAATTTCTCAGCCTAAGGAGATTAGGATGGCTAACACATACCTGCTTTTAAATCATTGCTTAAAACATATTTTTATAGGACAGTTTTCCCTTTTAATGCCTGATTTGTACTTTTTGATTTGTAACTTTTGTGTTTTTTTTCCTTTTCTTATATTTGTGCACTTTGTGAAGCACTTTGTAGCTTTGTTTATATAAGTGCTTTACAAATAAAATTGTTATTATTAAAAATATATTATAAAGTGCAGACCAGATTTTACTGCGCATGTGTTGTACCCCAGTGATATGAGGCAATATGGTGCCATGACTTCTCATCTTTTTAACCTCCTTGATCCGGGGAATGACTGAACACAGAAAATCATCAATAAAAGCTTTTAAACACAACCACATATGTTCCAGCAGGACTAGCTTCTTTACATATGATGTCATAGATCGGTCGTCTGTCCAGATGAAGCGCAGGCAACTGGAGGGAAAGACTACTAACACTGTGCAAATGCATATGATTTGAGCTGTTTACCGCTGTTCCACATAATCAAAACGGGAAAAACCAAAGGTCACTTGAAAATAGTAGGGCATAAAGGGGAGAAGTAAAAAAAAAAAAAGACACTGAGGAACAGCGACACGTCAATCAAAAACCTCCATCTTCAGTCAGGAGGAGTGGAGTCAACTAATTACAAATGTTAAATGACATAGCAAGCCAACAGATGGCCTGTCGCCCTAGTCTTCACGATGTGTCCCGCACTATTGGCCCTTGGTGGCCCTTAGCGGCTTTTTTCCAGCGGATTCAGCATGGTGAATCACGTTGGAGATGGGGGATCCCAGAGGTGGATGAAATCCTTCTGATTGTCAGTTCAGCTCTGAGCAGGACAAGAGAAACGTAAGTGAGGAAAGTAAACAAAGAGCTAAAGTCAAGAGGGAGGTAGATCAAAAAAAGAAAAGTTAAATAAGGTAAGATTATTTTTCGTTAGTCACTGAGCTCTTTAGCAGAAATGTTTGGTGATGGTTTTGTTAATGTTCACTGGTGCACGGTAAAAATGCTTTGTTCTCTCAATATGGCATTGTGTTGTTAATGTGCTTACTGGCTAATCAGCGTCATGACGAATACAGACTACTGCCGTCTGCTGGTATAGAGAGTTACTTCTCACCAAGCAGGCGCAGTACGTAGGTGATAGTTGGCCGTCAGTAGCCTTTGCGGTGTGTTCATGTGCAACTTTTTTGGGGGCTTTTTGCCTTTATTTTGAGGGGAATGTTTAAGTGTGAAAGGGGAAGAGAGATGGGGGAGGACATGCAGCGGCTGCATCAAGGTTTTTGCCTTTGGGCCCTGGGCCTGTGCACTGTAGGACCTTTCAGTAATTCATCCCTGCTGTACGTGAAACATCTTAGTTGTTGTCCTTTATTTGTAAGAGTAAAGGGTTGTCATGTCACGAGGAGCTCAGAATTTGTTTCTGTGAACTTAAAGTTGGAGGAAAAATAGAACAGAAAGCTGCTGATCTGCCAGATTCTCTTAAAGAAATTAAAGAATATACAAACAGCGAAACTTCAGACTGTGTGCTGCTTAGTACTTCAGTGTGTGTATTAAGACTCAGAGTGCTGGTGTAGAGACAAATGAGCAGAGCCACTTCTGTGTTTTAAGCTCTGTGCTGTAACTTTGGATCAAACAGCATTAACACATATTTTCTCTGGTTTATTTTCACCAATTTAGTCCTGATGCAGCAAACTCCGCCCACTGCGGCTCTGCAGCCAGGTTAAAACAAAAAGTTATTTTCCGACACAGTTCAGTCCAGGTCTGGTGGACTGTAGGCAGCCATATGGAGAGGGAGCTCTGGAAACATCCCATTACAGGTCATATATCACACGTCTGACAGCAGCCATTCTGCCTTGTTTTCATTTCAATCACGAGTACAGCTGCGTTTCAGAACAGCGAGGCTCTGCCATGTTAACCCGCTGAAGGCTGGAAGATGGAAGTCGCCAGGGGCACCACAATGCACTCTGGGGTGTTTAATGTATGTGCGTGATGCTTTATATCCATCAGCAGCACACAAAATGACTCAGGCCAGTGTCGAGTGTTGTTCTGAAGGTCAGGACAGATATTTTTATGTTGGAGCTGCAGATGGCCGTCATTTGATATTTTTATATTGGACCATGTTTTAAGTGCTGAGGGGTTTTGCCAGAGTTTCACTCATGTCAGGCTGCAGAAGATTTAGAGCGATGTTGACACCATTTTGGGACATTAAAACTGCGTTTAAAAACAGAAAAGGGACATTTTTTTTAGATGACGCAGCTGTTTAGCCAACATAACTACTATTTTTAGTTCAGGCAAGTCACCCATGTTTAACTTGGGATTTAGGACATCTGAATATTACAGTATTACATTTAGTTAGTTTATTTATTATTTCGTAAACTCTCTTTGTGTCTGTGGCAACTGTCAAACAAATACAAACATTACAATTAGGAACAGACATTTAACAACAAAGTGCTCCGCAACAGCATCACCAACAAGCACAACAAACTGCAAGTGACACACACCTCACATCACCCTGATTTGTTTAACAGAGCTATACTGGAAGGTATGAAGGGTCTCTGGGCATGGCTAGTCCGCAAAGGTGGTACCCTGTACCTCTGTCCTGATGGTAACAACTCATATTCAGCATGCGTGTGACACCACTTGAGACACACAAAGCAGCGAAACACTTGTTGCTGACCTGTAAGACCTGTGAGACATTTTGCCAATCTTATGAGGTTTGTTCTCAGTAACAATAGACGGTGAAAAGTACTACGAAATTAAGAATACTCTACAAATGAGCAATAAAAAAAGAACCTACTATATGTCTGTCCACTCCAAACTGTTGACGCTTAAAGTTTAATCGTCCTCTCCTGTAAATGGCACCTATGTTCAAATCCCATGACAGTCTGTCATCAGTTACTGTTCCTAGATATTCATAATCATTTACAACTTTAATACAGTCACAGGTATTTAGCTTGTAGGCTTGTAATGCCTATTGAATGTCTAATTTGAAAGTTCATTTCAAAAACAAGAAACCCAGTTTTGCTCTTCTTAGGTCCAGAGCTGAGCAGAATGGCTTAAAAAAATTTTGGGGATGATCCATATTTTTCTCCAGCATAAGGCAGCAGGATTAGAGGGCAGCACGGTGGTGCAGTGGTTACCACTGTCACCGCATAGCAAAAGGGTTTCGGGTTCGAACTTGCCAACCAGCTGGGGCCCTTCTGTGTGGAGTTTGAATGTCCAGGTTCTTCCCACAGCCCAAAGACATGACTCTAAATTGCCGCAGGTGTGAATGTGAGTGTGACTGTTTGTCTGTCTCTAGAGCCACTTTTTACACTGCCTGTTCAAGGTGGGAATAGTGCACCTATATTCCACCTTGCTGTTCTGTATATTAGGTACGATCATGAAATGGAGGGGCAGAGTTGTCTCACCTTAAAGCCGCCATGGGCAGTAGTAACAGTGCCAGAACAGTGTCTGTATAAACAGGACAGCAGGCAGGACAGGTGTGACTTCTACAACGTGTTATGGATTGGACTCACTGCGGGAGATTTAAAAAGTAGCTGGTAGCAGCTAACTCAGGGAAGAAGAACAGCAGCTGAAAATGTCTGCAGACTGGGAAAACAATGAGATTCTGGAGCTCCTTTCCCTCCGAGCAGAGGATGAGATCAGCCATCATATCACAGAGACAGTTAATGATCATTAACTGCGGACACATATTTATATGTCACGCAAGAGGCCAGTGCTGTTGTGTTCAGCGTCCAGTCTATCACTGCCAGAGTGCAGTTTAAAGTTGCACACTGGAGTGGAATGATGCTGCTGTCATTTGATTCTGTGTACAAATGAGACGGAGGCTTAAGCCCAGTTCAGACCAAAGATTCTCGATGAGACAAGTTGAAACAGGTAACTACTCACAAAGCGCTGTTCTGCAGCGTTGTAAAAACCTCCCGGCTTTACGTTCTCAAACCAGCCGCCAGCAATTTCACCAGCTGAGTTGCAGGTGACTCCATCAGCCGGCTTGAGTCGAGCTCAGACGGGTCAGTTCACCGCTGCAACTTTTCTCTGCGACGTTCCAAAACAGTTTCGTCTTGAGGCGAATCTTTGGTCTGAAGTGGACTTTAGAGAAGGGACTTAGTTGCAGCCCTATTGCCCTGTATTATATGATTTATTAGTATGAGATTTCTTTATTATTCTCACCTGTTATGAGCAGACTCACAGTCCGACACTGGCACACCGTGAGTGTGGTTTGATTTAGGGAACCAGCGTCTTTTGTGGTCGACACTCCCGTGAGCCTTCTTGATGGCCACTAGCCTCTTCCTTCACAGTTCCTCAACTGATAAAAAAATTGAGACTTGGGTTTGTCTCGTCTTGTCAGTTGCGCAGACAGCTGTTCGTCTTGTTGGTGTAATTAATTTGCCGCTTTTCAGAGCGGTTTTCTGCACTGCTACAAACCGGGAGTAATCTTTCCCTCACTCCATAGTTATGTTGCCTCAACAGGCCAAAAGTTGACTTTGATAATTATGTTTGCATTTCTAACGCCATGGAGAGCAATGAGTAGAGGCAAAGTAGATCAGGTGCGGTCGAGCCGCAGGTGAGTGGTTGAGAGGTGGGTGGAGACAGAGGCAGATGCTATATTCATATTAATAGATCTGCACATGCTAAATATGGCTAAAGTGTAGAGCTACATCTTTTCATTGGAAAAAAAAGTATAAATATGTGATTCTGATGAACAGAGAGAAGTTTTAGGGGTTTAATCAGTACCAGGGGAGGAACTTGAAAACACTGACATTACACATATTCCAGGCTCTTGCAGAATTGTCCAATATTGATGTTCTTGTCTGGTGAATATTGTTAACATCAGTTCTAATGACCCTGGTGAACTTTGAGCTACACATTAATCTCACATGCTACCATGTTGGAGTTGGTTAGAAGAAGTGTTGGACAGTGAGAGACTGAGAAAGAGCCGTCTCCCCTGAGTACATGAAGTTCAACAAAGAGGCAGAGAAAATCAAAAACCACATGTCTGTGGCTTTCTGTATTACTCCCCTTAACAAAGTACCTTCTGCCCAAAACAAAGTGAGTGTGAGTCGATTTGCTGAGATCTCTACTTTGGGAGCCGCTGCTGTCAGGCCGTAGTGCTTATTTGTAGACGATCAAGCCCGCTTCCTTCCACGATGTAATCTGTCCCACATGGATTTCCTACAGAGTCCATTAAAATGTAGCGTAGTGTGGCTGAATGAAGAGAGATGGGAGCAGAGAAAAATAGGTGCCCTTCCTTTGCCTCAACATGCGGCTTTGATAGAAACGTCTGTCATGTTTCGCTCTGTTTGAGCGAAATTTGATTTGCGAGGTTCTGCCAAGCGTCTCGATCCCAATCCGTCTCCACGATGGACACAATGCAACTTCACGTATTTGTAATCTTCCATCTGTTTTTCCTTCAGTGAATTTAGACTTTTAGCCGTCATGTTGAAACTGTATAAAGGCGGCTTATGAGGAGCAGCCGGCTGTGAAACTGCTTCATCCAGTGAGTTCCAGTAGGTATGTCAGTGTGATGTTTATTTTTCTTTACTTTTATTCTTAATTTCTTTGTGAGAAACTACACTACCCACAACCCTTAGGAAACCTGCTGGAAAGGCTCATGTTACCATAGAAACACTGAATATGACTAAAGAAGCTGCTGCTGTTATCGGCCTAAAGAACATTTCTCACAGCGGATTTCTTCCTGAAACTTTCTGTGAACGATACAATGGTAAAATTCCCATTTATAATAAATATTGGAAATTATGCTCTTAATTATATTGTGTCTTTTAAGTCTATTTTCGGTGTAGTTTTGTTTAAAAAAAGATGCCTTCATTATCTAATTAACTTTTACAGCCATCCGTGTCTGTGTTGTTACAGTGGGATATTCAGATCCTGTACTTTTAATTCAAGTAGAAGCAACAATAACGTAATGTAAAAATATTCCGTTTAAAAGTTCTTGCTTAATAAAAGTATTGATAACTGCTAAATATTCTTATAGTATCAAAGTAAAAGTCATCAAAGCAGAAAAATATTTATTGTTGCATTATTAGCTATGTGTAAAAAGGATTTTAATGTTGCAGTTGATCGAGGTGAAGCTAATCTGAAGTATTGTAGTAGTTTAATTTATAAAATTCGTCGTTAGTAACAAGTACCGCTCCGCACAGCGAACGCAGCCAGTGGGTGTTGACGGACGGCGGAGCACGCAGGGGATAACCAGCGCTGCTAGTCGAGTCAGTGATCTCTTTTAAGTCCCTTCTTAAAATATACTTTTATCTGAGAGCCTTTCCTGATTTTACTTGACTTTTAAGTTCATTTAGTCTTTTATTTCCTCAGTTTTTATAGATGGAAGTGTTTTTATCAGCTCTTTGTAAAGCACTCTGTAAGTCTGTTTTGAGAAGAGCTTTATAACTAAAGATATTATCGTATAACCTAATGTTGAGATTGATCCTGTTTGTGGTTGATTTGGAGTTTAGAGCTACAGAAATATAAATGTTATTTGAATGTATTCTTCAGCGTCTGGACGCAGTGAAGTGGAAATGTTTAGCGGATCAGCGCCAGCAGAAAACACCCTCGATAAGTTCCTTTTATTCTCTCTCAGCGGGGAGGTGGTGTTCAGGTATTGCAAGGTAGAAAAGCAGAGAGCGGTCTGTGTTATTCTCTCTCCTAGTCTCTCTCAGAGGAAAACAGCTGCCGTGTCCTGGAGGAAACGCTGCTTTTTTTCCCATCAGGCTGTTCTGCCTGTGATGGACAGCGGTCTGGTTTTGGCTTGAGCTGCAATGTAGGATGCAGTTTATGGGCCAGAACGCAGCGAGGGGTGGAGGCGAGGGCGGTTTCTGGCTGAGCCCCCCCACCCCCCTCCAGCCCTCTTGGAATAGCGAGGTCCCCCATGACAGCGACCTTTTTGACCCCGTCGTGAGAGCATCAGGGGAGAAGACCTGGTCCTTAACCTCTGGGCCCACTTTCTCCATCGTCCTGAGGCTCTCGCTGTTTTCTTTCAATTAGAGATTTACTTTCACTGTTTGTGTTCGCTGGTCGTAAATGATACCTGCCACACTTTTTATGGGTTCTTCTTGGGTCATAATTATCCAGCTTGCTTTTACTCAGCGTAGCATCATGCAGTTTAGTGAACGCTGTTATCCAGAAGAAGTTAGAATAAGTGCATTCATACATCTCGAGGGGGATGAGTCAGATCAATGTTATGTACTAAAACATTCATATCAACATGTCATACAATATAAACAAGGACAATATAGAGGTTTTTAAATTGAGTGAATATCCAATCCAATAATTTCTTATCAGTCTGAAGAAAACATTTAATTTTAAGAAATGGTGGGAAGCACCTAAAGTCGGGGTGAGCCTCATTTTATAGAAGTAGGCCTTTAATTAAATAATTATTTTTGAAAAAAAAAAAAAAATGTAATTAATCAGGGCTGGGCATATGGAGAGAATCCAGTATCACAATTTTTTTTTTACCAAATACCTCGATATCAACATTGCAGCCATATTGTTGGGTTGATTATTGGTGCTTACACAGAATATTCACAGTGATATTTCTGATAGATTCTAATCAGTAATGTGGATTTAATGACTCAGTGGGTGAAGGCAAATAATAGCACAGCTACTACAGTCTATAATGTTTAGGTAATTACATCATTTTATTGTAATGCAACCTTTAAAACAGTCACTTTATTACAATATCCAAAGATGATAACTAGTCTTGTATCACAATATGGATATAATATTGATATATTACCCAGCCCTGTAATTAATGATTAAATGGTCAAAAAAATATGCAGGGAAAGAGTTTAGGTTTTAAAGGCTCCTGTTCTGTAGCTATAAGAAGGCACTAATATCTGAGGAAAGTGAGATAACACAGATATAGAGCCGAAACAATTAGTTGATCAGTCAGAGACATCATCAGAAATTTTGATGATTGTTTTTCTTTAGCAAAAATGCCAAATTTTCACTGGTTCAAACTTCTCAGATATTAATATGTGTTGATTTTCAGTGAAGATAAATTAAAAATCTTCAGACTATTAGGTACTGTTCTTTATTTATCAGAAGAGGAGGGTTTTTCCTTGAGCCTCTCTGAGTGAGGAGCAGAAAATGCACGACCCTCCCTCCACCACAAATTAGTTATTAGATTTTTAAAACGTACACTTTGATGTTTGAAACTTGAAAGTTGAAATCTTGGAGTTAATAAAAGCCTCAGTTCTTCACTGGTTAGTTTGTGCGAATGGTTTATTTTTGGCCACATTTTAAAAGAGACATAAAAGAAAGTGATTTTGATTTTGAATGTTTTGATTTATTTTCTTATTTTTGTTATTTTTTTTCACAGAAGTGTTTCATTGCACATGAGGTGTTCAAGGACCGTTGGAAATTTGATAATCCAACAATAATTTCTCTTTTCACAGTTTCTGGCTGTGATAAATATTGTCATTTTGGTGATTTTTAAAGAAAGCATGCCTTCCAAACAATCTTAAGTAAAATGATTACAAAGTACAACCATTTAAATTTGTGTGCACCTTCCCTAAGCCAAAATAAAACACTTAAGTCCCTCCCGAGTCCTCTTCCCCTCCCTCCTCATAAATAACAATCAGTCCCTTAGTTGGACAATTTTCAAAATTTTCCCTTAACTTTTCCATGATATTTTTCCATGAATTTATTAAAGTATTTTAAAATGGGCGGATCTTTATAGTGATACAGCCACACATTATTAAACATGCACTTCAGGCATCTGTGGATGAGCACGATGCTAGCTCCTCGCTTGTTAGACATCTCCGCTATTAGTTACGAGTGACGTATCAACGGTCACACAGTGCAGCACTAACTCTTAAATTAGTAATACAGGGAATGTATTTTCTGTAACATTATATCATAACATTACATACTTGTTTTGGGATTTTTATTAACATTTTACACAACAAAACAAAACAATGTAAATTCAAAACTTTTCCAGGCCTGGAAAACAGTTTGTCTAAGTTCATAATTTTTCCAGGGATTTCATGACTGTTTGAGCCCTGAATCAATTAAAATAATAAAAATATTTGGCACATAAATTGATAGTCTAAATAATTTTTAGTTGCAGTCAGACATCTGAGTTTTAATAAAATATCTTTATTAATACAGACACAACATTGTGTAACAAGACCACCCTCAAACTGGAGCTGTTAGCTCGTTAACACTTTCACAGACCTACAAACAGATTTTGGTCCTCGCTCAGAGAGCAGAGCAGCTGCTTATTTCTAATGCTTAGATAACACTTCACTCGTCACCTCGGCTGAATGAGCAAATCTTCACGTTCTGAGTCTCTGTAAAGGTGTCGCAGCCTTTATTTTGATTATTCACAAACATTTTGAGAACACTTTCAGAGAGCTCCTAACTCAGACTAAAAAATTCTAACAAGAGTCCTGGTTTAGGAGTGAGTCAGGAAAATTCTCAGACGAGTTCTGAACGAGGAAGAGACAGAAACATTCAGCTGAATGAGGAGGTGTGGTCGACCCCGGTGCCCTCTTAGTCATAATGAACGGTGAAGTCAGTCGGCCTGATCGTAGAATTTAGTCTCTATTAAGACGTGGTGTAATTATGAGAGCTGTTTTATGTAGTGAACATCCCTGTTGAATAAAATGTGAGCCACACTTTAAAGCCTGTAAAATATTTGAAATCACAGACCTTGTGCAGCAGCCTGTAGTCGTATTTATGTGCTTAGGTTTATTTCCGATGCTGAGAGTTGTGATCACATTCATATCTGGTGTTACAGCGTTATTGGAGTGGGTGGGAGATGTGAGCACGTCTCCGATGAGATCGACCACAGACGTTATCCTTGCACCATCTGATCTGTAGCGTTTCATTAACTCACTGTCATTCAGTGATTGGAGATTTTTTTTTTTTTGTCTTTCCACCATTTGCTCTTCTACATAAGAAACTCATGAGCCTCTCACTCTTTAGTCCTAACACTTTGTTAACCTCAGGCGCTCTCTGAAGGGCTAAGATGTTTGTATCTTTACCAGGATCTTGTCTTAATTTTAGGGGAAAATATTTGGAAAATGTCGTAATTCAAAAAAATTTCCTGGAGTTTCATCACCAGGAGAAACTGTTTGTACCCGGAGGCTTTGTGACTACGGCCCCTGATTGTGACCTCTCCTCTCTGTCTGTGTTGTCCAGGCCTTTGTCTCCCTCTCTCTGCTGTACTGGGCTCTGCAGAGCTTCACTCAGCTGCTCACCATCAAGAGGAAGGCCGACTGAGTCGACACAAGAAGAACCTGACTGAATTTTAGCCTTTGAGGTCATAATTGTTGACGTAATTCCTTAGTAGCAAATTTTAATCACCTTTAACACTTCGTACAGCTTCATCCGTGTGTGGAGAAACAGTTGTTGTTCCAGCTTCTGCTTCATTCACTTTTTATCTGCAGCTGATTGAAGTCTGTTTATGACTGTTCATCATTCAGCCATAAGACAAGACAAGGTGCTCAACTGGTGCTTTTTATCAAATAGTGCATTTCTGTCTTTATAAGCATCTTCTGTGCTTACGTCCACACCAGTGGTTCTCAAACTTTTTCTGTCATGCCCCCCCCCCCCCCCCCCCCCCCCCCCCCCCGNCCTTCACAAGCTGAATTGTTAATTAATCATGAACAATAACTGGGGAAGCAGCTTATAAGAAGGATCCATGTTGAATTATAGTGAAATAAAAGTCGGCATAATAGCATCAGCATGTTTATTTCCCCACATAAATCGTATTCATCCAACTTTGTTTCACTCCATATTTCCCCCTGATCATCAGCCCCACCTGCACAGGCTCTGTGACCCCCCCAACAGTTTGAGAACCACTGGTCTGTGCTGTTATAACAGAGGTGCTGCACTGCTAATTAAATTACTAATGAATTAACATTTTTATGTATCACCTGAACCGCTGTGTACATGATTTTATTTTATGCCTCTACTATGCAACATATACCTCTTATCAGTGTTGGGGAAGCAAAGCTTTGAAAGCTGCCAATTACTTCACACTGGAAAAACTACAGCAAAGCTACCGCAGGGAGAAGTGGAGTTTGGTTTACTAAAGCTGCTTAGAAAAAAATAGGACTGAAGGTTGGATCCTTGCCATGCTAATCAGTGCCTTAATCAGTATTCAAATGCTCTGGGTTTTTTTTACACCATAATGCTGAAAATCCCAAACAGCCCATAAATTAAGAAGTAGTAATCCAACCTAACGGCTTATGCATCAAAATAAACTATTAGTTATTCTTAGACGAGGACATTTAAACTTAGTGAGAGGCCTAGTTTGGTGACTCCGACAGTTTGACCACCAGTGACAGACTTACAGATTCGCTAGCAAGATGTCGACAAAGCCAAAATAGTTTTAAACTTTACAAAGATGACCCCCAAAAAGTCAAGTGCCAGATATGTTAAAGGAAAATGGCGCATCAATTGATCTACCACCAGCTTGGCAAATCCCCTGAAAGCTGTAAGTAACAGTTTCTTTTTCAAGTTATTAATGTTACTGCAGCCTGCATGTTAGCAATGACTGAAAACTGATGTTTCAAAAAACATGAATATTTCTTCAAAGCCACAAAAGAGTCCAGGATGTGGTGTTGTACCAAATAGGATTTCTCAGTTAGTCAGGTAGCTTCTGGTACAGCGCCCAACAACATTTGTTAATAAAAAGCAGTGATCAGCTTCAATCAATCAATTTTATTTATAAAGCCCAATATCACAAATCACAATTTGCCTCACAGCGCTTTACAGCATACGACATCCCTCTGTCCTTTGGACCCTCACAGCGGATAAGGAAAAACTCCCCAAAAAGTCCCTTTAACAGGGAAAAAATGGTAGAAACAATACTTTTGGCTAACTATGGTCCAACAGGGTTCAATTACAGGAGAGAGGTAATGATAAAATAAAAGTAAAAAATCATTCCCTTCTTTCTGTGGCCCAAAATAGTTTGTAGTTTTAGTAACTAACTTAAAAAATGGCAACAAAAGAAAAGAAAAGTAATTTAACTACTTGAATCACAGTGCAAATATGACTGTAGTTGAACTACCAGCAAGCTCCTGCAAACTGTAATTAAACTGCTGGTTTGATGACGTGTAGTTCACCTCTCCCCAACACTGCCTTGTACGAAACAAATGCTGCTCAAAATGAAGCTTTAACTTGCACAACACTGTGCAGTGTATTGTTCTTCATTCCTCACTGCAATTAAAAGAATTGTAATTTTGCTCATCGTGTCTCTTTTTGTTTTTTTTTTCCTAAAAAATGCACACATGACTAATGGAGAGGTTTGTGCAGTGTGTGTCGAAACAGCAGATTGTTGGTATGAATCCGTCCCTCCAACCTCCAGATCTTGTGTGGGAGTGACAAACAGTCCACAGCAGATGGTGCTGTTATCAACCGCCAAAAGTCTCTGTGAAATCCACGTCTTATGTGATCAGTGAAAATCCCTTCATCAGCGTATTTAAGACATTAAGATGTATTTTAAAGTACTGAGCCTGAGGGAAAACAGAAACATGTGAGAAAGTTAGGAAAATAATCAAGTTTACTGTTAAAAAATATCAGACAGGGTGAGATTTATATGTAAAGATAAGTATTCCATGTAATTTATATATATATTAATATAAAATAGCACTAAGTTGGACGAAAAACAACAAAAAAAAAAAAAATTAAAGTTTGCTGTTAAAAAAATAAAAGATTTTCCAAAAAAAAAAAAGAGTTTTGAGGGGATGAGATTTAATAAGTACTCTATATAAAGAGAAGTATTTCATGTAATTTATATATGTATTAATAGAAAATGAGTTTTAGGAAAAACAAATGTGAGGAAATCAAAGGAAAAAATAAGTTTGGTGTTAAAAGAAAATTGATAGGGATGTCGGTGGCTTAGTGGTAGAGCAGGCGCCCCATGTACAAGGCTGTTGCTGCAGCGGCCCGGGTTAGAGCAGGCGCCCCATGTACAAGGCTGTTGCTGCAGCGGCCCGGGTTTGAATCCAGCCTGTGGCCCCCTGCTGCATGTCATTCCCCCCCCCCCCCCACGCTTACCTGTCCTGTCCAACAAAGGCAAAATGGCCAAAAAATTATCTTTAAAAAAAAGAAAATTAATAGATTTTTGTTTTCGACAGGGCAAGATTCAATAAGTGCTGTGTATAGAGGTAAGTGTTCCACGTAATTTGGATTTATTTTAATATAAAGTAGTAATGAGTTTGAGGAGGGAAAAAGTGAGAAAATCAAGGAAAAAATTCTGGTTGGTGTTAAAAAAAATTTAATTATACAACAAAAAAACAACTTTTTTTACAGGGCGAGATTTAACAAAATGCTAAATATAAAGATGTATGTAATGTAATTTATTACATACATTTTTTTAATTGAACATAGTACTGAGTATGAGAAAAAACAAACAAATGTGAGAACATTAAGGAGAAAAACAATCAGTCATACAACAAAGAAAAATGTTTATATTTTTTACAGGATGAGATTTATAAAGTGCTATATATAAAGATAGGTATTCCATGGAATGTACATATACATATATATATATATATATATTTTCTAATATAAAAAAGTTAAATATAAAATAATACTGAGTTTGAGAAAAAAACTAATCTGAGAAAATCAAGGGTAAAATCAATTTTGTGTTAAAGAAAATAAACATTGTTTTTTTACAGGGCGAGATTGAACAAGTGCTGTATATAAAGACAAGTGGTGAAAAAATGGAATTTCCCCTCAGGAGGATTAATAAAGTATATAAAATAAATAAAAGAATTAAAAATAAAGTATTACATGTAATTTATATGTATATATTAACATAAAATAGTGCTAAGTTTGAGCACAAACAACAACAAATGTGAGAAGATCAAGGAAAAAAATCACTTTGGTGTTAAACAATTTTTTAACAAAACAAAAAAAACAAACAAGCTATATATAAAGATAATTATTCCATGTATTTTATATAGTTTTTAATATAAAATAATTCTGAGTACAAGGAAAACAACAACCAATATGAGAACATTGAGGAAAATTATCAGTTATTAAAACAAACTATTTTTCACAGTGTGAGATATGACAAGTGCTTTATATAAAGATAAGTATTCCATGTAATTTATATATATTTTAATATTTAATAAAATATTGAGTGAGATGTGTTTCCATAAAAAGCAACGTCTCATGTTAAAATTCCGAAAATGTGTGAAATTTGCCATTTTGTATAAATACCTGTAAAACACATCTTTATTAAGCACTCCTGAGACGTGACAGTCTTAAATATACGACTAAAATCTCACGTGTCTCACAAAATGATACCTAAATACACGATAAACTTCTGTTTGTGTTTGGAAATATGGAAAAACTGTTAATTATGTATGTCGTAATCTCCTTGCTGACATAACAGTCACCTTAAAGCAGTGTGTATATGTTCATGTGCAAATATAAAAATATGAATATCAGTGTGTGACTGTAATCATGGTGAAAACACCAGAGTCTGCAGATCATGTTAATGACTGGATTTAGTGAAAACTGTGTGAATATTCATGATGTGTCATTAACAGGTCTACAGATGGCGTCGCTCTGCTGTACGTATGTGCTGCACACTCATGGTGGCTTCACTGAAACACCACACACGTTATCAAATGTGTTCACCTCCCTGACAGATGCAGGTAACATCTGTAAGGAACAGCCTACAGACTGAGCTCATTTGCATGTGTGTGTAGCATTAAAATAACTCCACAGTCAGGAAACAGCAGATGCTTAAAATAGGATCCTGCGTGTTGAAAACATTAAAAGCTCATAGATCAGGCCACATATTTACACACATCCTCCGAGCATCATGGGAGACATCAAATCAGAGAACTTCTGCTTCTCTTCTGGCTTCAAACTGTTCATGTCTCAATCAGTGATGTCACTGATTTCCAGCAGCTGTTAAAACCAAACTCCTGCTGTGACATCACTGATTAGTGTGTGGCCAGACATCCAACATGCTCCAAGCTCAGAGGTTTAAACCCATGAGGGGTCAGAGGGGATGGATTTTCACACATTATTTTTTCTGGGTTTGATTTTGAAGTATTTCCTGCAGCCAGCCTTATGAAACACCAGAGTGAACCGGTCCACGCTGATGATAACAGGTAACAGCAGGTTAGTCCTTCATTTCTTTACTCTTTGTATGCAAAGGGGGCTGTGACCCCAAACTGGAAGAGGTACAACATCTGAGGTCTCTGTCCAGAAGAGTGCAGTCCTAGGAACAGCTAAGATACTGCACAGAACCCTCAAACTCCCAGGTCTCTGGTAGCTTGAGGAAGACACACCATCACACTCACGGGCCACTTTATAAGGTACACCTTGCTAGTACCAGGTTGGACCCCTTTTCCTTCAAAACTGCCTTATTTCTTGGTGACATAGATTCAACAAGGTGCTGGAAACATTCCTGAGAGATTTTGGTCCATATTGACATGATGACATCACACAGTTGCTGCAGATTTGTCGGCTGCACATCCATGATGAGAATCTCCCGTTCCAGCACATCCCAAAGGTGCTCTATTGGACTGAGATCTGGTGACTGTGGAGGCCATTGGAGTACAGTGAACTCATTGTCATGTTTGAGATGATGTGAGCTTTGTGACATGGTGCGTTATCCTGCTGGAAGTAGCCATCAGAAGATGGGTACACTGTGGTCATAAAGGGATGGACACGCTCAGCAACAATACTCAGGTAGGCTGTGGTGTTTAAACCATGCTCAGTTGGTACTAAGAAAATCTCCCCCACACCATTACACCACCAGCAGCAGCCTGAAGCGTTGATACAAGGCAGGATGGATCCATGCTTCCATCTGAATGTGGTTTTTCCAATCTTCTATTGTCCAGTTTTGGTGAGAAAACCCGTGTGAATTGTAGCCTCAGTTTCCTGTTGTTAGCTGACAGGAGTGGCACCTGGTGTGGTCTTCTGCTGCTGTAGCCCATCTGCTTCAAGGTTGGACAAGGTGTTGTTGCTTCAGAGATGGTCTTCTGCAGACCTTGGTTGTAACCAGTGGGTATTTGACTTCCTGTTGCCTTTCTATCATCTTGAACCAGTCTGACCATTCTCCTCTGACCTCTGGCATCAACAAGGCATTTTGGCTCACTGGATATTTTCTCTTTTTGGGACCATCCTCTGTAAACCCTAGAGATGGTTGTGCTGAAAATCCCAGTAAATACCAGCCCGTCTGGCACCAACAACCATGCCATGTTCAAAGTCACTTCAATCACCTTTCTTCCTCATTCTGATGCTCAGTTTGAACTTCAGCAGGTCGTCTAAATGCAGAGTTGCTGCCACGTGATTAGCTAATTAGATGTTTTTGTTAACAAGCAGTTGAACAGGTGTCCCTAATAAAGTGGCTAGTGAGTGTGCATATAAACTAGATTTTCTTGGGATAGATGAGATGACCCGTCCAACTTAGGACCCTACTTAACCAAACTCCACTAAACCTCACCAATCCAAACAACGAAGGTACCGAGTACTAGCCAATCAGAGTGAGTGTAGGGCGGGTCCTTCCTAGTCATCCTGTCAAAAGAAACTTTGCTAACAGGACATTTATCAAGTTTATGTAACGTTAGAGATATTTATTTATTGAAAGGATGAAACGACCGTTTGTGGATATCTTTGGATGTAATAATGTGGACTGGATGTTTCACTGAATTTGGATCGTTAACTTGTGTCTAAATATTACCTGTGGGAGCTTCGCAGGTGAATTAACGTTTTTTTTGTTGGTGGTTTGACAGAAGCGTTGATTGTACCTGCTGTGTTGGTTTTATCTTAAAATGGTCCGTATCAACGGAATCACACGAATCTTAGCTTTCTAATTAAATGTCGTGTGAGTGAAACTCAGCAGTTGTGGCGCCGTGGGATTGTTTAACGTTAGCTAGCAGCACACGGTAATATTAGCCATTAGCAATGCGTTAATATTAACAGTTAAGTTAGCAATACACTAATATTACCAATATTAGCAATAGGCTGATAATAAACGTTAGCAATACGCTAATATTAACAGTTAGAAATATCCTAATATTAGGCTAGGCAATAGGCTAATATGAACCCTTAGCAATACGTTAATATTAACCGTTAGCAATAGGCTAATATGAACCGTTAGCAATACGTTAATATGAACCGTTAGCAATAGGCTAATATGAACTGTTAGCAATACCTTAATATTAATCGTTGGCAGTAGGCTAATATTAAACGTTGGCAGTAGGCTAATATTAAACGTTGGCATTAGGCTAATATTAAACGTTGGCAGTAGGCTAATATTAAACGTTGGCATTAGGCTAATATTAACCATCAGCAATAGGGTAATATTAACCTTTGGCAGTAGGCTAATACGAACCATCAGCAATAGGGTAATATTAACAGCTGGCAGTAGGCTAATATGAACCATTAGCAATACATTAATATTAACCGTTGGCAGTAGGCTAATATTAAACGCTGGCAGTAGGCTAATATTAACCGTTAGCAATACATTAATATTAATCGATGGCAGTAGGCTAATATTAAACGCTGGCAGTAGATTAATATTAACCGTTAGCAATACATTAATATTAATCGATGGCAGTAGGTTATAATTAACAGCTGGCAGTAGGCTAATATTAACCGTTGGCAGTAGGCTAATATGAACCATCAGCAATAGGGTAATATTAAACTTGGCAGTAGTTTAATATTAACCGCTGGCAGTAGGCTAATAATAAACGTTGGCAATAGGCTAATATTAACCATCAGCAATAGGGTAATATTAACAGTTGGCAGTAGGCTAATATGAACCGTTAGCAATACGTTAATATTAACTGTTGGCAGTAGATTAATATTAAGCACTAGCAATAACGTTACCTTAATATTAACCGTTTGCAGTAGGCTAATATGAACCGTTAGCAATAGGCTAATATTAACCGTTGGCAATACCTGAAGCAAGAGGCTAGTTAACGTTATGTGTTTGTTGACCATTGGTCAAAGAAGTACTCAGATCTTTACTCAAGTAAAAGTATCAATACCACACTGAAAATACTTATAAATACTTCTGAATTATATCTGATGTTTTTGGACAAATATTACTGCTGCATTAATGTGTTTTATTTTACTGTGATTAATGTTCTAATTTTAACTCTTTTATATCAATTCAATTCAGTTTAATTCAAATAGCTGTATTGGCTTGAACAAAGCGTTATTGCCAAAACATTTCATAAAAATTAAATAAAATTACATTAAAAAAAATAAAATAAATATACGTATTTATTATACCTGTGTGGCATATGTTCAATATTATAAATAAAATAAAATAAAATGAATAGACAAAACTAAAAACAAAACCAAAATAGATAAATTAAATAGAAAATAAATACAAGTTAAAATAAAAGTAATCTGTTAATAAAGTAATCACCTGTTACATACAGGTGTTACATACAGGCTCTACATTATACTGCTGCAGTCCATTCTTGGTTACTATACAGTATAATATACATGGTACCCTGCCTTTTTTTTTTACAGACTGACTTATATCTGATGCTTTTTTTATTAATATTACTGCTGCATTAATGTGTATGTTGAATTAAATTCATTTCAGTTCAAATAGCTGTGAACAAAGTGTTCTTGCCAAAGCATTTCAGAAAAATAAAATAAAATAAAAACATATAAAATTAAATAAAAACAAAACAAAATGAATAAAATGAAAAAAAAAAGAGTAAATAAATACAAGTAAAATTATTATATTTTACATGTTGCATACATTCATACATTATACATATTCATCATAGGAGTTGCGTACCATTTTTTTAAAGACCTGAAGTATACTTTTTAAAAGATAGGTGCACAGTAAAACAACAGTCACATGATCATTCCTCCTGTTTATTCTGGACATTAAGAGATCACATCATCATTGGCCTCCAGTGTGAATGATGGGGGATAAAATCCACATCCACAGTCATCTCTCTGTGGAACCCATTTTTTACTCAGGCTGATTAACCGTGTTAATGTCATTATCTGCAGTCCATTTAGTATAACACATTATTAACCGTGACATGTTATAGTCTCTAAATTTTCTTTAACAGAGATTAAGAGCCCTTCTCTGTGCTGCTCTGCTCATATCCTCTGCTTTTTAATGACCTGTTGGGTTACTGAAGCGATCCACCGACAGGCTGAGAAGCTGACATATTGATCCCACTGTGGAAGGATATGGCCTTCACCTTTGCATGAAATCCTACTAATAGGTGGTGAGGGAATTCTGCCCGGGGTCTCGCTTAATGGAACGAGGAAATGTCGCTCAAGAAAAACGATCGATGAGACGGTCAATGAGAATTAGATCTGGCTGTAATGTAAAAGGGAGCAAAAACAAACCAGCAGTTATTTCATCCCCTGCAGAGCAATGGGAGCTTTTTAACAGCCTCTGAATCATCTGAAAATGGCATCAATGAATTCTCAAAACAGTTTCATACAAACATTTTCTCTAATTAGAAGTGGGACACTTAAAAGATAAGACTGGGAATATTCTCTCTATTCTCTCCCAATACTTTCCGACTTGTCTAACCTGTCTGTGGCTCTCAGCTCCAGGCCCATTGGCTCCAACTGAAGATGGAAATCTTAAAAGCCCAGCTAAATCAAAATCTGTGACTTCTTTGTAAAACTCATTATACATGTTAGAAAATACTTGTTTAAAACGTGTGAAAGTCAGCATTTTTGTGTCCAGGATTTTTTTGGCAGGCCTGAAATCATGGCTGGATGATGCACTGAAGCCATCCTTAACATAACCCATCCCCTGCTATTGTAAAACTTGAATAATAGCCCAGGCTATTATTTGCTTAAATCACTGAACTCAACTGGTTTATATTTGGGACAGGCTTTTGCTTCCTTTTACACAAAACTGTTGCTCAGGAAAGATGGGAAATACCATCAAATTCTTTACTTGAATAACATATCAATTATGTGTTGTGTTATGACCCTTGTTTCATGGCACTCTAACAACTAACAAGCTACTTTTTAAATCTACCACAGTGGGTCGCACGCATAACACATCGTCAGAATGTTCTGCCCATGGTCTTGTCCTGCAGGCTGTCCTTTAATACAGACTTAGTTTCGGCGTTGGTACTACCTCCTGTGGGGTATTAAATGTGAGACCACTTTGTCCCTCCGTTCCATGATCGTACCTTATATAGAGCATGATGAGGCGGCATAACTGCGTGACATTCCTACCTTGAAGAGGCAGTGTAAAAGGGGCTTATGTTACTACTGTACTAATGTTGAAGCACACTGCATTAGTGTCGTTTCGTTCACCCTGTGTGTAAGGGACAAGTTTGCTACGTTCATCAAGCTCCCTTAGCTATTTCAGGCTAACACAAATAAACTGTTTTAAATGCCACAATCATATAAACACAAGCTACATAGCCGTCACTTACGTGACTTTCAGTCTTTCACCCTGAAAAGGTGACTCGGCTTACCAGCAGTTACTGCTCACTGTGGTGTGTCTCTGCTTTGTCGCAGAGCAGAGAATACTGCTTTTTTTTTTTTTTTTTTTTTTTTTACGATTTCTAAACCGAATTTTATATACTTGGCAACTTATTTTAATCATTTTAATATGGCGGGAAGGTTAATATTTTTCTGTGGTGTGACAAACTCATTACACAGTAATTTTTGCTTTACCTGGACTTTAAAAACAGGTCACACATATATTGCTTCATTTTTACAAAGGACTCAGTGATTTCCTAAAATAGCTAGGCACTGTAGTTTAAATCAAATGTTACTCAAACAGGAGGAAATAATGATTTTGTTGGGGACTATTTTTAGCTGTGGATTAATCCACATTTGGTGCCCCAGTGAGTATTTGTGGTAGCAGGATTGTGTATGGGGGATTGAGTCAAAATAAATTACCGTATTTTTCCAAATAGTAGCCCGGGCGTTTATTTCACAAAATTGATTTTGACCCCAGGCATTTAAAAGAACCAGGGGCTATTTGCTCAAGGCTTCTTTTTTTTTTTTGCACCGACCTGCACCAGGCCTTTATTTGGTTACAGTTCCTGTCCAGTATGTTTTTGGTGCAAAAATACTGTATAATGTAGGGGTGAGTTCGTGTACAAAAATCTCTAAACATTTAGAGTGGGTCATTTTTTTCGTGTACACGGGTTTCACCGCTGGGTGGTGCTATTGCATTATACCAGTAAAGCCCCAGTTATCTGAATACCAACCGAACGGGCCATTTAACCAACGGTTACAGGCCACCACACCGAAATATCGCCATCCCGACGGTCCGCCATCCCGAATTCTGGTCCCTGAGTCCTGACAGTAAGCTATGATGAGCCTGTAGAAGCTGTATTCCGCATGTCAGCGATTTTCACCGGGGACGCACGTGAGTAATTCAGGCTGACATTACCTGTTTTTCAGTGAACTCTTCTGGTAATTTTATTAAAAGGCATGACATATAGGTCCACAGTAACTTATTATTATTATTATTATTATTATTATTATTGGGTCTTATAAGAGTGGGCTACAATGAGCACCGGGCCATCAAATCACAGCATCCGTGGTGAGAAGACACGGAATTGTGTGCGCTTTTACGCACGCGGGTCTAGGTGATCATGGATATTTGATGTGGGAAAGATGTAGCCAGATGTATTACCTGTTTTAGATATGTGGCTGTCTGTCTGTCCGTCCGTCCGTCCGTCTGTCCGTAGTACGAGTCATGTGCACCACTTCACCACCGACCCGTGCGTAAAAGCGCAAACAGTCCCTCAAGGAGGGACAGCAATGAGGCAATGAATGAGGAAATCGCCCGGGCGTTTAATCGGACCGGTGTTTAATACGCAAAATGGGGTCAAACCCCCGGCGGGTGGCTATTTGCCACCGGGCGACTATTTGGAAATATACGGTACAGTGTATGTGTTTATGGTAATGAAGGAACATGTCACTCAGTGCAACAGTGTGGCTCATTGATGTGTCTATAGCCATGTAGGCGGCACGGGTGTTGGATGGTGATATCGGTCTGTTGGTGAAATATCTCAGCATCTGCTGGATGTGTTGCAGGGTTCAACGCTAAGGTTTTTTTTCACTTGCCCGGTCGGGCAAGTTGGTCAGAGATCTACTTGCCCGAAGTCAGTTTTTACTTGCCCTATAAAAAATGTTTAATTTAAGCGGCTATCAATTAACAAAGACTGCAGTTATTTTTATGTTATGTAATCTTTATTCATA
>NC_065511.1:38822824-38848328 GCF_006386435.1 Epinephelus moara | reverse complement strand
TTTATCAATTAGTTATTAATTTTTACTATTTTTAGCAACTTGCCCGATCGGGCAAGTGAGTTGTTAGTTTACATGCCCGACCTTGAGTTTTACTTGCCCCGGGCAATCGGGCAATCCTTATTGTTGAGCCCTGCGTTGGCACAAAATTTTGTACAGACACTAACAGTTCCAAAAAGATTAATCCCTAGTGATTTCAGTGATTCCCTGATTTTGCCTACAACATGATGAAGTGAAGTGTCTTTTGAGATAAAATGTTTAGAAAACCGAGCCATTTATGTGGAATGTTCACACCTTGTGTCATAGTTTACACATTTACTTGGACATGTTCACAATAAATCAGTGTTTTTGCAAACAGTCATATATTGATCCACGGTGAAACGAATAATTTAAAGGATAACTTGGACCCTATTTCCCCGTGTAAACTGAGCAAAGACACTGATGTGAACAGCAATTTTTGAAATTGGTCATGTTGAGGGAGCCGACAGCAGCCAGCAGCTGTGGAGTTAGCTGCAATGGAGGCACACGGGGTAATCATATGATGTCACTGTATGTCAATTAAAAGTGGTTATTTTCACCACAGACAGGCTCAGATTGTTATTATAAATATCTGAAGTGTCACTTTACCTTTCACTTGGTCTGGTCTGGTTATTATTGCCTTCTTAAGCAGAATTCTTGTTCTGAAATATCACAAGAAAGCACGAGATGTCACTTGTTGCAGGACAGTGTTAGGATCCAGCTGCTTAAAGTGTAACTCATTTTGTCTGCACAGGTCGGAAATGCACAAACATGAACCACTCTTCACAACATAGGCATTCTTCTTCTGTGGGCATGGGGTCACAGCAACTCCAGGATCTCCAACATCTCCCTGCTTCACGTCCTGCAGAGCCCTGGTCACCGTCCACTGCCTTTCATTCCTCACTCCTCATCCACTCTTCAGTGTATACTCGCATGAATACGGGCAGTGGTCAGATTCGAAAGCCTCACCCACATGATTGAAATCAGGTAAATAATCATTCATGAACTGAATATCTTTTAGATAACACTACTGTGACATACTAGTAACTAATACTAACGAGGCGATAACAAACAGACTGGATTAAGTGAAAGGTAAAGAGACACTTCAGACACTTATAATAACAATCTGAGCCACTCTGGCAAAAATAACCACTTTTAATAGACATAGAGTGACAATGTTCAATTGCCCCGTGTACTTCCATTACAGCTCAGTGCTCGGCTGCCTGCCGCTGCATGCTCGCTCAATACTGGATCAATTTCAAAAATTGTTGTTCACATTAGTCTCTTTGATCAATTTACATTGGGAAACAAGGTTTATGTTGAAAAATGCTGAAGTTATCCTTTAATACTGATAGATGTGAAAATAATAAAATCCGAGAGAGCTTAGACATGCCCTTAAGAAGACTGTGAGTTGAAATGCAGAAGCGCTACGCACATTTATTAAAGGATTTTTACTTTTTGCAAAGCAGTGTGCCTTAGTATTTTTATGGTTATGACTTACTGATCACAAAGCTGAGTAAAATCTATGAATAAATATTGCTCTTTGTTGCTGAGGGTTAGATGAGAAGATTGGTACCACTCTCATGCTTGTACAGTAAATATAAGCTGCAGCCAGGATATGGTTAGCTTAGCGTAGCATAAAGAAAGGAGGAAAACAGTCTAAAAGTAACAAAAAGCCCATTGCTGTTAAGCTAAGCTGTCCATCTCTTGCTGTGCATTTGAATAACATCATTTTTCCCTTCTTACAGGTCGCTTATAAGAATACCTACTATTTGGTGAGTTTGCATTTGCACAATAAAACAGACATTTAAGCACATTATCAGTGAAACTTACATCCATCTTTATTTCATCACGCTAAAATCTCTGCAGATGTGTGTTCAATCTGTGTAGAAACACTTAAACTTCACACATCAGCTAAAACATCTTATTTGTCTGTGTGGCTTCTTCTTTTTCCTCCTCTTTTCCTTATTACATGGCAGATGGGAAGAGGGAACAAATGTGATTTGCTCCCTCAGAGCCACAGAATGTTCCAGTGACTCATGCAATGATAATATAGTTCAATGCTCTGCACCAACTGTCTGCAGGGGGACAGAGGGGAGTCCCACTACACACACACACACACACACACACACACACACATGAATGCGCAAACGTGGGCACATTCAAACACACTAGACAGACATGCATGCATAAGGTATGTGTGGTGCTCTGTCATTGGAAAGTATTTCTATATGTTCTGTCACCTAGTGGACAGCATCGCCCTGTAGGCTTACCTGTCTGAGTGGGCTGTGAATGATTGACACAGATTTACTGAGATATCTATATTCTGAAAAATGGGACATCTCTGACCCAGCATGTTGTATTGACTTTATCGTTACAGCCACTATGCGTAGAATATACACGTATGAAGGGGGTTGTTTTTTGTGTTGCCACCAGGGGGAACCAAAGTTGAAAATTTCCCAACCCTGCACACGCTAGATCAAATCAGTGATTCGCAACTGATGTTATTCGATATCCTTATTTTTACGTAAGTGAAATACTGGTCATATTGGTTTTAATAAACCATAGTATTTCCCAGCTTTGGTGAGTTTTCTGCAAAAGGAATCAAAGGCCCATCCCTTATAGACCCCTTTCCCAAATATATGCTGGTTAAGTTCAGTGATTGAACCATGTAACAGCTTAATGGTGAGAGTATTATAAGTATTGGTGCAGTTGTCATGACAACAGAAATAGAAATATGTATGATAACACCTGGATTGGGTGGCACGGTGGTGCAAAGGTTAGCATCGTCGCCTTACAGCAAGATGGTTCCTCGTTCTAACCCAGGGTGAGGGGCTCTAACCTTGGGGTGGTGGAGCCCTTCTGTGTGGAGTTTGCATGTTCTCCCTGTTTCAGTGTGGGTTTTTTTCCGAGGGTTTTCCTCTTCCTCCCACAGTCCAAAGACATGCAGGTTAATTGGTGACTCTAAATTGTCTGTAGGTGTGAATGTGAGTGTGAATGGTTGTCTGTCTCTGTGTGTCAGCCCTGTGATAGTCTGACGACCTGTCCAGGGTGAACCCTGCCTCTCGCCCAGTGTCAGCTGGGATAGACTCCAGCCCCCTGCGACCCCCAACAGGAGAAATGGTTACAGAAAATGAATGGATGAACATCTGGATCATGTGATCACAACACAAAATGATCAGTCAGTTAGTTTACACATAGTGGCTTTAATCTTCAGCCTCTCGCTTACAAATAACATTTCAGTTGATATAATTAAACTCATCTTATTGTGGATGGACGTGAACAGCTTTGCAGGTAGCTAAACACACTTTCAATTAATTTTGAAGGCAGCAGTTAGACTTTGAGGTTTTATTTTTTAGTCAAAAATAATGTCAACATCCTTTAAAATGTTGGGTTAATAGTTGTTTATTGTCAAGAAAAAAAAGTCTTCGGGGAAATATCAGAGGTTCTCTTTGTCGTTAGTGTGACAGTACCCATTGGTCATTGGACATGTTCAGCATTTCAGCCATCAGCATTGTGTCTTTTTTTTAAAGCCAGAAGTGACCATATTTGGATGAGAGGGTGGAGCTCTCGAGAATTGAGGGGTGGATCTGACTCTTTGACTGTAGCGACACTTCAGAGACAGCCTTTCACTAAAGCGGCCCTGCTCTTTAATATGCGTAACTTTAATAAATGTAGACAGGTGAGTTATATTAAAATTCACCCCCCATACAGTTGTCATGAATATTGACATAAGCCATAGAGACCAAAACCATTTTTGTACCAGGCTGTAAACATGTTTATTACTGTTGTAAAGTTTGGCATTTGAACATGGGTGTCTATGAAGATTGACTGGCTTTTAAAGCCAGCCTCAAGTGGCCAATCAAGGAACTGCAGTTTTTTGCACTTCTCCGCTGACTTCATTTTTCAGCTGATGAGGTTGCTGCTTGGCCCCGCTAGCCAGAGGGGAGCGTCAGTGGCTGGCAGGCTGAACTACGGCAGGGGAACAAGAGTAGAAGTAACTTGGATTTCTAGCTACACCAGTATCTAAATGGACCAAAGGGACGTTTACATGCTGCAGCTGACCAGCTAATTGGCTACCTAGCCTGCAATCTGACTTAAGCAGTGCGCATTTTTGGGGAGAATGTTTGTTTGGTGAAAATAGGGGGCACCATCATGACACAAAAAATATCATATATTAGTTTTGTCATTATGGTTTCAGTTTTTTTTTCTCAAAGGAGGCCCCATGACTTGTGAGTCACAGGGAAAAATTAATACTGCAGCAGCCCCTAAAAAGATGCAGTTTCAGTTCAGTTGGACTAAATGTTAAAAGTACGCTGACTTGAAGCACTGCAGAATTTTGACTTACTAACCTTACAAAGTGTCTCGCAGCCTAATCAGTCACTCAGGACATGCTAGGTTTCTTAGAAAACACTTCTTCTTCTTTTTTTTTTAAGCAGATCAATTGTGTATATGAATGTAGTTGCTGGAGTCTGAGTTGTGTGAGCATCTGCATTTTCAAAATGCTGAGAAACATTTGTTTTGGACATGTATCAGTGTGGAATGAAACCCTTTTTTTTAATGATCAGTACTCCCCTAGCATACTGAGACATTTCCTGAAAATGGCAGATGCCTTCAGGCTAATATGAAGTGTTTGTACATTAATGTCAGGCTTTCTTCACTCTTAATGCTCTTTTGCTTCTGCCTGGGGATGTTAACTAAGTGAGGGAGACCCAGCTGTCTGTTATCTGGCCAGCATCAATGCGTTCTCAGCCCCACAGGGAGGAAGACCTGGGGTCAGCCTGTGTTGATGCACAGGACAGGACCTTACATAATGGTCTCATTATGATACATGGTGTTCTGCACTAGACTCCACACTCAGGCTATTTATAGCACAGAGGGCCAGAAATGGAGTAGAATTGATATATGTGCTTTGGGCTGCTGTCACAGTCAGGGGGGTCATGGTGGTGACAGAGTCGCCAGCTCCCTTCTGAGAAACAGGGTGATTTGATTGGATCTCAGAAGTTGTAATGTTGATTTTCTTAGCAATGTATTTATTCTACAAACCATCTGCTCCCAGCAGAAGGTTCAGACTGCAATATGTATTGTACGAGAAGTGTTGTAATCATCAGTGCATTAGTATCAGCCCTGGCTAACGCTTAGAGAGTCAGCGCTGAGTTGTATTTTATCAGTAGAAGTCCCACTTCACCTTCAGGAGAGCTTCTTATCCAACACCTACAAGCTCCCATGGCATATGTATCACTAATTCATTCACCAAAATCATCACACATTTTGCCCCCTGATACCTGCTGGGCTGTGTAAAGTGGAACTAAAGTGAAGCAGTTGGAGAGGGGTTGAATTTTTTTATTATTTTTTTTCCCAGCTCAGAATTGTGATCATGAGTTTCTCCAATACATTCTCACTCCCAGCTCATCAAATCCAGACGCTTGTTTAGGGGCCTTACATGTCAAAATATGACACTCTAGGTATTACTCCAGTGCTGGTTTTGGAGTTCTGGCATTGTCTTCTCGAAAAAACTTTGGTTTTCATAGAAAATGTAAAGTTTCAGTTTTTTAAATACAAATGTGGGGTTAGAGTTGGTGTGGAAGGACAGACAGACAGATTGGGGTGGGGGGTGGGGGGTGGGGCACGATGGTCAGTTAAGTGGTTGATGACAGACTGCCATCGAGGATGGATGATAGCATCGTCCAATCGACCCAACCCTTGGAACCATATCTTTATCTCCTAGCCTTGGTAGTCTCATGTAATGCTCCATTGGATGTTTGAGTGGTCAGCTGCTGAAGTTTCCCTGGCCTCAGTGTAATATTTCAGATGGTGGAAGTAATTTATGGTGTTTATTTTGCGCACAAGGTCATGTCAGTGCTTTTGACAAAAAAAAAAAAAAAGTTCCATCACTGTTTTTTGTGGCTCTGACACATTCTGTTGTTCCTTACAGGCTTTTTCTTTCAACACATTTGAGTTAGTCACAGTCAGGACACGAGGCTCCATAACATTCACTACTCCCTATTTTATTTTGCTTTTTCACTGGGCACCAGTCTAATGCTGGTTAAACAGAAAACAAATCTAACCCCACAGTATAACTAAATTGTTTTAACTGAACCAGTGAAATTATTTCAGCCTCTGAGAGACTCTTTATCTGCTGACATTCAGGCCAAGAAAATGGCGCAGGACTTGGAGACAAAAATACATTTCATGATCTTTATGGAGACAAAAGGATTTGATTTGAATTTTCATTGATGCAGAGCGTGATGCAGTGAGTTGCCAGGGAGGCTGCTCTAACCTGCCTACAATACGCCTGACCCACATGCATGGGTCATGATGATGCAGGTCTGATGCACTCGGCGGTGACAGGCACATTTGACGTGAATCGTTTGTCATCTGAATGGTGAAACACAACAGAACACAACAGAGGTTTTTTAAATTGTTGTACATAAATAGTGGAGTGTAGTTCCAAAAAAACTGTTCTTTGGCTTAATTAGAAACGTTTACACAACAAAACCATAAGAAATGCAGAAGGCTGTCTTTTTAGTTCATATTAATATCTTAGATGACACGAGTTTTAGGGTCTTATTACCTAAATGTAGAAGTTATTTAATGGAAAAATTAATAATGTGCAATTAACCCTCTGAAACCTGAGCAAATTGGCTTGATTTCTTTTAAAAACACGTGAAGAAATAAGTACAAAGAAAGAATTACAAAACGAGAAAATAGGTGAAATAAAGAAAAAGAAAGAAAGCTGGAAAAAAAAAAACAAGAATGAAATGACCTGGAAAGAGTGCTTCAACATTATAATGATTAACTTAAATAATTTTAAAATGTAATAATAATAATCCTTTATTTTTTTGCAATTTGTGGGGAATTTTTACAAAGCTGCTCATTATCTTTTTCTCCATGTTTTTGAAAGAAATCGCACCAGTTTGCTCCAGGCTTAAAGTTAAATACTTGCGAAAGGCGTCTGAAAGCAGCACAAGAAAGGTGACGTTACTCCAGGTTTTAAAGGGTTAATAATGTGCAACAGAACATAGTATGTGAAAGTATTCAGATTGTATTTACTATTGTTGGAAATACATTTCCTACACATTTTGAGAATTTGCAGACCGGTCTCCATTTATTTTAGGTTGATTAAATTCATACTGGACAGTCATTTAAAATATGATGTCAAACATAAATCAAAATAGACAAGAAGAAAACACGGCACTAGAAGAAAAATAACTATCAAATTATCTCAATAATAATGTTCAAATACAATTTTAATATTTAAGCGGCAGTAGTCAATAATCTTCTAATACAAGAAATCAGATGACTATAGACCCTTTTACTATCAGTAAACAGTATGATGTTTTTTAGGTGGGTGGGGCTTAGCTGGAGACAAAACTATTCTCCACAGACACTAGCCAGAGGTTGCTAGCAAGTTCTGTTGGCTTGTTTTAGACAATGAAGGAAGATGATGCGAGTGGTGCAAATACTCATTCTGAGTGCCATTTGTAAATTTGGAGCGCTATCTGAATGTACCATTCGGTTATCCAGAGCACCGCACTCTCAGAGTGGCAGGGCGTACCCTCAACACTCTCTGGAAAGACGGCGCAGCAGAGCACCAAATGGAGTGAATGTGTGATTAAGTTAAACATTCATTAATTCATATAGAAATATTACGCTCCATTTCTTCGACCAACAGGGCTCTCATTTTAGTGTAGAGCATCAGACTGAATTTACCAACGCACCATGCCAGGTCACTCACTCTCCGGGACCATGAGTGTTACTTGAAACCGTAAACACTGACCAACGGGACCAGACTGGCCGACCCGTATGCTCTCACTCAGTGGATGGATGATGTCACAGGAAGTTTTGTGGTTGATTACTATGCAAATCTTCAAAGGAGGACGAACCTTGAACAGTTTCTTTCAGTTTGTTTTGCTATCGAGGCTAACGTTAGCTAATGCGTGTAAAAGTTAGCATTATGGAGAAATCCAATATTCCTCTTAATACCTCCCCAGTTTCTGATGAGGTGGACATGATGACCCTTAATACACATAACGTTATTCATCCCTACACCAGGAAATACTTTTCCCTAACCTGATATGAAGTGTGCGCTGCACATGTGAGCATTTTTGATGATGGCCTCCGTCCAGTCCTTTGGTCTTATCGCACTTAAACACAGTTGTCTTTGTTTTTGTTGACGGGCAGTGGCAGCTGGTATGCAATATAATTTGAGTTTTGAGCCATTACTCCTTCTATTCTGGCTCCCAGTAACACAACAAGATGACATTTTACGACTCCTATGTAGCCTACAGCCCTGTGGTGGCGAATTGTCTTTTGCCTCCAGCTAACAAACTGATGTCATTGTGACGACGGCCCTATATAATGTAGAAGGAGTCACTTGTAATGACAAACCCAGAGAGAATTATGACCCAAACCTGCTGTTTCCCCTCATTTTACCATCTATTCCTTTCATTGTTTTGGTTTTACAGACGACAAGACACAGTTAGAAACTAGGTGGTGAATATACCAGAGCATTTAGCAACTAAAGAGACAGATATTCCCCTCAGGATTTGTTGGACACCAAACAAGGGCAAGGGGGCGAGTGAATATTGGATTTACATTCGTCAGGTGGACATAAGCACGACTCCAAATCAATGGTAATGTTGCTTTGCGTCTACTGGATGTGGTAAGAAGCAACTCTTTGCTAACATGTTCACCACTATAGCTTCATAACGTGATAATATATCAGTGATGTGTTTTCAGCTTTATGCTTGCAAAAACAAAATGTAGCCTTGCTACTGCAGGTTTAAGACAAATTGATTCAACTGTGTTAACTTGACAGAGAAACATAGGTAATTATATTTTTCCAATGATAAAATTTGGACTAAGATATAATCTAAATATTCGGCAGTAGATAAATGTTAAGTCCAGATACTGGCAGCCCTGTAGTTACCCGCTGACAGTCACATGTGAAGGACAGGTCAATACTTCAGCCGCCCCTGCCTCTCTGACACAAATGTAAACACCCACATGACCTACACTGACAGCCTGGAGGCAGCACTAAAACTCAAACGTTATTTGCACACTGGAGGGTTGCCACCCCCCCACACACACACACACACCACCCATATCTGGGTCATTGTTCAGCGATCTTTAATGAAACTCAATCCATGCCAAAGCTCTGGGTCAGATTAAGTGATGGTTCCTGTAGGTGGAAGGCTACGTCAAAGGTGTGAGCAATGTGGAGGTTAAGCAGCATGCTTATGGCCTTATCTGTAACACAGAACAGTTGGGCAGAAGCTGTTATTGAATAGAGTTGGGCCAAGGTAAAAAAATTTAAACCAGTTTGCTATTAAGAGCCTGACTGGACTGGACTGGTATACCGAATTTTGTGCACTTGACTCAGCATCTGCTCCCGAGTGGAACATAATGAGACCGTGTCCTAACAGGAAACGAGCGTACGACTATTATCATATTACATTGTGTTACATTGGAGCTCCCTATCCACATTAAATACATAAACATGCGCCTCAGATTAGACATGAGACGAAACCACTTAAAAGATGGGTGAGAAGCCTACTTGCAATCGTTCCATGTTTGTAACATTACTATTTAAACAGAAAACACATTTCATGTTGTAATATTTCCTGAAAATGTCATTCAACAGATCCAAGAGGAAGTAGCCTAGCTTGTTAATAGCGATGGTCATTTACCTTAGCAGGAACTTTCAGCTACCTGGCAAACTCCCTCAAGCCGTTCCTTGTTCATTGTCCCAAATGTTGCCATATTCGTGCAGTTTTCATTTTCTTGAGAGGCTCACAGCCTATCAGACACTGTTGTCTCTGTCACTTTTTAAACAAATATGATATTATGTTCATCACGTCTGTCAAATTGCTGATTATGCAATACAAGTTGGATTTAGTGCTGTGGCACCGTGAGAGATGTAGCTAATGTAGGACTGCAACTTTTTAATGTGCTAGAACATGCTATAATGACAAATGTTAGTTCAGACGGTTTGCATTGAGAGCTTAAACTGTTAAGTAATCTTTGTCTCCTGCAGAAGGTTTTGCTGTGGACCTATGCTCTAAACCAGGGGTCTTCAACATCTTTCAGATCAAGGACCCCTTCGGTCAAAGGGAGACTGTGCTAGAACCCCCTACTGCATGTATTTTATAAAACTGCGTTATGCTTGAGATAATTCTCTGAATATTTTTGGGTCTTCTCACATTTGTGTTTGCCTGCAGCTGCTCAGTCAGCAACAGTTATAGCATGGCTAAGGGCATTAGCCTCGCCTTCTGCACTTTAGCAGGTGGTTTCTGAGGTGGGTGGTGTGTCACAGTCTCTTGCTCAAAAAGTTACAAAATGATATATTGTGACTCACAAGAATGTTTCTACACTTGGAATAATCATAGAGCTAATTGGCCAGTATGTTTTAACAATACATATATGATTGCTAACTATTTCACCTTGCCATAATGGATAAGTGCCGCAGAGTGATTTAGCGTTAGCTAGCTCACATAATTGCATAAGGATTCATGGGTAACAGTTACCCTGTTATTAATGTTGTGTAAAACCCCAGGGTGTGTAGAGTCTGCATGTTCTCCCCATATCAGCGTGGGTTTTCTCAGGGTGCTCCGGCTTCTTCCCACAGTCCAAAGACATGCAGGTTAATTGGTGACTCTAAGTTGTCCGTAGGTGTGAATGTGAGTGTGAATGGTTGTCTGTCTCTATGTGTCAGCCCTGTGATAGTCTGGTGACCTGTCCAGGGTGAACCCTGCCTCTTGCCCAATGTCAGCTGGGAAATGCTCCAGCCCCCCGTGACCCTCAAATGAATGAATCCAATTGAGGACTTTGGGGTGGATGGATAACAGTGCAAAGCATCTGACTTTGAAACCTGGAGTTGTGGCCTATCTCCCTCTGGAGTCAACAACGAAGATTAACTTCTCATAACCTTGAGACCACCATCTGTAGAATTAAGACATCCTTCAGATCATTCCACTTAAGTGTTTGGAGTGCCACAGGGCTCAGGACGAGCTCCATTACTATTTTTTGTAACTATGCCATAAAAATTAAACCTGTATGCTAATGTCGTTATGATGCATAATTTATACTTAACAAACCTAACAGTCCCTGTTTTGTAAGTCACGTCAATAACCCATAGCACTTGTGTAAAATTGAAGATGGGCTTGAATTAATAAAAACATTATGTGAATGCTGAGCAGTTTAATTCCAGGCTCCTCACCGTTTGAATTCTGTCAGATCTTATTTTAATATTTAATCAAACACAAGAGCCACTTACATCTGCAACCCGGTCTCTTAGAAATTACGATTATAAACTACCGCTTTACCAAATATATTTTGCAAGGAAATGTAATTGCTTTGTAGATTATGATCAGTAGACATGTCATATCTTATTCTTTAAGGCAAGTTTTACTTTTTCAATGTTTAACAAAGCTCATAATCTTTTCATAACCTCAACCAAATGTTGTAAGTGCTTAAATATAAAAATTATAATCAGTTACTGCCAAGGGACTGCAGATGTGAATTAGCTTTAACCTAAATCTGGTGCAATACATCAAATAGCAACATTTATGTTAATATTGTGCATGGTCCCTTTACAAATAAACTAAAATAAAGAAATCATGCTGAGTTGTTATGAGCCAGAATTGTTTTGCAAATGCAGATATTGTAGAAAAATTAAAATATATTGTGAGAAGTGAATATTTTGCATTCAGTGTCAACATTTTGCAGCTTTGTTCATTTAAAGGTTTCCCTATTTTGTTGATAAAATATGTAATTCTGTCTAATTCTTTCTCAATACAGTAGTCAGCACAGTATGTATACTGCACAGTATAAGATGTGTATGTCTGTTTACAGTAAGGGTGTTGTCTGTTTTATTTTGTTGCCCTATTTGATAACTCTCAGCTAACTGGTAAGATCTCTTTCATCTCACGTGTTGAGGCCCAGGCTGTCTCTCTTATCCCTGACTTCATTACTATTGATCGTGTGTAGTCAGGCCACCTAAGAATCTGAGCTCATTTTGACGTGCACTCATCAGGCGTCTCTCTAGATAAGAGTGTTGGCTAAATGCCTAAAATGTTAATGACACTGTTTGGAATTTTAATGATGGATGAACAAATTTTGCCTCAAGCATACCTTCATTTATAAACACAATTATACAAAAGGAAAGGTCATTTTATCCTTTGAGATGTGACTAGTTTGACATATAAAGTAAATGAATTAATTATTCTTTGGAGCTCATGGTATCCATAAAATCAACTTAGCGATTGAACTGTGGAGATTTTAGCCAAGCTAATGATGTGTTGATGCTCAATGCTACTCGAAGCTGCTTAGAACTTGCTGAAGTGGGTCGCCACTGGTGACCCAGTAAGTTTTAAGAGGTTTTAATATTCTGAAGCTAAGACTTTATTCAAAATCAGATGAAAACCCACTGTCCCAGATCTTGCCTTGTTACTATAAGCTTTTTATTCATAATTTCAGAGAGAGTGTGGCGCTGAGTAGAACCAGACTGTGGTTGACAAGTGTTCACTGCTAGCTTGTCATAATGCCTTTACAAGCTTTGAAACTTGTATTCATTGTCTCGATTTGGTGTTGAAACCTTCAAATTCTGAAAGACAAGACTGTTTATTGTTATAAAACCAAACAAAGCTCCAAAATGACCCAAACTTGAGATGCTGACATAAATCCATGTTTATCTAAAAATGCACAGTGGCGACTTCCAGCAGATTTTGATAGAGCACGCCATTGTGTTATTTGCTGGAATTGAAGGGGCTTAGTCTAAGTGTGCTTTCACACCTGCCCTGTTTGGTTTGGTTCAGTCAAACTCAAGTTTGTCCCGTAAGTGCGGTTTGTCTGGGCAGGTGTGAACACAGCAATCGTACTCGGTCAGCGCTAAAATCAACCTGCGTAGTTGTCCCTCCATTGTGACAAGTGTCACATTTATCTTGCAAGTGTACTCTTCTTCGTTTGGTTTACTTCCTGGATTTTTCCCACATGGTAATTCTGACCAATCAAGAGCAGCTTTCTCACACAAGGCATTTGATCTGGTCCGCTTGTAAATGCTGCTGTGAGAACACAAACCAACTCTAGGCAATTATACAACTTTGTAACAAAATTAGTCCCTGATTCAGACCAAAGCAAGACAACTCTAGGTCTGAAAGCACCCAGTCTAAAATCCCTCTCACTCTTTCATCTCTCCCTATATAACAGTCAGACCCAGTAGTTTACTCTGCAAAAAGAAGTAAATTGAGATTTTGGACGCTTTTGGATCATCATAATCTTATGTCATCATTGATAACTTTAATTTTTCTTTCAGTAAAATTTGACACATTGCACTGTTGGACTGTCAACAGAAAGTAGTGCTCAGATATATCGTATAGAGTATTAAATATGCAGTAATTCTAAACACAGCCATCTCTTCCTATATTGTAAAAAATCTAAAACAGCACTCCTTCATGTCACGATGAAACAAGATGGGAAAAAAATGGTCACAATAAAGTAAACCCTCCTCCTCCATGTCCTGTCCTCCTGCATCATCTTCATCCTCTCTTTATTTGTCCCAATTTCTCATCTTTCCTTCTCTCAGCCCCCCACCCTCTCCTCCTCTGTCTTCATCTCTCTCTCTCTTTTTCCCGCCTTCTCTCAGCCCCTCTTGAGAGAGTATCCCACAGGTTGCTGCACTTACCGCCTGTCGCGTTGAATGCTAATGTGGCCGGCTGATGCGTGCCACGGTGACCGGAGTAGAGGTGGCTTGAAAGGAGGAGGGAAGTGGGGGAGAGAGATGAAAAAGAGGGAGAGAAAGCAAGAGAGCATAGGACCTCAGGGTTTTCTTTAATTCAGGGGAGGGAGGGGAAGGTGAGGACCAGAGCGGTTGAGGGAAGGGATGGAGGGATGTGACGTGAGCGAGCGGGAGTATGGAAACTGATCATTGCAGGCAGAGCAGTGTTGGATAATTCTGCTCTCTCTCTCTCTCTCTCTCTCTCTCTCTCTCTCTCTCTCTCTCTCTCTCTCTCTCTCTCCCCCACTCCACATCCCCAGCGTTGCTGCTCTGACCAGACACCGTCGGAGGAAAACAAACACCATCCACATACTCACACACTGACATGCAGCAGAGAGGGCTGCCTCTGCTCCTTCGTCTGCTCTCTTTCATACACAGATACTCACACTCCATCTAATTACAAACACACTTCTTGCCTTGCAGCTGACAGAAGACCCAGAGGAGGAAACAGCAGGAATGTGACTGAGGATCTTCATCTGAAAACATCTGCCCGGAGGACTCCTCCCTCATCCTCTCTTGGCGGTTAACCCCAGCTCTGCAGCAGGTGAGCTTTATGTTGTTACCACATCTCATTCACGGTGCTGCATGTGTCGCAGTGGCCACTACCTACCGTATCTGTGTGTCGTGGCATCGGCAGTGTCTCAGCTGAGTTCTCCTGTCAGTGGGGTGCATAGCGCATGGATCCACGCTGAATTATCTTCACCGCATCGCTGGAGGACAGTAAAGCCGATCTGATGACATTTGTGGAAATGGATTTTGATTGTTGAAAGGATGCCAGCCGAGTGTTATGCGAGGATGCACTGCAGTTAGGCAACACTGGAAAGACAGAGAGGATGATTACAGTGCAGTGCACAGCAGGAGTGTACTGCACACATCAGTACTATATTAGCGATGGTATCACTGTGTAAGACCTGTGGGAGATTTACGATTAATAATAAGATTCTCTTCCAGCTCCTTTTTTGCTGCATGAGCGAAACATTAAATGAGACCTTTGCAGAGTGTTTTCTGGTTGCAGCTCCAGCGGCAGATCAAAGTTTATGCGAGGGAGGTTGATTCCCACGCACCCAGCGTGTTCTCACAGAAACACTGGTGGCTGCACATCATGCTAGCTGTTGCTTTCCTTTTTTTTTTTTTTCATGTAGTCTATATAATAACAATAACGGTGCTTCCTTAATAATTCATATGGCTTTTGTTTATGCCTTTGCCCTTTTCATGCAGCAATGTTTCAAGGTAAAATGTGGGAACAGAAGGGACGTTTCTGCACATGTATTCACACATGGATGCACACACACAGTTACATGAACACGTACACACATGAGTCCAAACAGAATTAGACACAGTTATACCTCGCTAAAAAGCACATCGATATCTATTATTCACAAACACACACATCCACCCCTCACGTGAATGAACATGTCCACTTGTTGATCCACAGTTTCAGTAATTGGGGCAAATGCTTCACTGGCGATGTAACACACACACACACACACACACACATACACGTACACCCCCACAGATGCCTGAGTGGCATTGACACAAACATACAATTATGTGCAAACTCGCTCTACACAAGATGGAAAGCAAGGTCGTATAAATCTCAACAGCTGTGATGTTGTACTAATCAGTACAATTCTTATGATCACATACATTAGAGTTGAACTGATAAATCAGCTTGACTCTTAGCTTGTATTAAATGACAAATAACAGTGAGGCATGTTATCCACCCTCTGATATGAGGGAGGTTCCGTATGCACGACAGCTACATAATAAAACCCTTGGTAAAGAGCATCATTCTGTCTAAAACAGCTGCTGCAGATGCAAACCCTAAAATCATTTGTGTCTCTGTGATGGATTAAATGCTGTTTTAATAGCTTTAGAAGAAAAAATGCTGCTCTAGCAGGAACACTTATGGTTTCTAATTTACCTCCAGTGAAACACTAGGTATTGGACTCAATTCAATAACATAAGTACCAGCCTACAAAGGCAGATTTAGCTTGAACTTGAATGTGTTGCCATCATAGCAACCAGTCAGGCTGATGATGTAAGGTCATTTGAAAGCAGCACCAACACAGCTTTGAATGCCCAAATTAGGCTTTTATTTTCACACAAGGACCCTTCCTCTTGTTGCAAACATTTCACTATGCTTCACTCCGAGCCAATCTGTTGAGCTGACAGCAGGTTTTTGTTGGTTTTCACTCCCATTTGCTGTTAATGTTTTTCTTTAATTCAAAATATCAGTGTGTATATAGAAAATCTGGATATTCCAATTGTAAAAGGAGAATAATAACTTCAAAAATCAATGGAATGATGGGCTGTATTTTCATTTTCCAGATGTTGCAATCACATTTCTATTATGTTGCTTAATACAGCATAGCATTAATACTGCACGTCCTGGGTTGAGTGTTAATTTCTCACTTTTTAAAACAAATGAAGCATGTTTTTTAATCTAATTATATATAAAAAATGTTGCACAGGCATAAATAAAAGGTGTGTGGTATTTAGTGTCATCTAGTGGTGAGGTTGCAGATTGCAACCAACTGTAACTTTTCCATGTGCCAAGTGTGTCAGAGAACTACAGTGGCTGACGTGAAAACACAAGTGGGCCTTTCTGAAGCCAGTGTTTGGTTTGTCTGTTCTGGACTTCAACTGAAACAATATGGTGCTCGCCGTGGAAGAGGCCCAAGCCCCTTGGAAAGGGCACTGGGCTTTTAAACCAATTTGACACAGTGGCCAAATGTTAAATTAGAAGTCCTGGGACCATCACGTGATACCACTGGGTCCAGTAAGACTTTGACCATAGATTTACATAGTGACATCTGTCAACCAGTAGGTACATATTTTGGAGCATCACAACCCCCCCCCCAGAATTGATTCATTTCACCACTGGGATTTCATTCTTTTGGTCCAATAATATTTCCGAAGTCTAGAACAGCTGCAAGATTACATTTTTTTTAATCCCACTCACGTTAGCGGAGCACTAAACTGGAAGTTAGCCGCTCGGCCACTATATGTTTCTACTGCGCTTGCTCTATGGCCCTAGTAATGCATAAGATCCGGTGAATTTCATATTTTGGAAATTGAGCTTGTTTGGCTTTGTGCGCCATTGATCCTGTATCCAGTTCTCTGTATACATCCATGAGGAGAACCTGGTCCCTATGTGGATATAAACAGCTAATTCTAAAGCCCTGTTCTCACCCAACACTTTCTGTATTGTACCTTTGGAACCAACAGTATCCCTTCAGACATGGTACCAAGACCCTAGGTCTGTTTAGCATCTCCACCGCAAACAGTACCCTTAAATATGGTCTGGGTTGTTGCTGTCCAGCACTTACTGTATTTCCTCATAGATGGAACATCTGCACCTCCTTTTAATGTCCACAGAACGTGGTTGCACGCCGACATCTTCAGAACAAAATAGAACATGCTGCAGTGAGAGTCTTAAAAAATTGCGGGTTTGTGCATGTAGTCCTTCTTAGGCAAGCAAAGCCGGCCGAAGCCCACAGGAAAGACACTATGTGATGCTTTTTTCCCCTCCAAGTGAGAATTAGAATGTATACAGTTCACATAGTCCGGTTGAAATTAATATATATTTTTAAACCCTTGAAGATCCACGCATTACTAAAAGTGTCTGTCATCCAAGAGAGACAAAAAACAACAAAAGTAATGGTCAGAGTTGTCATATCGAAATTTAAGGCGTGCCGATGGATTCACGTTGTCGACTCATGCATTGAGTAACATTACAAGTAAACGTTCCACCTTAAAACCAGCCACAACTCAGCCCTGAGCAGAGTGACCATCCTCTACTGACTAATCAGACTGCAGTGTTCACAGCTCCACCTTTTAGTACCAGATCTGTGTGCTAGATACCCCAACAGAGGGGGGACCAAACATGGGGACGGTACAGAACGGTTCCATTGGTACCATCCACAACTCTTCACAGTGGAAACAGAAAAAATGTGTACGAAACTGAACTGTACTGAACCGTACTGCTTGGTGGGAACGGGGCTTAAGGTAACACAGCACAGGAAAAGACAATGATTCTTTGTGTCAGGTGATAATATAATAATGAAAACATTGTTATCATTATTATATACCCTTTCTGCTATATATCCCTCTATACCCTACACACTGCTCCTTTAACAGATACATAAGTACATTATACTGGTTATACTCTCCATTGTTATTTCTCAAGTTCAGTTTTTCTAAGCACGTCCTGTAATGTGATTTTAAATTGTCTGTTAACATTTGTCTCAATCATTTTATAATTATGGTGGATTCTGTGCTCTGACTTCATCCTACACTGGCTGACAAACATGAATGTCAGTGCGTGAAATGTCAAGTCTTTGCAACAACTTGGCGATCGGCAGACAAAGGGACATTTTGTCTGTCATTTTGCCGGGTATGAGATGACAGCTGCAGAAAGACAAACAGGCAGGAAGATGGGGAAACATGACATATCAGTGTTGTGGGAACTGAGGCAAACTGACATATCTGTATGTACTGATATATCTACAGTATTTCTGACCTTTTACAAGCCAAAAACACCCACAGCCTCTAATTACAAACAAGCCCCACTCTGCTCATATTTGTTGTATTTAACCTGCTTTGTCATTTTCACAGCCTTTGAGTACTAAGAGATGTCTGCAGCTGTTAGTGGGGCAGGTAATCTGATGTCTGCTGTTGTTTTGCAGTGTGTGACGCCCCGCTGTGTGTTGCTGCCCGGGGAATGCTTGGTGGACGGACAGACAAGGTCTAAGCACAATGAGCAGCCAGGACAAATGGGTCACACTGACCCCAGCTGAATTCGCCTTGCTACAAGAATACACTCAGTGTGAGTAAGAAAGGTACTCTGTGTTTGTGTCTGACTGTGTAGAGGACAGTCTGTATCCTTCCAGGTGTTTCTCTGTGCAGTACGCATGTGTGATCCTGTTCTTTAAGAATTTTCCAGGTGACATGACGCTTTCAGGCAGCCGTGGTGCTCAGCCCCGGGCCAACAGCTGCAGCCCACACTGTTTCACATTGATTAAATGTTATAATCTTTAGCTTGTGCACCTCCGAACAGAACAGAGTAGAAATGGATATTTTCAGGGAGGTCTTTAAATTTGCACATGATGAAATTTGACAGATTGTGCATTAAGATAATGTTAGCATCTTTGCTAGCTTAACTGCTCGCTCTGGATAGCTCCATTCTTCTTAAAGCTGCTCTACAACATTTTTATATCAACAATGGATTCATGCCGAGTTCACACTACACAACATTTTTGTTTGTTCCCACCGTCACTATGACAGATTAGGCGATTGTGGGGTCGATAAATTGTGCAGTGACTTGGCTGACAGACGTGACACACTACACGTTGGTCCACGACCATTCATTCCTGGTTTTCTTTCACAATGTTTGTGATGTCATCATATTATTCTTGTCCTATTTCTATTATTTTACTATTATTTTAGTCACTGTGGCTGTTCATGTCCCAGCCGAAATGTTATTGTAGTAACGTAAAAAGCACCACCAGATGTCAGGAGCTACATTTGAAGTGCCGCACGCAAACATGCAAGTTACTGAATCCTCCACAACAAGTTCCTGCAAATGTTTCACTTTTTAGAAAATGAAGGGATTCTTCTTCTCCCATGTGCATTTTTATCAGCCTTGTTTCCAGCAGCAGCAGGCAGCTATCTTTAACAAAAAGCATCAATTAACAGCAGACGGACAAAGTAAGTGAATGGCAGGTGATCATAGTGGAGCATTTAGCAGCTAAAGAGCCAGATAATTTACCTTAGGAGCTGCTGGAGACCAAAAACAGGGCAAATTTTACAAGATGATATACTGTATGTCAATGGTGTGTTACTCCTTGTGCTGCCCCCAAGTGGCCAGAAAAATCAATGAATGCAAATTTATAGTCCGTGTAAAGCAAAAATAAATATGTCATGGTTTGTCACACTGCAGAAAAATGTGTCATTAACCACCGAGCCAAATTTAAATGATTTTAAAAAGTCGCCAAGTATGTAAAATTAGGTTTCAAATTAGGTTTTGTTGGGGGGTGAAGGAGCTGAACTGAAGATCGAGCTGCTGCCATGCCGCTGCAAAGCCAGGGACTCTCATTAGGCGTTAACCCAGTAGCACACAAAGCACATATTTATATAGCAGGGGACGGGTTATGTTACAGGATGGCTCCAGAACGTCATTGAGCAGGCTTTTAGGCCCACCCAAAAATAGAAATGCTGGACACATAAATGGTGAAAAACAGTTTAACAGTCTAAATCCACAATTCTGTACTACACAGTTTGCAGACTTTTCACGTTTTCAACAAGTCTTCTCTAAAATGTATAATGTGGTTAGAGAGATTTAACTGATTTTGCTTTATTAAGACTTTAGCAGATACATTCACATGTGACACTATATTTTTTAACCTTGTCCATATGGTGTTTTTTAGTTGCCACAAGAAATGTCATGAGCAAAACAAGCAGTCAGTGCCATAGCTGAGCATTTCTCCCTGAGGGACCAATCCCATCAACTTGAAACAGACCTGGTGATCAAGGTTTATCTGACATTAGCAACACATTATAAGCAGTCTGATGACACAATGAAGCTAAAGGCTCATATTATCTATCACTGTTTCCAAGCAGAGGTTTGTGTTTGATGAGCAGATTTGAAGGTGAGCAGGTGCACTCAGCTGAGGGGCAGAGCCAATTTGCACATTCATAGATAATAATAATATTAATAAATTGTATTTGATATAGCACCTTTCACAGAAATGAAATTCACGAAGTGCTTCACAAAATGCAATAAGGCAGTCAAACAATGAAACATGAACAGGAAGAAAGTAAAACATAGAGCAAATAGGCCCCAGACAGAAACATACCAGGGAACGAGCGCTGGACAGTTTAGGGTGGGACAAAGGCCATTTTGAAGATATGGGAATTGTTTTCAAAAATTTCTCAAGAGACCGCAGATTGTAAATCTAAAGGAAGAGAGTCGCATTGTGTTGGAGCCACGACTTTAAAGGCACGATCAGCTTTTGTTTTGAGTCTGGAGAGTGGGACAGCCAGTAGGTCCTGTTCTGAAGACCTAAGGGACCTACTGATGATATACGCATCCAGGTATACTAAATGAGGCGAGATGTAGAGTTACATCTAAGCCATTTTCAGACATTAAGGGATTTTTTTCACAGACTCAGCTAATAATAATTCTAATGAACAGAAATGACTTTTTAGGGTTTTATTGAAGCCCAGAACTTTAAGAGTACTTGTTGCCTCAAATTTACTGGCTTGTTATTGGTACATTTGACATCTTATATTTGCCTTGAACCCATTTCAGGATTTAACACAAATCGCTCTCCAGGTTAGCGTACTCTATTATAATACCTGTTAGTGGAACATCACCTACTGTATTATATTTTACCATTCGTCTTCATGACCCCTGCGACCATCTTTCCTAATGGACCGCTCTGTTTTAACATGATATGTCTCTGGCGTCCATGTCACACCATTCTTTCCTTAAGTTCTGCCATGTGACAGCGTTGTCAGCTGTAATAATATATTCTCATTTCTTATTTAGGCTCTGCAGTGTGAAATTCTTTATTTCACATGTGGATTACAAATTTTGTAAATGAAACTTGCCCCCAAATGAAGTGAATCAGATAGCCATAATTTGACAGCTGATTATGCTTCTGATCAAATCTCACCAATGTGCACCTGCTGGAGTTATTCATCAAGTTGAAACGAGCAGTTTATGACAGTTAGGAGAGTTTATTGAATCTGAGTCAGAGCACTCGTACGAGCAAAGTAAGAATTTCCTACTGTTTCCATTGCTGTTCATTGCCTTTTTTGCAGTCACTGTGTGGGTCAGGGGATGAAAACATTCAAAGAGGTAAATGTAATAGAAGTTTCACCTGCAGACATATTTTGTAGGATAAAAGAGATACTGAGGATTAGACGTGTGGCTCCTATTACTGGATTCTCTTTGTGAGGTTCTGCCGTCCTTGTACCATTTGCCAAGGTGTTTTATCACAGTTGGAGGAAAAATACAGCACTATAGAGTTGATTTTGCTTTGCCTGTTTCTCGCCTAATGTTTTCAGAAACATATTTTAGCTTACTGTTGAATTGTGGCAGCAAGAGGGCTCCTGGTTCAAACCCAGGGTGGGGGGGCCCTTCTGTGCAGAGTCTGCATGTTCTCCTCGTGTCAGCGTGGGTTTCCTCCAGATGCTCCAGCTTCCTCCCACAGTCCAAAGACATGCAGGTTAATTGGTGACTCTAAATTGTCTGTAGGTGTGAATGTGAGTGTGAATGGTTGTCTGTCTCTGTGTCTAACGACCTGTCCGGGATGTATCCTGCTTCTCACCCAATGTCAGCTGGGATAGGCTCCAGCCCCCCGCGACCCCCGACAGGATAAGCAGTTACAGAAAATGAATGAATGAATGTTGAACTGTAATAACAGATCATTTGTTACCAGCTGGCTGCCATGCTGTTTTTGGACTGGCAACTCACATCACATCACCCACCAGCGTTTGTTGGTCCTCTGTGGCGCAGTGAATTTTGGTAGTTGTAGGTTTTCTGTATCTCGAGCAAAGACAAATGCCACAACTTTTTTTCTCTGGTCATGTAGCACCCAAATCAAAAATTAGTTCTGATGTGTAGACAGCTTAGTTTTATAAAAAAAAAAAAAAAAGGCCATATTTCCAACAGTGAAATACTTCTTTAACCACAGTGTTGTCACAACATGAAATTGAAAATTGAAATGTAAAGTTTTAAAATATCTGCTACATTTTATTTTTTAAACAAGGTATTTTTATAGCAGAGTATTAATAAACAAACACAGAACCATTAAGGACAAAAAGACAACCCCTCCCACCCATCAACCCAGGTACAAACAGAGAAAGCCAGACTAGTCAAAGAAAATCTAATAGAGAAGGAGGGAAAAAAACAAAAAAAACAACAATAATTTAAAAAAAAATGTGTATAAAAAAGAAAAAGAAAAAAATGATGCCAAATGAATTAACTTGTGTGACATAAGTAGGGGAGTTTAGCATGTTTCACTACAATTTTTCAGCTTCCATATTTGCCACAGAAGTTAAAAAATGGTTGCCAGGTGGCAAAGAAGCGTACAGTTGATCCTTTAATAAAACAACACTTTTTCTTCAACTGTAAATGATACATAACATCCTTGATCCAGTGTCCATATGTTGGAGGTGAAGAGTCCTTCCATTTACACAGGATGAGCCCTCTGGCCGGAGGTGAGCAGAAAGAGACAATGTCTGCTTTATCTGCTACATATTATTGTAACATATTCATGGTTTGCAGAAATGTTCAATACCAACACCATTTCTGGTGATTGGGTTTCCTCAGTTCACCAAAGATTGTTGACTCAAGGCAACTTTTCACTTCATCAGTTATTGTTTTTGGAAAGTTGGTGTGAGTCTGATTCCTGCTTCCATATCTTCAGTTACCCTCCTCTCACGTTGAGACAATAACAGAAGAAGACATAAATTCTCTCTGACAGCATCAATCCACCGAGTTAACAATAACAGGAGCGTTCCTCTTGTCTGCTGTGGACTGCAGCATGGATCAATTCACCGTGGTTAATCACCTACATCCCTTCCTCTAATGATAAAATTTTGACATTGTAATTGTAGACTTGATGTTCATCTTGCTGATGTAGGAAGCTCAAGCTGCTCAAGCACCTAATTCGTGTGGTGCCGCTTTAGCTCTGAATGATTCATTCTCGACCCGACAAATGGCTCCCCTGCTCAGCAGCCTGTGCTCTGGATGCCTGGAGTTTATGTTACGCTCCAAGATGTTGACACATTTCATCATTTGAAATGGTACCAGGGATGGAAAGTATGACGATACCTGGCAGGCTAACTGCGGGATGTTGTGCACCACCCACACATATTTTTGGACAGACTTTAAAAGCACAAGTCACAGTAAATCGTTTGTAGGAGGCAAAACAATGGAACTAACTGTGAACGAGGAATAGAGTCGTTAGGTGTCCAACTCTCTTGATCCTAAGTGCTTTTTTGCATCAGGGTAGACATGGTGGTGGAATATATTTTACAGCTATTTTCAGTGTCAAACACGACATCTTTGAGGCATTTCAACGGCTGCACTAAGTATGAATCTTAATAATTAATGCTTTTCACCCAGGATCTCTTGTTCCAGTGTTTCACTTAGTAATGACATTTCTCCCTTTAATTGCTCTGCGCCTGGTAACAACATTGTTCCTTACTCCGAGGAGCTCCCCTGCTCTCTCCGGCATATGCTACACTTGAACCAATCAGGTTCTGGCTTTTTGTCTCTGTGTTTTCCTTCTAATGTTTGCTTTGTGGGTGGCTAAGGAGTTTGTTGAATTACACAAAAACATGTTTCAGAGACCTGAGGTTTAACAATGTAGCTTGAAATGAAAACTGTGTGGTAATAAAAAAAAGGCAGAATGACAAAAAGCAAAACAGCAAGAGAGAACCAAGGAGTGTGTGCACGGCTGCGTGCAAGCTTGTGTGCACGCTAGACAGATTTGGATAATCATGTTTCAACGAGCTCCGGGCGACTCTTTGTGCGGCGTGCGGCTACATGCTATAAAATATCCCATTCTCTGAGCAGCAACAATGGGCATCACGTTGCCTCACCTTCCCTCCTCATCTCGCCCTTCATCTCGCCTCCTACTGTATCCCTCCCTTCCTTCTCATTAAAGAGAGCCATGCACACTTTCATAACATTTTAATAGCTGTGTGCCGAGTCAGGCACCTCGGATCTGACTCACAACAATTAGAGTTTCTCTTTATAAGATATATTTGCTAATGTGCGTAGTGTAGCAGAGTGCTGCTTTACAGAGGGAAAATTCTTTGACTTTGAAAGGTAAAGAAGATGTTCAGTGTGTTAATGAACCTAAAAACATCAAATGAGTCTTGTCCTCTGATTATTACTGTGTGCCACACAAGGGTTAAATCATTAACCTGATTGAGAGAATACATTGTATTTCAGCAGCGCCTGCTGAATGCTGAATGTGACAGGCAATCAGTGGATACATAATCAGACGTGGTCAATAATAATGACACACACTCAGTCCAATGTGAAGCAGTTATTTCTAGTCACTGTTGGTAAAAAGCATCCTGAGAAAATCAAAGGTCTGAAGCCATTAGTGCGGAGGCGACGAAATGTAACAACCAACTAAAAGCTGTTAAGAGAAGCTTAAATGGACATTTAAATGGCTGCAGCCATGACTTTAAAATAATTGTCCTCTTTTCTGTGACATTTATTCTACAGTATGCAATCATAAAAATGTTACAGCTTTTGTCCAATGGAAAGTCTAAAGACCGATATTTTAGGGCTATTTGGCCTTAATAGGATGAAAAACATAAACCAGTGGGGGTTAAGTAACGAGGTACATATACTCAAGTACTGTACATATATACAATTTTGAGGTACTTTTACTTTACTTGAGTATTTTTTTTTTATATATAATTCATTTTTTTCATCAACATATATACCCATAATAGTAATTAAAGGGAAATTTTGGTTTATTTCAACCTGTCTCCTATCGTCCTAAATTTGTTTCAAGTGACTAGTGACATAAAAATAATAGTTAGCATGTTAGCCGTTAGCCTAGATACAGCCAGGGCGCATAGTAGCGTCAGACCTGTTAAAACGTAAGTGAACGGGCAACCTTCAAGTGCAAAGTTAGTCCACTAAACAAGCTTTTTTTCCACAAAGACCGCCTC
>NC_065511.1:38758221-38822333 GCF_006386435.1 Epinephelus moara | reverse complement strand
CAGGTCTGACGCTACTATGCGCCCCGGCTGTATCTAGGCTAACGGCTAACATGCTAACTATTATTTTTATGTCACTAGTCACTTGAAACAAATTTAGGACGATAGGAGACAGGTTGAAATAAACCGAAATTTCCCTTGAAGCAACCACGGCGATACCACTGAACACCACATCGTTACAGTTCAACAGACCTCATGACCTCTTAAAGCTTTCAACTCCATATCTGACCCGAGTTAACATGTTCATATGACACACTTTCTAACATAGACTCCTTCCATTTTTCAAAATCTGGAGGTCATATGCTCTCCCAGAATCTGAGAATCACTCGAGCAGCTGTGACGACCCCGACATTTATCACAACAAGGTCATATTGGATACATTCGGCAATTCTATTTGGTGTACTTGAGTATTTTAATTTGATGCTATGTCATACATCTATTCCTCCATATTATATATGTACTATATAAATACTGTACTTTTTTCTTCACTAAATTAATTTGATAGCTTTAGTTACTTTTCAGAATTAGATTATTAATACAAAATATAAATCAACTAATAAATGATTATATATTATAATTTAAGCTGCCTAGCACATTATAAAGTAGTTGAAATTAGCTCCACCTTTACCAGCTGCAGTATTTAAGTGATGAATGCATTAATGCATCAATAATTATAATACAGTAACACAACATTTATCTCTGCCAGGTGTAAGCTGTGAGGGGAGGATGCATTTGGTCGTGTGCGTTTGTGTATGTGAGTGTGTGTTTCCATCTGTCCACAGCTAATCTTGCAAACTACTGGACCAATTAGCTGACTAAAGGACAGCCACTTAACACAGACAGCAAACCAGCACGACGACATGGCCAAATGCAAGTATGACGCTGTATATTAAACTATGTGGACCTTGAACTCATGACTAAGGAGAAATCTGGACCCCATGGCAGGACCAGTTGGGAACTACTGGTCTACCTAACGCCGATCTACATTCTACTGAGTGCAGTGCTCACATTCACACCTACGGGCAATTTAGAGTCACCAATTAACCTGCATGTCTTTGGACTGTGGGAGGAAGCTGGAGTAGCCAGAGCAAATCCATGCTGACACGGGGAGAACATGTAAACTCTGCACAGAAGGGCTCCCCCACCCTGGGTTTGAAGTAGGGAACCCTCTTGCTGTGAGGCAACAATGCTAACCACTGCACCACTGTGTCGCCCTGCTGAGGTAACTGTTGCTGCTGAGGTGGAAACACTTAAACAATAATCAAAAATAAGTTTACGAGAACATTTGAGGTGAAGTAGGCAACGCAGTAACAGAATCTTGAGTCATTTGATCAGCACTGCATAGTTTCACCGTTTGATCTCAGTTTGGTCTGTATTTGAGAGCTCTCTCTCTCTCTCTCTCTCTCTCTCTCTCTCTCTCTCTCTCTCTCTCTTTGTGCCTGTGGTGGCGGACAAACCAAAATGAGGAAGTATAATCACTAGTTTGAACAACAGTCCTTGAGCCAGTGAATATCCATGTGTCATGTGGTAAATTTTAGTTAGAATATGAGCAGTTAGATCTGGGCGCTGGCAACACAGAGGTTAAATTAAACACAGTTCATTTACAAACTTTACCCACATTGTTGTGATACAAAGCTGGTTAAAAGAAGGGCAGAGTGTCCCTTTAAGTAAGATTTTCAATGCAGGACTTTTACTTGTAACAGAGTATTTCTACACTGTGGTATTACTAATTTTATTTAAGTAAAATATCTGAGTACTTCTTCCAAACTTCTAATACAGTTTCACCAAGTTCAACTGACTTTGAACAAAGAAATCCAGTAACTACACTTTTCCTGTTTCCCTTGTGAGGCTAAAGCACCAACACACCTGCTGATTATCAATCAGTGACATGCTGTGCAGTGTCATCACCAGCAACTTTTCCTCAAGGTCCCTGGCTTCTCTGTTTAGAAAACAGCAGGTTGGAGCACAAACATTTCTCAGGTGCAGAACTGCACAAGAAGCAGATGTAATTTCATCAGCGGTAGGAGCCAAAGATCCACATTTTGTTGAGCTAATGAATCCTGTGAAGGGGTGAGAGAAGGTAGCGAACATGAAGCACTGACTTCACCAAGCGTCTTTGTGAGAGATGAGAGAGGCCCTCCAGTACATGTGAGAAAATGGTACTTCTAATTAACTTCTGTAACATTTACAGCCTGGTATCTGTGGCGCAGCAAATTGATTTAGCAGTAAGGCTCATAAACGCTCTGCAGCATGCAGTAAGTATCACAGCAAATCTCTGTCTGATCAAGTTATTTTTGTCTAGAACTGAGTGCCAAAACAACCCTCTGTTTTCTTAAAGCATCCAACAGTGTGGTCAGACTATTTCAGTCTGTTTATGATACAAATGTATTTGTTTTTATTCATTTTTAAAATATCAAACTATTAAGAACCTTTATTATGATTTGATTTCCTTTATACATGTGTTTGCCCGTTAGCTAACCTGTGTGGCTAACAGCTGTAGTTGATATGGCACACCCCTTTTGTGTAGTTTTTGATTGCAAACAATATTATCTTTGGTACTGTATAATTTTTTTCCAACTGGCGCACAGTAACGTAACTTAACGTTTGTTTTTCATGGTTCTCTCTTGCAACTTGATTGAATGCCTGTATTAGTCACAAAGTAGATGTGGGGAATTAAACGTCGACTTGCTGAGAAAAGCATTAACTATAGTTGATTGTTGAAATAAAGGAAAATTTAATGATTTGTGGCACACTTTTTAAATACTTTTTTAATTGGACTTGGGGAAAGGTATCAAGTCTCTTTGACTTCTCCCAAGTCAAAAGGCTCAAGTCCAAAAGAAGTGACGAATCATTTGTCTTAATGTCCAGGACAAGTTGCAAATCTTTTTTGATTTTGTCATGTCGAGTCTAAAGTCATCAGCTTTTTGACTCGAGTCTGACTCGAGTAATCAACTTTAGTTTAACTACTTTAAGATTATTTATTTTCCAAGCCTGCAAAGCAGTTAAAACGACCTAATATCTGTATGATTATGGACAGTACAGTAGGTCTGAAGTGAGATTCACCTCATGCACTGACACGACCTCGGTACTCAGTAGTGTGGGCTTCTTTTTTACATCTCTGACTCACTAATGGGGGTGAGTCTCCCTGCAGACATCATGATGCTGCATCCCAAACAAACATATAATCCAATCAGGGCGCACTGCATTGTGCTGAATGCTTCTGCAGCTCCAAGAGATGCTGACACAGTCAAGAAAATGTATATCCATAAATGAGATTGCAGCCTGGGCGACCACTTAGTTCAGATTACCTAAGAAAATGATTTTCGGTAACAAGATGCATTTGTTGCTGGAACTCTATAGTCCCCAGACATGCCATTCTTTGCTAGATGTAAGCATAACTCAAACTTGTACGGTAAATGAATGTTTGATATGAAATATACTCTCAGTGTGAGAGGAAACACAAACAGATCACAACACAGAAATAGAGTAACCTGTCCTCATTTTTTTCCCCTCAGACTCAACCAAGAAGCTGAAGGATGTTCTGCAGGAGTTCCATGGAGATGGTGTGTTGGCTAAATACAATCCAGAGGAGGTATGCTCAGTTTATAATCTATTAAACAGCAAATATTTATAGACTATTGTTTCCAACACTCACAAAAATGGAACAATGACTATTTCTGTGTTTCTGTCTCTTCTTCTCTGAAAAGCAACTTTATGCCATAAAAAAAGCTTGATTTTGAACAGAGAATTGAAATTGAACATATATATATATCTTATATTTGTTTTCTTTTTTTGGAAAACAATTCCTTTGCATACTTTTTTTAAAATAAGTTTTGTGTTACAAGTAGAATCAATAGAAGGGACATTGAACTTTTTGCTGTAATAATTTGACTAGTACAAAAGAAATTGGGGATTGTTGTCAGTTGTTATGGTAACAATTTGAGAACTCCATTTTGGACTATTCTTAAGCGGCCTTCACATGATAAGAACAACGCGCTTCGCTCACTGCCAGGTGCGGCGCAAAGGTCAGAAGTAAACTCGATCAAAGTTCAAATAATAAGGGGTCTACAGTCTGTGTTTGAAGGATATATCCAGGATGTCAAACTGACTCAGCAGCAACAACAGGTTAAAAAGACAAAGATAGTTAGAAGCTAAAGCCGAACTATAGGCTACAGATCACAGTGTAAAAGTGAACCACCACATCACTGCTGATCGACACACAAGACAATGAATATAAAGGGAAACTTTGCTGATATTGAACCAGCTGTGTGGCATCACAGTGTGTGCAGATGAATGTGTTTGGCTTCACCACTGTGCTACTGCCAGCACCTGCACCTCAGTGATCTCTGGGGGAAGTCAAACAACGTCCATCTGCACACAATGTGGTTGAATATCAGCAAAGTTTCCCTGCTTCCCTTCACTGGTTCCTGTACAGCAGGGGCGGTCTTTGTTTCACTGTTATAATCATTAAAAAGCTTGTTTATGATGAGCTATGCATGGATTAATAATTGTTGCATGACAGTTATAATACCCTTAATGCCGTGGCAGTGAATCAAATAAACTAGACACTGTAAACCTGCATTCACAGACATCATATCTTTGTGGTTTTACAAGCACTGGTGTACAGTAATTTGGACATTAAGCACATTTTAAATGTGATAACTTCATAATACGTCCATGAACATGTTCTTTCTTTCTTTAATGCTGCGGGTTTAGAAGCAGGAAATCCTCAGCCAGGTAACTGTTATCTCTTCCTCTCTCTGATTTGTTGTTGGTGTGTTTGCTGAGTGTGCATATAGCTTTCTCGCTGAATAATTCAACTCTCTCAAGCAGCAGTAAAGCAATAAAAAATGTCCTTAGTGAGAAACAAAATGGAAGGCATTTCTAGAGGACATGCAAACATTCACAGGGAAATGTTTCTCACCTAAAATGTGTTTTTTTTTTTTTTTTCTTTTGATAATCTGATAATAACAGTTTATTAGCAAAATGTAAGACAACATTAATGACTCACAGATTTAAACAATCAGCCAATTAGACATTCAGAGGGGTGAATGACGCTGTCAGCCTTAATGGATGGTAGAAAAGACCACAGAGCATACACTGAATGAAAAGATAAAAGCTGCAAAACCACTGAAACCACTCTAAAGTAGATCTGCACCGCCCACAGCCCAAACAACACTTTAGCCATTTTCCTGAGTGCAGAAATCTGTCACATGAATTCTGCAACATTTCTGCTAACAATCACAGACACCCCCTCCCCAAAGTGAATCATACCAGCATACTCTCTTCATATTGAAAATCATCTCTGTTTCCTTGAGTCCTTTAAGGCGATGACTGCAGCTCAACATGACAAATAACACGCTATGTTCCTGTTATGGTGTTTTAGGAGATTGACTTTGAGGGCTTCAAGGTCTTCATGCAGACGTTCCTGGAGAGCGAACTCCCCGAGGAGTTCTGTCAACACCTATTTATGACGTTCAGCAACAAGGGACCAAAACCCAGTCCCTCATCCTCTGACAAACCCAGAGTCTCTGGTAAGTGTAGAAAGGAAGTTTTAACAATAACAAACCCTTGAGTTGTTTATCCCAGTGTGTTGGTGTTTTGTAGTTACTGATATGTGTAAAAAAAAAAAAAATCATTGCAACTTTTGTTGCTAAAGTGCAGACAATTTGTCACTTGCCGTTTGCCCTCACAGCATTTTCTTAGTGGATTGTTGTTTTCGATTTTTTAAGATGAGCTACTTTACTTTCTTTGCTGTGTAAAAGCTGCACAATTTCTGTTTATCTCTTTTTTGTAATAACAGATTGCCTGCCAAGTTCAGCACAGTGGCACACAATGTAAATTGTAGTGTAGAGGCTGCCAATTGTCTTGGAGATGGTTTTGTTTGTTTACTGCACTTGTAATAATTTCATTCTGGTGTAGTAGTGAGTTACCAATATTAAAGCCAACATTCCTCTGCACTGACACTCAGCTTCACACTTCATCAACTGCCTGATATTTCAGGTGAATAATAATAAGTGGAGATGCTCTTGCGATGGGATCTCTCCAGCAGTGATACAGCGATCTGCGACTTAAAGCGAAAATGGGCCTGGGGTGTAAAGTAGGGGGGCAATAGCCCCTTCCCTGCCCACCCACCTCTGGAATCCTTGCTTGGACCAAACCCATCTTCCAACTCAGCCTTCATTGATCTCAACCAACAGATGATTACTTATTTTTTAACATTTGGAATTTTACTATGCAGCTTTTAATAATCACCACAGTCTCAGGATATATAATGACATGTAGTGGTTTTGAATAGGGATGCATGATAGCGATTTTTTTAAGCTGACACCGATAATTGATAATTACTGACTTCTCATGGCCGATAACAAAAAGCTAACCAATAATGTCACATTTTTGCATTTTCAAAAGAAGTTAACAACCTTTACTTTCTGCACACCTGGGGGTAAGAGGGGCTAAGATGTAGTGAGCAAAGATGGATGATTTAATATAGTAAGTAGGGAGGGAGAGAGAGGGGACATGCAGCAAAGGGCCACAGGTTGGAATCAAACATATGGCCGCTGTGCTAAAAGCATAGCCTTTGTACATGGGATACTTGCTCTTTCAGGTGAGCTACTTAATGCCCTGGTCATTAATGAGCTTAGCGACACGGTCGGCCCGTTTCGCTGTTGGTGTGGTTTGTTGGGATCATTTAACAGCTTAATGTTGGATGTTAGCCGCTGTTGCTGTGTTAGCTCGAGCTAACCAGGCAGACGTTGAAATGACTGTTCACTGGGAGGGCAGTGACTTGCGGCACAGTCCTTCAGTGCTGTATCTGACTAGTGTTAGCGTAGCAACAGAAAGGGATCAGACCCCTGCCACAATGGTGTTCCTCTAAAATTGTGAAAAACATCCATACTGGCGAAAACATGTTTGGCTATCTAGTTAGCATGCTGTGCTTGCTCTTTTTCTTCTTCTCTGTATTAATTAGTGGTGTAGATGCCCCGCCACTTAGGTCAATAAAAGCAGTTTGGCTTTATATTGTTGGCTCAATTTATAAGCTATAGTTTTATTTTAGGAATAATAAATAATATAAATTTCCCATGATTGGCTGATCAGCGCGATATGTATCATGCATCCCAAGTTTTGAGCTGCCTGTGGGAAGAATGGAAATGTAAGACCCTGTCCATTCTTGATTTAAACCTCTGTTTTTACTATCTACTTTTCTCTCTTTAGAACATGTCGTGTGATCCGACTGTTGTTTCTCATCTCGCACGTGTGTGTATGTCACTCACTCAAGTCACAATGCTTATCGGAATGCACAGATTTGATGGGCTGAGTGGCATCCAGTGAGATTATTTACATTGCATGCAGTTATTGGCAGAACTGCCTTTGTGGTATTCCCTGCTAGTATAGGCGTCACACCGAAACAAAGACCCTCAAGGTGAAAACAATACCAGCCTCACTGCTGCAGTGGGTAGTAATAAAGTCTTAACCCTTCCTGATTTGACCTTGAATGTAATGTTTTCAATATCAGCATCCACTTCGACGCTTGTGTTTTAGGCTCTAACAGCTTCGAACACTTTGTCCAATGTCAGCCTCTGATGAGAGTACACACAATTAGTGCTCATATTAAAAGTATCTTTGCATGAATTGCAGATGACTTTGGAAATAGGACACAAGCAAAGCCTGAAAACAAAATTATCATATCTGACATCCACAGGAAAACAATCTTGGCGAGGAAGAATCCTCAAATACAGTCTAAAATACCGTAAACAAAAGCAAATTTTAATATTTAGCTGAATGGAAATGGATAATGCGTGTCCAAATGCTTGTGTAGTTAAAATAAGTAAGAGCCACCTGAGTCGTTGAACTGTGAGACTTTGTCTTTGTGATCTGATGAGTGGAAACCAACAAATTTAAAGGTCTATGTTTCTCACCAGCGTAAGCCTTATGTGTTGTTTTCGCTCATTAGGGTGATAACTGAGCTTGATTCTTACAGCTGGACATGTGGTGTATAAACATACAGATGTTGATGTCCACAAAAAGACACAGATGTAATGGTTAAAATAATGAAATTGCCTTTTCTTAATTTTTTTTTCCCCTGCCTGCATTTGTACCCTGGTTACTACAGCAGAGATTGTCCTGCCATCGAGGATCAAAAGAGTGCATTAGAAAATAAAATAATGGTCTCCAGTTGCTGGCAGCATTCAGAGGCTGGAAATTGAAGAAAAATCCGCCTGAGGATTGAGCAGCACTGAAGCACATATGCAGTGAGTGAGGTCGCTAAAGCACAACTGTAAATCTGTGAATGCAGCAGGGAAATCCCAGGCTGGCATAATTTCAAACCTAAAAACAAGTTGTTAACCTTTTCATTAAAGCAGTTCTTAACTTGTAGTGATGTATTGAATAAACTATACTCTAGCATAAGTTTATCATCATAAAAGCAAATACTCCATTTACTTATGGAGTATTATTATTATTATTTTAGGGGGCACAATCCCAAATGGAAAAGCAGCAATGGTGGCTAAAAACCCGCAGGAAACACAGTGGCACGTCCTTAAAAAACACCTATGTTTGGGGGCTGAAAAGCACCTGGAAAAACAGCCACGGGTTGCTAAAAAAAACACTCATGTTTGGGGATAAATAACAAACAGCAGTAGGTCCCTAAAAAACACCCAAATCTCAGGGCAAAAAGGTCACAAAGGAACCACAGCGGCAGGTCCCTTAAAAAGCACCCATGTTTGGGGGCTGAAAAGCTGCTGGAAATGCAGCAATTAATTGCTAAAAAACAAACTGGTTTGGTTTGCTGTTGGTCTGGGAACAGCAGTCTGCAGCGTGGCAACCGTCATGCCATCCACCGTCCCCTCCACCTCTCGATGACAGTCAGCTCATATGCTACGCCACTTCAGAAATGTTAATATGATACATATGAAACTTGCACATGTTAAGTATTCGTGGTTTGCAGAAATGCACAATGTTAACATATTCCTCTGGTGACCACACTGTTCTACATACACAGCAGGTAAGTTTGATATTACATCGACACACAAAATACACCCTACATTTTTTTTTTTAAATCTTTTTTTTTTTAAAGCAAAAACTATCATTACCATATTTTTAAAATCTTCCTCTTGTTGAAAAAATAAACTATTTATTACAAGAAATGCGCATATTCTCATAAAGAATAAGAAACCCAAATTCTGTACATTTAATGTAAATTTGACTAAACCATTTAATGTCAGGCTCAAACCTGTGAAGTCTTGGACTTCACCTCACATGACACGTCCTTTTGGTAGCAGTATGACTTGTGTGCATTCAATATTTAATGCACATTGTTTGCCCCAGTTACCTCAGAGGGCATGACAGGAGCTGAATCAGTGCAGCCTCCTCTTTGTGAGGCTGTTGTTTAGGCCTCATTGATCCACTTTTGTTAATTGTAAGCCCTCCCACTACCCCAGATACTCATCAGATAGGAGAACTATGGAGTCCCATCTACCATAAACTGCTGCCGTCTGCACACAGGAGCCTCTGTTTGTAACATTATTAATGGGTTTATTTCCCTGTACAAGTACTTTTAGAAGCAAACAGGATAATAACTTGTTTGAGAGTAGAGTTTATGGCTGTTGTAGCTGCGTGTTCGCACAGGCTTTATGAATAAATTACCGTAGCACTGGTGAGAGCACTGTAGTGAAGAATGATAGCAGATTCATTAATGTGCCTTCAGTGTGTGGTGCACAGCAAGAGTTTCCATAAGTGCGCCGGCTTTTACCGTCTCAGAAATTAGAATTTACTGCATAGTTTGAGGGTGAATCCAGCCGTCCTGCAAAGAAAGCCCATTTTGGCTGCCTGTATTTACAATGTCATTTTTGTCATCATTACCCAAAGCTCATGACCATAAGTGAAGGTTATAAAGTAGATCGACCAGTAAATTGACAGCCTCACCTTCAGGCTCAGTTCCCTCCTCACCATAACAGTCCTCTGTAATCTTGATGTGTACCTACCTTAACAAAGACAAAGCCTTTCAAATACATGGAAGCCCATTTCCACCAGAAAAAAAAGATCCTGTACAGGTGTGATTGAATGGTGTCCAATGTAGACAATAAACAATGGTATCATCAGCATAAAGATGTATAGATTAATTAATATTTTGACCCATATCATTTACATAAATAGTGAACCTTGTGGCACACCTTTGGTGGCACACCTTTGGTGACATAATAAAAATGGAGGAAAGACCACCAGGTTTTACACACTTGTGGTTTGACATACCTGCAACTGTTTCTGTATTTAAGCTTGATGAAGTGCTGAGTGAAACATGTCACTCATGTCAGTGTTAATAAATCAAACTTGATTAAAATAATTTTAATAATGATCCATCCCATCCATCCCATCCATCCATCCATCCATCCATCCATCCATCTATTTTCATCTGCTTATCTACCCCAGACATCCCTCTTCCCAGCAACAATTTCCAGCTCCTCCTGGGGGGACCCCGAGGTGTTCCCAGGCCAGATGAGATATATAATCCCTCCAGTGTGTTCTGGGTCTGCCCTGGGGCCTCCTGCCAGTGGGATGTGCCTAGAACACCTCTAGCGGGAGGCACCCAGGAGGAGCCTGATCAGATGTCCGAACCACCTCAACTGACCCCTTTTGACACGAAGGTGCAGCGGCTCTACTCTGAGCTCCCTCCAGATGTCCGAGCTCCTTACTCTATCTATCTCTAAGGCTGAGCCCAGACACCCCCACGGAGGAAACTCATTTTTGCTGCTTGTATCCGCGATTTCATTCTTTCGGTCACTAACCAGATCTCATGACCATAGGTGAGGGTTGGGACATAGATGGACCAGTAAATCGAAAGCTTCACCATCTGGTTTAGCTCCCACTTCACCATGACAGTCCGGTGCAGCACCTGCATCACTGCAGATGCTGCACCAAACCGCCAATCCATCTCATGCTCCATTCTAGCCTCACTCATGAACAAGACCCTGAGATACTTGAACTCCCTCACTTGAGGCAGTAACTCTCTCCCAACCTGGAGGGGGCAATCCACCGGTTTGTCAGAGAACCGTGGCCACAGTAATGATAATAACTTTATTTATGTAACACCTGTCAAGGCGTTTGGTGACCTCACACTCCCACCAGCAGTGAAGATATAACCCTTCATCCGCCCTTCAGTACTACCTTGTGTTTTACAAATGAAAGTGCAGTTTAACATTAGTTTAACAGGAAGTAGTGTGCTATAAACCTGATTTGACTTCTGACAGTAGCTGGTGTATGTCAGATGGTTATATTAGTTCATCAGAGTGGGGAATGGATGGGGGAAAGTGTTAATGACTTTACTGTGCTATGCCTGTGAACACGATGTGATGAGGGTGTCTCACAGTATAGATGTTGAATCGTTTAATTCACTGGCAGTAGCACAGCTCTGAAAACAAACTCTTTGGTTAGGCTAAAATTGGACAGTTTGTTTGTTTGCCTTTTAGTGAGCTGGACACCACCCACCATTGATCAATCCAACTGTATGACTAATGTCAGGCCAGCAGGTTGTTGGGCTAACATTAGAGGCGTTTGTGGAGGATGTTTTGACCTTTCATTGCCGTCTCCCCACAGGGCTGAAGCTGATCAAAGGCAACTCGACCCCTCTGAAGACGGCCGCGCTGCCCCAGCCTCTGGATACTGTGCAGCTGAAGGACATCGTGTGTTACCTCTCGTTGCTGGAGGGCGGGCGTCCTGAGGACAAGCTTGAGTGTGAGTGTCTCTCCATGTCACATGACTTTTGGTTTTTCTGTTGATCTGCAGCAAGCATCTGAAATCCAGTGATCAGCTGAACGTAGAAAAGTCCTTGTACAAGGTTTATGAATGGCAGAGATACAAGAAACATTTAGAGCTAATAAAAAGATTAAATGCACAACCGGCCAACTGAGCCATCAGGGGGCAGAAGTAATGTCACTGGCTGAGTCAAACCTTGGTGGGCGGAAAGCAGTTTTCAAGGCTAAGTGAGGTCAGACTGAAGCCCAGTGGAAAAGACAAAGGCTAAGAGAGGACAAACCATCTTTGCTCTGCCGCTTTGTGGAAAAATGCACCATCAAGCCGCACTAAGAAGCTCATCTGTCAAGTTTTAAATAACTGTGGTAGCCTTTAGTTGTAGAGAAAATCTAATGTTATCTAAAAGCTGCTTCTTGCCGTCCTTTTGTAATATGAAAAAGCAAAATATGCGGATATAAACCCCATTCAGACTGAATTAATTTCTGTAAGGGAGGTGGAATGATTTTAGCATTACCTGTGCTGGTCAGTGTTTTTAATCATGCCCGCAGCTCCAGTGTGGGCACTTACTCGCCCCCACCTTAGTAATAATCATCGCTGTTATTACTTGGTGTTTTTCAGCAAACTTGCTGGCATTTAAATACTGTCCAGATCTCTGTCGGAGAGATGCTCCTTCTTCTACTTTTTCTTTCAGCTCAGTGTGAAATTTAACTTTTGAAATTGTAGTATGTATTTGCTTATTTGACAGAAACACGTTGACACCATTACAGCAACAGTAAAGATTAAAGCCTTTAGGAAAGCAAGAGCTCATGAAATGGTTGCTGTGATGTCAGCTATAGGTTTGTACTGGTATTGTCTTTTGGCTTATCCTGCAGAGTAGAGCCCTGCATGGGGCTGCTTTCTTAGTCTTGCTCCTGCTGGATTTCTGACCATAACCGCCCACTACTGCAGTGTGTGTATTCTCCTACCGCCCGCTCTTGCAATGTGTGTGTCTGCTCCTGCCAGCACCCACAGCCTGGATGGGGGCAGGGTGCTTGGTTCAGGTCGGTGAGGGCTGATTAGAGATGTGTAGCAGTCAGTTAAGGTTGCAGCATTAAACTATGCAAAAAATATCAAATGTTGATCTCATTTTCGATTCAATTCAATTTTATTTATAAAGTCACAAATCACAATTTGCCTCAGAGGGCTTTACAGCATATCTCATCCCTCTGTCCTTTGGACCCTCACAGAGGATAAGGAAAAACTCCCCCAAAAACCCTTTAATGGGGGAAAAAAATGGTACAAACTTCGGGAAGAGCAACTGAGGAGGGATCCCTTTTAACAGTACAAGCATGATGATAATAACGGCAGCAGTAGGAGGCATCAGGCAGGACCATGACAGCAGCACAACCACGATCCAGGTGTAGCTGCGATGTGAGTTAACCTGCAAGACATTGGAGCACAAACGCTCCGGAGAAGAAGCCGAGTTAGTGACATACAGTAAACCTGACTTAGCGATATGCAGTAACAGGGCATGAATGCTGAAGAAGACAAATGAAGAAGAACCAACTTTTCAGAAACTAAGGAGCGAAGGGGCTCGGTGTATCACAGGAGGCAGACTAGGCCTAAGTCAGCCTAACTAGGGGCTGGTCCAAGGCAAGCCTGAGCCAGCCCTAACTATAAGCTTTATCAAAGAGGAAAGTCTTAAGTCTAGTCTTAAATGTGGAGACGGTGTCTGCCTCAAGGACCGAAACAGGAAGATGATTCCACAGGAGAGGAGCCTGATAGCTGAAGGCTCTGGCTCCTGATCTACTTTTGGAGACTTTAGGGACCACGAGTAACCCTGCGTTCTCAGAGCGCAGTGTTCTGGTGGGATAATATGGCACTATGAGCTCACTAAGATATGACGGAGCTTGACCATTTAGAGCTTTATAAGTTAACAGTAGGATTTTAAATAGGGATGCACCGAATATTTGGTAACCGAATATATTCGGCCGAATATTGCAAAAAAACACACATTCGGTATGCGGTGGAATAAGTGAAAAGCAAGGTCGAATAATAGCGGCGTGTTTTGATAATGCAATCAAACAGCGTGCGGTGACGGACGGAGTAAAATGTCGGCAGTGTGGCGATATTTTACTCCGTCCGTCACCACACTTGCATTTGCGACTAAAAATAGTTTTGTTCGAGCAAAATAAATTATTCAGTACGCTGTGCGAGTACAGATTTCAACCAGCAGCAGAAACTAAAGGCGAATCCCGCCGGTTGTGGGTTGAACGGGGGTCCCAGACACAGACAGGAATGTATGCCTGTCAAATACGGCGGCCATAGGCTTACCGGCGACGGAGAAGCCCGGCTCCAGGTCCAATAATTTCCTCTTCTTGGCGTCATGACTGCCCAAAAGTACCTGGACAGCCGAGCCGTGGCGGTACACAGGTATGTGACGTGTCAGAGGAGAAAAGAGCCGTTCACATTTCTCTTTTTGTGTCAGGTAATGGTCCACAAACCTCACCGCGCTTTAGGGACTGTTCTTTACTTATGAAGGGACTGTTCTTTACTTGTCAGAGGAGGAGGGTGGCTGGTTGATTCTTATTTTATTAATTTATTTTATTTTGATCCACCCTATGTTCATCACTGATTGATGCTGTTTTTGAAGTATGAATAAGTCAATAAGTAATTTATTCCATTGAAATATCAGTGATGTATTATAGAAAAGTGATTTATCTTTTTATAAATGACAAAAGACACATCTGCCTCATTTTTGCTGTGGTATCCTGATACTACTCAGAACCGTGATACTTTCACTGGTATTGTACAGTGGGTCCCAATTTTGGTACCATGACAACACTAATCTGGAGGGGGTTCATCTGCAAAAACTAATGAAAAACTAAACAGCGGTATTCGGTACTGGGTATTCGGCCAAGTGTTTAATTTTATTCGGCTTCGGCTTCGGCCACAAATTTTCATTTCTGTGCATCCCTAATTTTAAATTCAATTCTGGATTTTACAGGGAGCCAGTGCAGAGAAGCTAAAACAGGAGAAATATGATCTCTTTTCTTAGTTCCTGTCAGTACATGTGCCGCCACCTTCTGGATCAGCTGGGGAGTTTTTAAAGACTTAGGGTATTAGAGCAACCTGATAATAAGAAACTGCAGTAATCCAGCCTAGAGGTAACAAAATTGTGGACCAATTTTCTGCATCTTTTTGGGACAGGATAGGCCTAATTTTTGCAATATTACGCAGTTGAAAGAATGCAGACCTTAAAGTTTGTTTTAAATGGGCGTTAAAAGACAAATTTTGATCAAATATTGCTCTGAGGTTTCTTATGGTTGTGCTAGAGGCCAGAGCAATGCCATCCAGAGAAACTATATCTTCAGATAGAGAGTTTCTGAGGTGTTAGGGGCCAAGAACAATAACTTTAACTAACTAAATAATAATAACTAACTAAATAATATAACTTTGTGTCATATGTTTAGGTGAATAAAGAAATGGTTGTTTTAATTCTGATTATTGCCATTTTGTGGGGGTTGTGACACTCGAAACAATTTATCCATGATTTTTTAGATGCAACAGTAGTGACAAAGGAGGCTACAATGGAGCCTATGATGTAAGCACAAGTTTACCTGACTCAGTTGTGATTGACCAGTGAGCCCACATGCTCTCCTGTGCACCACAAAATGGGCTGGTAAAGAGAAAGACTCTTAATATACTGATCAGGACTAGCACTCCTATTTTTGTTGTATCCAAACAAATCGTGGGACCCAAAGTTTATTTTTGGACTGCATGCCCCTCCTTGCAGCAAAATGAAAACCGTCCGCTCCCGCAGTATTTCTGTTGGGTCCTCCAGGACACATGAGATTCTAATCCCAATGCAGTCCTCTACTGCAGTTTTCATGTCTATCAGAGACCACTTGAGTGAAATTACTGAGAAGCACAGTAAATATTTAATTCCTCATCTCCTCCTGTAATATTAATCCCGCCCGAATGGAGTTTTAGACAAATAAGGTTTTACTGGAGGGACAATGGAACAATAATATTCAGACTATCTGTATTCTCACAGGAGTCCTTCTTTCTTTGCTGCAACACAAACAAATCTATTTGATGTTTTTATGTGAGTGATAATACATGATGAAGATTTCTGAATGCAGCTGAGTTGATTAGTTGATCAACAGAAAATTAATCTGCAGCTGTATGGATAATCAATCGTGAAAAATGCTGAATGTTTGCTTGTTTTAGCTTCTCAGATGTAAAGATTTGCAACTTTTCTCTTTTATATATGCAACCCAGTCATCAGCATAAATGTTGGCATTGTGCGCTTCTGCAAACCACAGTTACGTCACATTTGTACATAATTATGTAGTGGAAAGTCAAGAGTTGCAGAGGAAAGTGTCAAGGCAACCTCTGAACATGAAACTGCAGTGTTTTGTTGTGACCACACTAATTATTTCTATGTATGAAGCTGAGGATGGAAAAGGACAATCACTAAGAGAGGATCAAGACTTTACGATGAAATCATATTGAGAAGGTTGAATTAACATGCTGTGGAACCTGGGGATGATGGGACTGTGATGTCACCTTCCTACACAGCTAGCTGCTTAGCCACATTCATGATGACAAGCTACAGAGGAATGGTGACAAGTGTAGATGAGACTGATGCAGCTGCACATGTTGTTCTGAGTCAGTTCCGGAAGAGTCAACATATCAGTGTAAAAAAAAAAGGGTTGCAATTGCTACTGCAGCATCCATATTGACCGTAAATGTTAGCAGGACTTAAAAGTCGCTCCCTACTGACTGATTAAGGCAAAGCACAATAAAGAACCCCCTTCCAACAAGAAACCTGCTAACATGAACACGATGTCAGTCTGGACGAATGAAGTGAAACAAAGTGGTAACTAGCTGAAGACGTAAAGCCAGAGAAGTTTAGAATGTGGTTAATGTGTGGTTAGGTTTTGGCACAAAAACCACTTGGTTATGGTTTGGAAAAGATCATGTTTTGGCTTAAAATACCTGCACAGTCACCGCTGGAAACACATGTCTCAGTAAAAAACAGCCATTTTCCGTGCCACTATTCCCACTGGAAAAAGAAGAAGAAACTTTTTTTGTTATTTGCTGGTCTCAAACAGTGCTCTGCAGCTTAGCAAGCGTCTTGCCATCATCCTCTCCACCTCCCAGTGGAAAAGTCAGCTCATATACTACGTCACTTTAGAAACACTGATAATATGAGATGTATAAAACATGCAATGCCATCCCTTTTTTCTGGCAACTGGGCTGATAAATGATGGTCAGCAAAGTATCTTTAGGTTTTAGACTGTTGGTTGAATGAAAAAAGGGGGATTTTTAGAGGCCACACCACCTCTAACTGAGTGTGCACAGGTGTCCTTCATACTGCTGATGATTAGAGCAGGAGTGACATGCTCTTAACCTCCCTGTTCATTGTGTGTGTTGTATGCTCTGATGAAGGTCTTACTGACCGAAAGCTAAGCAATCAATGTGAATTTTAGTGAAAATTTAAGTGTGCGGAAATCCCCCTTTTTTCATTGTGGACTTTTAGTTGTTTTTCCAGCACCTTAACCAAGACTTGGCCGGGTTGAGCGGTGGTCCTCCCTCAGTTTCTAGACTGTTGGTTGAATAAAACAAGACAAAAAGGTGAATTATTAAATCGAGAAAAATAAACAGCAGATTAATCAAAAATGAAAATAACAGTTTGTGCAGTCACAGTCCTGATGTATGAAAACAGCAGATGAGGTGGAGGCTGTTTGCAGTCTGTGCTTTTCTGTATATGTGGAACCTTTGAGTGTATTGTCATGTTGATGCCTTGGTCACTAATCCAAGGAAAACAAGTAAGGCTTTGTCCTTTTTTTTTTTTTTTTTTTTTTAAAACAACTTTGTTTTGTGTTCAGTTTAACACTGTTACTGTTGCTATGGTTACCTGCAGTATGATATAACTTTCTCACTGGTTGAAAACACCACTTGAACTGTTTGACTGGATCTTTGTTTGACATGTTCTGTTAAACATCTTGGAACAAGTATTTTCCAGGCTCGTGGAACTGCATGCAACACCTTCTGTACTGTAGCTTAAAAAAGATTGCTTTATTTATTGTTTATTGTAGCAGTAGTAGTAGTATAGTGACTGATCTGACTGACTATACACTTACGTAGGTCTGCATCAGTAGTGGAAGAAGTACTCAGATGTTTACTTCAGTAAAGTAGTAATACCTCAGTGTTGACATTCTCTGTTACAGTTAAAGGTCCTGCATTCACAGTTTTACTGACGTTAAAGGGCAAAACAATCAAATTAAACTTTAAGTATCAAAGTAAATGGGCTCATTATGCAAAATGGCCCATCTAAGATAAATTGATATTAAAGTCCAGTTCCTTGCGTATTTTCGTTCAAAATTCTTGTGGAGTTTGTTAATGTTTCCATTTCTTTCAAACTCTCTATAGTGGCCATTTGGGATTTGTTTTTGTTTTTTTTTTTGAAATATCAAAATGTGGGGACAGAGTGATTTCGCCTTTAAGTCACCACAGGAGGTGATGACAGCACCAAAATGTTGTCTGTCTGAATACGACATCCAGCAGGACGGGACTATGGGCAAGACAGGTGTGACGTTTTGATGACGTGTGTGCGACCAACTGCAGGAGATTTAAAAAGTAGCTACTAGTAGTTAGCGGCTAACTCAAAGTGGCCGAAACTGTCCTCAAATTGGGAAAACAGTGAGATCCGAGAGCTTCTTACCCGCAGAGGCGAAGGACGAGATCAGCTGCCATATGACAGAGGAGGTTAATGATGGTAATTGCCATGTTAATGCCATTGCTATTGTTTATAAAGCACAGCTGACACGTATGTAATATGTCACACGAGAGTCCAACGCTGTTGTGTTAGATGTCAGGCCCATCATGCTACTTTTGGTTCTGCAATGCCGGCATGCTGTCTAAAATCAGACACTGGAGTGGAATGATGCTGCCGTCGTTTGGTTTTGTATTAATTGCAGAGGAGGCACACAGAAGTGATTTAGTAGCGGCCCTCTGGTGCGATCTCTGTGTAAAAAGAGCTTATGAGTCAGATCCACCCCTCATTCCACCACAGCTCCACCCTCTCATCCAAATGAGAGTTTGGCCAAAATGCCAAACTCGAGGCCTCAAAATGGCAATCCACAAACCAGTGGGTGATGTCACGGTAGATACTTCCATTATTTTTAGACACTCTGTGTTGGGGATGGCTTCTAAGGGCTACAGGCGACAGAATTGCATGGTGAAAGCAAGGCTTATAGGGAACCAGTCTAAACGCTGATGGTGATAATTATTCTATAGCCATTACTTTGTGCAATCAACATTTCCTTTGTAATGAGAAGTTAAAGCAAAACATTTATCTCTTTGAGCTTTAGTGTTGCAGCTGGTAAAGGTGGAGCTTAGTTTCCACTATGATGCACTTGCTTGAGAGACTTTCCACCATTCCTTTGTTTATCACTAAAGCTTCAAATTTCGGTCACAAATAAACAAAACAGACAATGTGAAAAAACACACAAACAACTTTTTTGTTCAGGTGTTGAGTCCAAGAAAACTGTAATTGAACTGTGAATTATATCTCCCACAAGACTTGCAACACGTCTCTATCACACGTTTGGAGCTCAAATTGGCTCTGCATCAGCCACAAAAAAATGAAAGGACACAAAGAAGTGAAAAACCAATTAACCATTCATATTTATTAATCATATTGTCCATGTTGACCTCTCCACTGTGGTTTTAATCAACCATTGAGATTATTTCTGTCTCTGTTTCTTCAGGCTGCATACGAATAACATCCAGTCTGTGAGGTTAACATGACATCAGGAACAAGAACAGGACCTTGATAGTAGAGTTAGTATAATAGCCTTTTAAATAGCAGTTAGATATTGGGTTTTCTATGAACAATGGCAGCATTGTATGTCGTATTGATGCTATCTATTTTAGCTTTTTTTTTTTTTTTCATTGATTGCTACAATTTCGTCTCTGTTCCTTCTTTATTTCACTTCTCTGGAGACGATCTTTGCAGCTCCCACAAAGCTTCTCCACAGATGTTTTCTGCCTCGTGGTCGCAGTTTATCGACACGTCTTCACTCATCTCTTAATTGCATTTATCACATCATTTATTCACAAGGTTGCATTGCTTAATTGGTCATCAGACTTTTTATTCTGTGTTGCAGTAATTCTCATCCATCTGCTGAATTATTGAGTAGAGTAGCACTCATTAAGCACAAGGACGACTAAATAATTCAACTGATGCTGCCTGTGTGTGAGCACATCATGGATTTAACTATGGATGATGCCTTATTGAGCTCTCTCTCTCTCTCTGTGTGATCTACACTGCTGTTATATCTCAGGTGGATGTTTCCCTCTGCTGGTCAGTTGAAGAACTGCTCTGGTTTATATGCAGCTGATGTTTTTCTTCCATTCAAATCATCTTAAATGAGTGAATTCTGGTTATCCAGCGCAGACGTCTGCAGTGCAAAAAAACAAAAACAAAAGAAACATGAACTTTTACAGAGCAAAATAACTGCAAAGTCTAATTTCTCTTGCTCCAGTGCAGTTTCAAATTAGGGACATTAAATTGAATCAGAAGTGGAGAATAAGGCTGAGTCAAGCACTGGATGCAAAACAGTTCTTCAAACATAGTGTTTTGTGTTATAGGTAAGAAATAAATTAAATATTTATTTTGAACTTTTTATTATCCTGTTAAAATTATCTTATTTGATTTTTTTTAATATCCAACCCACTTGCCAGAAAAAATGTAAAAAAAATAAATAAAAATACAAAAACAGCTCACACCAGAAACTGCTCCTTTTGGAAATTTTAAATGTACCCCCACACCACATGTGACGTTTCAGGCACCAGCCCTTCATCAGACAAGTACAAGATAAGAAGACATACCTCTATATGTGTGACCAATGGTGGCTGCCCAACAGATCACACAATCATGTAGCCATACAGAAACCTAGTGCAACACTGCAAAACTATTACAAAATTACACCACAAGAATACATTTACCAAAAAAAATACAGTGACAAAAAATAAAATGACAAAAATATATTTACAAAAAAATACATTTACAAATCAGGGAAAAAACATAATGACATGCAAATTCAAGATGTTTTTAGAATTCATATATTTATTTATATATTTATTTATTTATTTATTTTTTTCAAATAGAGGCGCCTCCTAAACCACAAAAAGTAGTGATACTCAATGAGAAATACCACAGCGATATAATAAGCTAATCTTGAGCAGCATGTAAACATCCCTCCCACAGCAGTGGAAAAATACAATTAAGGCACAAGCTTCACCTGTAAGTATAGAACCGAATCAAAGTCATCATTTAACCCCCTCAAAGCCAGAGTGTCTCATAAACTGAGAATTTATATCACCTCCACAACAATGTTGTTTGACCAGTTCAATGCCACAAATACAATTTTTGTATTTGTTCTTCTTAAGTAGTAGCAGTAGTCTGCATTTTGGCAAAGAACAACCTCTTGTTGTGGCACTGTCCCCACTGACAGGTCATTGGTAATTAACCATGTTCATGTTTTTAATGAGCTTGGCTTCTCAAAAGTTTCCGCTCGATGGGTCCCACGTCCTCTGCGCACACTTGTCGCCCCATGTCAGTAAACAATTTGGAGTTTGAAGCTGATGTGGACAGAACATTCAAAGCAATGGAAGCATGCATCAGCTCCCAGCCTGAAGGCCGAGGTCACGCCTTCAGCCGGGAAGGGGATGGCATCAGTTTTTTTGGGATTCCCGAGTTTTGGTGCTGATTGATTTCCTTGGAATGGGTCCTGCCATCACTGGAGACTATTACTCTGACCTACTGAAACACCTCAGAGAGAAGGTCTGAGAAAAGAGGTGAGGAATGCTAACCAGAGGACCAGAGGAGTCCTCTTCCACCGTGACAACACTCCAGCCCACACCTCAGCAGTTGCCATGGCAATAACCCATGACTGCGGGTTCCAACTTCTGCCTAACCCACCCTATTCACCAGACCTCACCCCCCTCGGACTTCCACCTGTTCTCCAACTTGCAAAAAGCCAACATCATGACATCATGGAGGCCTTGGAGGAGTTCTTTGGGTCCCAACCTGAAGAGTTCATTTCCACTGGAATGAAGGCGCTTCAGCACTGCAGGAGCAAGTGTGTTGCCCTGAAGTGGGACTATGTTGAAAAAATAAAAGCACTGAAAAATCTGTGTCTTGTTTTGTGTCCTTGAGGCTCAAAACTTTTCAGTCAGCCCTCGTATTGAATCTCACCTGTAGGAGCAGCTGTAAATGTCTTCTTACATTTTTAGTAGTAATTTAGAGTTGTTTTTTTAGACACTGAGACTTTTTTCTGTCCAACCCATTTGTACTGCAGACAGACGTTAACAACACTTTTCATCATCTTTAGCAGTTTATTACCTCTTTAGGGCCGCTTTGGGTCACCACAATCACCTCCTCATGACACCATCAGCCTCCACCCAACACCAGACACCAGCATCACTTCCCCCTCCCTCTGTCCCCATCAGGAAACTGGCACTTAGCTCCTCGTTAGTGGCCTGACGAACCGCCGTCTGACGTCAGCGCCTCGTGATGTCAGCACCCACCCTCTGCTGCACCTCGACCACGTTCACATGAAGGCCCGTGGGTGGAGGGTGGAGGTGGAGGATTAGGTGGGGGGGCAGCCATGGGCTAGAGCGGCTCTTAAGTATAGACATTAGTGTGGAAACAATCTGCAGCCAGGTCATGTTGTTGTTGTTGTCACAATTCTGATGTCAGACGGTCACAGCCAATCACAGCTGTGATGTGATAGCTGTCTGTTTCCATGGTGACACGTTTGAGTGGTAATTGGGGGACACTTAAAGTTGCAGCATTCAGATGCTTACGACTGCAGAGATTTGGGTTTTGGTAAACAGTGAAATAAAAAGCTGTTTTATGGAGCAGTGAGTGCTGCGTGCGCCTCCCGCCATGAACTGCCTCTAATGTTCACTTCAAAGGGTGGAGAGGGTGGAGAGGGCTGGGTGTTAATGCTGAGGCTTGACATTTTGTTTTTCTGTCTCCACAGTTATGTTTCGCCTCTATGACACTGATGGAAATGGGTCATTGGACAGCTCGGTAAATATTTTCTTCTAACTGTCATCTGAAATTTATTGTTTAAAAGTGAAAATATATATTATTGTTTTTACTCTTAAAATATTTTAAGTCACCAACAAGTCTTTTCTGATAAGTTTATATTGTGATGTGAGTACTCAAGACAGCTTGTCAGTTTTTAAAATGTCTGTAAAATCAGAAGCAACAGCACAAGGACGCAGAAAAACAAAGCACTGAGAGAAAGAATTCTGTCTATAAACCAACAGTTACTCTCATTATCTGCTGATTATATTCTCGATTCATCTATGATTTATATTGATTATAAAATATCAGAAAATTGTGAAAAATGGCAGTCAAAATTTCTTAAATCCTAAGGTAACTCAGACTCAAAATATTCACTGTATTATCACAATGACATCACACTGTGCTGTGTTTCCTTTAAAGATTATTTAAACGATTAATCAACCACTAAAATTGATGATTATTTCTCTCTTGACTAATTGATTAACCTGCTACTTATTCCAGCTCTTTGTGTTCGTGTATGTGCAATAAACACATTGTAGTTATTTGATGTTGACAGTCAGAAACTGATACATATATGCGTACAAATAATCAAACCTACATGATATTAATATATGAGGACATGGTAAGAATAGTGGGTGATAATTAACTTGTGCTTTACTTAGGTACAGTTCTGAGATACTTCGTTGAAAATATTGAATACATTTGAAACCATTTATTTCACTACGGTAGAAACTTTTAAGATCAGATTTTTATAAGTAAAACATCTGATCAACTCATAAAATAAACAGTTATAGATTAAATTACACAGCCTGTAAACTTGTTTAAATTAGCATTACCTTGATAACATGCTGCTTACACATCAGTGAATCAGTAATAATTGTCAAAAAATATGTAGGATTTAATATAATTTATTAGGGGTGGGAATCGGCATGGGATCCATGATAGATTTTTATTGCAATTTTAAATATGTTGCAATAAGCTGAGTATTGTGATAAAATATATGTAATATAAATATATTTTATGTCTATTTTTTGCAGCAATAAAATGTATCTCGTGGACTGAAAAGCAGTCAGTTATGTTAGTATAGTAGGCTATAGAACATTTAATTTGTAAATGTAATATCAATAATTTTGCAATACTATGCTGTACCGAATTTTCTCCCCACCCCTGTAATTTATCCACGCGACTCTAAAGTATCTGCTCTGCTCTGATCTCTTGTGTGTGTATACTGTAATCTATTATCTACTGTAATCTATTTTTATCTAATTTATTTTTTCTACCCTATTTTATTTGATCTACTCTATTTTATCCACTATTATCAATTTTATTTACTCTTATCTATTTAATGTACTCTGCTCTTTTATCTTTTCTACTCTATTTTATCTTTTCGTTTTAACTTCTCTAATCTGTTTTGTCTACTCTGCTTTATTGATTTACTCTAAACCATTTTATCTACTTTACTCTGTTTTAACTTTTCTCATATGTTTTAGCTACACTAATCTATTTCTCATCTCTATTCTATTTTCTCTTCTCTACTCTAATCTTCTTTATTTACTCTACACCTGGGGTCTTTTTTTTTTTTAAAGATATTTTTTGGGGCATTTTAGCCTTTAATTGATAGGACAGACAAGTGTGAAAATAGGGAGAGAGAGAGAGCGACATGCAGCAAAGGGCCACAGGCTGGAGTCGAACCCGGGCCGCTGCGGCAACAGCCTTGTACATGGGGCGCCTGCTCTATCCACTAAGCCACCGATGCCCCTACACCTGGGGTCTTTAACGTTTTTCAGGCCAAGGAGCTCTTAGTTTAAAGAGATTAAAGATACAGTTTGTTGTTGTTTTTTACAGATAGGGTGAGTTATCTTTGGTAAAACTATGTTATTATTGGCAAAGATAAATATTATTATATATGCAGTAACTTCGAGGACCCCCTGTTGAAGACCCATGCTCTTCTCTGATATGCACTCACTGGCCACTTTATTTGCCTTTAGAACTGCCTTTATTCTTCATGTCATAGTTTCATNAGGTGTTGTTGCTTCAGAGATGGTCTTCTGCAGACCTTGGTTGTAACCAGTGGTTATTTGACTTCCTGTTGCCTTTCTATCATCTTGAACCAGTCTGGCCATTCTCCTCTGACCTCTGGCATCAGATTTAAATTTTAATTCTCATTTTAACAGGTAATAAATTGAGTTGAGTTAAATCACCTTTCTTCATCATTCTGATGCTCAGTTTGAACTTCAGCAGGCCGTCTTGACCATGTCTACATGCCTAAATGCATTGAGTTGCTGCCATGTGATTGGCTGATTAGCTATTTGTGTTAATGAGCAGTTGAACAGTTGTGCCTAATAAAGTGGTCGTTTAGTGTAGTTTATCTACTCTACTCTATCTTTTCTACTTTAATCTAAATTTTTAAAGTGTTTTAGGGGTAAATAAATTGCTCCCATTCCGTACACATAATGACGTCAACACGTGATGCATGTTCATGAATGGAAGGGTGACAGAAAAGAAGAATTAAAGAGAAAAGTTGGCTGTGGGTTTATTTATGAATGAAAGCACACCAGTTCTTATGTGTATGTATAGAAAATGCGTAGGAGGGAGTCGGGGGTTGGAATTAGAGGGTTAAATAAGGAGAGGGCAAGGGTGGAGTGGGTGGAGGGGGATTTGTAATGTAACCCATTATTAGTGTCCCATTATTGGCTGGGAGAGAGAGTAATGAAAAGAGCACAGAGGAAATACAAAACAATGAGAGATATTCATTTAATGTGATGCAGATTTTAGAGAAAATATAACCACAGATTGTTTCTTTAAATGTGTGAACTCTTGATTTGCGCTCAACATCTTAAAGAAATCCAAAGTGCATCATAGTGATTCAGTATCCCACTAGATAATAATATCGCCCCCCTCTGCCCCCAAAAAGCAACCACTGTAATTAAACCATCAGCCTCTGAGCTCTTCCCACGCTGCCTTTGTTTTTCTCTGTGCAACTCTTCTGTGCCAAAGAATGACGTTCCCAACCTGCTATTACACGCTGTTTATCAGTCTATTCACACCAGTGACACTAAGTGACATCGACTTGTAAGGCTGCAATATACAGAAAGGTAAATACAGTATTTTCGGGCCTGTAATTGACTCTCTGTGGTCTCACCGCAGGAGCTGGAGCACATTATCTCTCAGATGATGCATGTGGCAGAGTACCTGGAGTGGGATGTGACGGAGCTGAAACCAGTAAGAGACATTTCACCCAGTTAATAGAAATTAGTAATGAGGTGAAGCAAACCTCTCGGCTTGTTACCAGACACTTCTTCAGCTTTCTGAGAGCTCTTTTTTAAACAAATACATAGTGCAGCTGAACTTTTATACTAAATTATGACCATAAAGAAATTGACAATGGGACTAAAAAAGAGTATTTTTGTTTTTTTATACACTCAGTGAATGTGTTATTCAGGTTCCACAGATTTTCCCTCAAACCCACGATGAGCCCAGATGAACTCCGATTTACAACTTCTATGAATACAAAAAATTCAGCTTGTTCTCTTCTGACTTACTTTTCGTTTATACCGTAGATCCTCCAGGATATGATGCGGGAGATCGACTATGATCATGATGGCACAGTGTCACTGGAGGAGTGGATCCAGGGAGGCATGACCACCATCCCACTACTGGTCCTGCTGGGCCTGGAGACGGTGAGTCCACACAGAGACCACTTCCATTTACTGGTAACTCCAGTCGCATTCTAATGCTCCAAGAAAGAAAGTTTTAGAGTGGACATTTCAGAGAAGGACTGGAGCACAGTGATTGATTTGCTCCCAGTTTTGTCTTTACCTCGCAAAATTACTAAATTTCACACGTGTGGTCAACGTGGAATAGGTGTGTACACGCAGCAAATCATTTTAGCTGCACATTTGTCAAAAAGCAATATCGAAATGACCATTTACACAACTGAGTCTGCAGCACTGATAATCAACTCTAGTGGCTGGCCCGTGGGCCGTAGACTGCCACATGGCCCACTGACCATTATCCAATTCACAATGAAAACAAATTGATGAACACTGGGATGTTTTTTTTTGTACCTTGTATATTAATAAGGTGCTAAGGTGCATAAAAAAAGTATCTAACAGTGCTTGTTTATCAAAAAAAGGTGCAGGGGAAGGATCCCTAGGACTACGACAGAGGTCTGGTCTAATTATTTATATATTAATTATTTGTTTGTTTGTTCTTATCCTGGCCCCTGGCCTCCTGTCATTTTGCAAAAGTGGCCCCCAGACAAAGCAAGTTGAGTATCACTCGTCTACAGCTGTGCTAGCAGCTGTGTGAGGCTGTACTTACACACAGCTGGGTTCGGGGCTAAATGCTAACGTCAGCATGCTAAGATGCTCACAATGACAATGCTAACACATTGATGCATTGCAGGTTTAATATTTAAAATGTTTACCATCTTAGTGACGCAAGTTAGCAGGCTAACATTTGCCAATTCGTTCAAAAGAGAAAGTACAACCAAAGCTAGATATTATTTCTCCAGATATTTGGTCATAAGCCGAAGCACTGGACCTATCAAATATTTGAGCTCATAGATGAAAATAAGGGGATCGCCAAAGTTGGTACAATTCATCCTGTGCAGGGCACAAGTGTGAGGACCAAATCTAGTAGATGCCAAGACATGGCGGAACAGTGGTGCAGTGGTTAGCATTGTTGCCTCACAGCAAGAGTGTTCCTGGTTTGAACCCAGGGTGGGGGAGCCCTATTGTGTGGAGTTTGCATGTTCTCCCTGTGTCAGCATGGATTTTCTCTGGATACTCCAGCTTCCTCCCACAGTCCAAAGACATGCAGGTTGATTGGTGACTCTAAGTCGGCCGTAGGTGTGAATGTGAGTGTGAGTTGTCTGTCTCTAGCTCCAGCACCCCTGTGACCCCTAACAGGATAAGCGGTTATGGAAAATTAATGAATGAATGAACAAACATCAGCATTCTAAGATGCTCACAGTAACAGTGCTAACACGTTAATGCATAGCAGGTTTAATGTTTACCATGTTCGCCATCTAAGTGGAGCATGTTAGCAAGCTAACATTTGTTAATTCATGCAAAAGAGAAAGTAACAAAACCTAATGGTGAATGTCATTATTTCTACAGGTATGTAATCATAAACCAAAGCACTGGAACAATCAAAATTTTGACCTCATGGTGGTGCTAGATGAACACGCAGAGGATCACCAAAGTTTTTACAGTCATCCTAAGGGGAGCACAAGTGTGTGGACCAAAGTTCATGGCAAAAATGCAAACATGAACCACTTGGTGGCGCTGCAGGAAAAGTCACAGATTGATCAGAATCAAAAGTGTGCATCCTCTGGGCACCACACACACACATACACACATCTGTAACAAATTCCATTGTAATCCATCTAATAGTTTCTGAGATATCTCAGTCTGGACCAAAGTGACAGACCAACATGTCATCAGTCTCAAGAGACGCTAAAAAGTCTTAACAGTAGTCATGTAATGTAATCCAAGTCTTAGGTATTCACCTTAAGGTCCAGTGTGTAGGATTGAGGGGAAATATTCATGATAATGTTTCTATTAGTGTATATTCAGGGGGTCGTGGGGCAGCTGGAGTCTATCCCAGCTGACACTGGGCGAGAGATGGGGTACACCCTGGACAGGTTGCCAGACTATCACAGGGATTTTCTATCGACCAGTTGGTCAATAGCAGGTTTCTCTGCAGGTGAGTGTGACCTGGCAGAGTCCAGGTCCAGGGAAAAGGCTGTGTCCTCTACGTTGCTGTCTTCACTGTCCTGTTGAGTGGTCAGTGTGTCTTTTGTTGACTGGTCAGGATTGCTTTCAGTGAAAGAAGGGTTGCCATGGTTTCTAAGGAACTTCAGGGACTTGAGGATTTATTCTTTTTCTTAGCACCCACTAATAAACACCTGATTGGTGACAACTTGCAGTACCTCCCTACGCTTCTCTGTACCTCAAGGAGTTGTAGATTGTATGATTAATACATCTTTAACACGTCAATAGCCGATCAGACAACACTCATAAGTTCTTTAAATGACCGATTTCACTATGTAGGCTTTGTGGCATGATGATTAAAGTGGTGTGACACTGGAAAAATAGTGAATTTCTTGCCATTCTTAACAGTATACAGGGTGTACTGTACACAGCATCTCACACCAGGTTTTGAAACTTAGGAAACTGATTTTTTCCTGTACATTAAACATCTATTAATAACTTGAAACTTAGCGCAGCTCCTAACTCAGCTCTTTTTGTCTGACTGTACTTTATTTCATTCCTGCAAGATGATGATGCTTATAACTCTGAGTACTGTAACATCTATTCTCTAATGGCTCCACTGTAAATTACTGAGGTTCATAGTGTCAGCTAAATTATTAGAATTTAAAACTGGAATTTATTTTTCCTTCTGGGCCAAGCTACTGTCCATGGATATCTAAAAAACCAGTGGCAGTGAATTAAAACAAAGACATTCCTTATAATTATTAGACCTCTGTGGGTTTCTGAGATCATCCCTCTACATGTGTGTCCTCACTGCTGCTGTGTGATCCCCAAACTTAATGAGAGCTCCATCAGCTCTACCTTCAGTTCATCACGTGTCCACTAGATGGAACTATTTGACCATCCTCTGTTGAAATCTACACCAAGTGTCATTTTTTATGAATGAATATTACTGCAAAGAGGAGACAGCAGAAACTTGTCCTCTGTCTTTACTGCATTGCAAAACACAGCAGAAGAACTAAAGTAAAATAAAAACACAACTAGCGAAATAATCAACAAGCTACATGACAGTTAAATCAGTGAAATGATTAGCTGATGATTCCCCCACCAGATACTGATGTAACGAAGCCGTTGATCTTTCAGTAATCATTTGATGTGTTTCTGTCACCGCAGAATGTTAAAGACGACGGGCAACATGTGTGGAGACTGAAGCACTTCAACAAGCCGGCCTACTGTAACCTGTGTCTCAACATGCTGATTGGACTGGGGAAGCAGGGACTCTGCTGCTCATGTGAGTAATTCATTTACCATTAAGGGTTCGACAGATGCATCGATTTGCACAGACAGATACAATATACAGTGTACTGGGAGCTCTGAAAATGATGCAGTCAACCTGAGATATAGCCGAGAGTTTCCAGTGTCACCTCATAGTTTGAAAGCTGTTTTTCAATATTATATACTAAGAGAGGAAAAGAAAATCACCACAAACTATCAACTGAGGTAAAAAAAACAAAAAAAACAGGTCAGATAAACCTTAATTCTGCTTTTTTATTCTGAGAGTATAAAACTTGTTTCAGCCTGGATGCCCATTTTCCTTTTTTCTACAGTGCACCAGCCCTTCACTCTTCATAGAAGCTGTTTTTCCCAAAATATTGGCAACAAGCTCCTTCAGCACAGCCTTCACAAACACATTACTCAAACCGTAGTCTTCTTTTCTTCCCTCTATCTTCCATCTTTTCTTAAATTGCATTTTTTTTCTTCCCCCAGTCTGCAAGTACACAGTCCACGAGCGCTGCGTGGCTCGCGCTCCACCGTCTTGCATCAAAACCTATGTCAAGTCCAAGAAAAACACAGAGGTGCGTCCAATTGGAGTGTTTACCAGTCGGCACGCTTGGATCAGCGATGCTCCACGGGGCTCAGGATGAGGGCTTCTCTTCTTCTAATGGAATTAAAACAACTCAATCTGCTACTAAGCATTGCTAATTACCAGGACAAGCCTGGTTTAAAGACACAGGCATTGTCATTCTTTTGGCCTTTCTTTCTCTTTGCTTTGTCCATCTTGCTTGTTTTCTCTGTGTCCTGCTTTCTTTAATTCTTGTGTCACTTGTGTCTTTGTATACATCTTGTTTTTCTGCACCATGTTTCTTTTCTCACTTCTTTCCCTCCCTGTTTGCTGTCTCCCCCTCTCTCCACAGGTAATGCATCATTTCTGGGTGGAAGGGAACTGTCCCACCAAGTGTGACAAGTGTCACAAAACCGTTAAGTGTTACCAGGGCCTGACTGGGCTCCACTGTGTGTGGTGTCAAATCACGGTAAGCCGCCACCCGAGGAGAGGCAGCCACCTCCTCATTATATTCCCACTGCTTCTTGTTTTTTAGGGTTTGGTTTTAGCACCTTGGATAACTCGCAAGTCATTCCACCAATTTACACCCAGAAAACACTTGTTTGTGGCTGCGAGTTAATAGAAAATAAAACAGAGACTGTGTCACGTGTTAATGCAGATAAATCCTGAGCATATACCTACAGATGTACACCTCGACATGTGCTGTTACCGACACAAGTTGGCTGTTAATAACAGCTTGCCACCTCCTCCAGCTCCATAACAAGTGTGCCTCCCATGTGAAACCTGAGTGTGACTGCGGACCCCTGAAGGATCACATCCTGCCCCCCAACTCAATCTGCCCCGTCGTCCTGGTAAGACTCGCCTCTCCTCACTGGTCAGCCGTCCCGCGGCGGAGTGAACCTGACCTTGTTTGACACTGTGTTACCTGAGGATGCAATCATCAGCCTGTGTTCTCCCACTGAGCTCTCAAATGGCAAAACTGGATCCATTGCTTTAACAAGATTATTTCCAACATGGTGCAAGTCTCTTTCAGGTGAAAAGAATGCACCTAAAACTCCTCAGTACTTGTAATATTTGACTTCTAAGTTGCCAAGTTTTGTATAGACAAGGAAAAAGTTTCATTTTAGAGTTTAGAAATACTGAAGTCAAAGTCCCCCAAAGACACAAAGAAGAAAGTCTCTCCTTTTTTTCATATTTTGTTTTTCAATATTTCATTTATTTGGATGATAATGATAATAATAACACATTTTATTTATGTAGCACCGTTCATACAAGAAATGCAGCACAGATTGACAACTGACAAAGGCTGCATCCCTGATCTTCTTCCGGCTGTTTCTGGGAACTTCCAATAAACCAGCAGCAGATGATCGCAGTGTTCTTGGAGGCCCAGCCCATGTAGGGCTTTGTATACAAGGAGGAGGAGCTTAAAATCAGTTCTAAATCTAACAGAAAGCCAGTGGATAGCAAGTCAATTGTTTTTGCTGCAAGTTTTATGTAAACGGAGCAGTTCTTACAAGTAAATACTTCTGGAAATCTGCTTATAAACTACAAACTAATTAAAACCAGAGATGTTCCGATACCATTTTAACTCTACCTGATATTGATTCTGATACCTGAACTTGAGTCGGCTGATACTGAGTTCTGATTCAAAACCACTGAGTTAATAATTTAAAAAAATTAATAAATACTACTAACCCTGCATGGGCGTGAAATGATTGATATCATTGTTGTGCGGCAATGATTAGGTTAAAACCTTTGTACATGAACAAGTACATACAGAGAATGAATGCCACAGAAAATGCCAAATTTTGGACATTTTTTGAACCGTTAATGTTACACTATTTATCAAAAATCAATTCCTCTTCACCGCTGTAAAATACTAGCTGCTTGTGGCCGAACAGCACAATTTGCTGTTTCTGTTTTAGAGTGTCGAAGACGAATTTATGTAGGTGTGAAACTACTTCGACAGGAAGGCAATCCAGGCACTCCGATGCATGACAGGTGAAACAAATAGACAAAAATAGTTAACTTTCTGGATATCTTATCTCATATCACTAATAACTTGTTATTTTTTTCATTATTGTCTGTTTGTTTAACCTGTCATGTCATTATATGGGTCATGTGATGGCCTCTGATTGGTTCCTGCCACTATAGGTGGGGTCCTGTATTGTATGTTTTTTTAAGCCCTGACTAAGACCTGCAGTGGTCGAAACATGTTGGCTCTTTTAATGATTTCGCCACTACAATAAAGGCATTTTAATATGTCCTTCCTTGTTTTTCTATATATTTTTTCGGAGTGCCTGGATCCCTTTCCTTCTGATGCTGTTGTTTCCTGTTCTACACGAGCACCCGACACAAGGTTTTGATCTGCGTTTGTATACACAAAGCAACCAATCGTCTGTCCCTCTTTTTCTACTTCAAGGTTTATTAATAAAATACATCATATCGGATGGCGCAGAGAGTCGTGTACTCCCCAAAACCTGGTCCAGAATTTCAGGCAGTATCTGAGGCATTTGCGACACTGATGTTGGTATCTGAACACCTCTAATTAAAACCACGGTTTCTGAACTTTGTCTCAACTTGCCCTAGAATTAGAAAAACATGAATTAGTTATTTCCAGGTAACTTTCTGGATTAATGTATTATTTTTTGAAATTACAGCCCCATAAAACAAAGTGATTTATTTTCTAGCCGATGGTATAAATGCAGTTTCAAAGCCTTGCTCATACTGCCAGGAATACAAAGTATCTCAGAAGATGCTGAATCACTTAATATTTATTTTTTAATTCCTTCGTTCATCAGAAAAAATGCCAACGCCATGACCTCAGTGTCCTTAATGGTAGCCACAGGCCTGGTTACAGCAATAAAAATAAAACAAACAACAACATAAACAGGCCAAGACAACTGCCACACACTTCGTTCTCGGTTCCGAACCTTCGGTGCCCTCCTTTTCTTTGTTTTGCACTATGCTTTTGCACCTTGTTGTTTTATATTGTCCTTGTCTTCTGTTTATGTCTTTGCACTTACATGTATGTACTTCTTTTCTTTGGTTTTAAATGTAAAGCGTCTTTGAGAGCTGTAAAAGCGCTGTATAAATAAAATGTATTATTATTATTACTATTATTAAAAGCATGACTCATATACAGTTAAGATGCATGTACATGTCTTTGAGTTTTTGAATAATCGAAATGAAGTAAAAGTTTTATTCAAAGTACAATAACTTTCTTTGAATTTGTTTTATAAACCCTAAGAATGAAAACCACCTTTTAAGATCCTCTAACATCTTTGCTGTTTGACCTTTGACCCCAGGAAAGACAGTCGACGCTGAGGAAAGACTCCCGGTCCAGCCAGTCGAGCCGGGGGAAGATGCAGAGGGCCAACTCCGTCACAGTTGACGGTCAGGGACTGCAGGTGAGTCGTTTTAAACCTCAGTGTCAAATTCCTCTGCTTTAATTTGCTCTGTTTTTACCATATCATATAGTCGCATTATTGCAGTTGCAGGAAAATGTGCCTACGTACAAAGGATCATTCCATTCATCCTATATGGGGGTGCAGAATATCTGATTTCACATAGAGTGGCTTGGTTTCTCCCAATGAATCATGGTATATAACCTATTTTGGTATAAATGTATTATTCAGAGCACTCACATGAGAACATGGTGCCCATAGAGCTCTAAATATTATTTGAGCTTGTGAACGGCCCTGTCAAAGTCAGCGGGGGGAGGCAAGTTAAAACAGCTTAATGCAGCGTCTCTCTAAGAGAAAGTCGAATGTTCTGTTTACAGCCGCGGAAAGCAAGAAGGAACTGTAGTGACGTGCTCTGTCTGTCTGTTGATGTCTTGAACTACACGCTCACCCCGACAACAACAGCGCTATAAAATGAGTTCCTATGAGAAGTCAAGACAAATTGTTTCATGGGATGTTTCACCTTTTTTCTCTGGTGTGGAAAAAAAGGAAACTATTGTCGCAAATGAGGACGTGGATCAATGGGTTAAAAAAAAGAACGACTATGACGACTAAGATTCGACTCTCACTGTAGATAGGTGGGGTTTTAAAAGTTTATTGAACCAGGAAGTCCCATTGAAATTGAAAATGAGAGTATTCAAACATCGTGGCCTCTCAAGGAAACAAGCACATGTCTCTGTCATCACATTCTTTATGATGCCCTGAAATTCATCAAAGGATATAAGTGTAAAAATGCAGTTTTCCCCAGATCTGTTAAAACCCGGGGTAAAGTAAAAAGCAACCACTTGGAGGAGTGTAGCTGGTAACTCCCAGAGCTGATACACAGAAGGGTGCAGAGGTAGGCCGGAAGTTTGCCCAATATTGCTTTATAGATAAAAATTTATCAGTGCTGTTGTCTGTGAGTGGTCGATGACGTCCAACCCACCAAATTATAAAGAATGCAGTAATGAGTCAGTGTTAAAACTGTTAAAACATGACACACTTTTTGTCTTGAGCCTTAAAGTTATCCGATAGCCAGATCTGAGGTGATTTGGTGCTGAAAAATGGGGTAAAAGATCTTAGATTTAAAGCGGTGCCAGACTGTAGTGATTCAGAGTGATTAAGAGAATCCTGAACTGAAATCTAAAACGAACAGGGAGTCAGTGTGATTCAGCAGGACCGAGGAGGTACTGTATTTAGCTGCTGCGTCCTGCACTGATCGTAGACCAGCAACGTTAACATTAATTTTAAGAGACTATCCATGCATCAGACCTTTGTTCTGAAATGAACCTCTGCAGTTGGTCTGAGGACATATGATGTGGCTCTGCAGGCCCTGCTGGTAATCAGTATCATACAGCAGAGCCCAGTCTGCCCTGATCCTCTCTAATATCTGTCAGCCAGCACGCCGGCGATAGAAACCTGCCGCTGTCTGTGGCGACTGCTCGTCTCCGCGTGGCTGGGAGAGAAATATGATGAATCATATCCCAGGCACATCCATCTATGCCTCTCGCCGGCTAACCAGCATAATAATCAAGATTATTATTTATAATTACAGGAAGTAATGGATCACTCTGGACTGGACAGGGAGCTCATTAATTCACCCTTGGCCTGCTGGGATAGCAGACAGGGGGAGTTAAGCGCTTCATCTGTGTCAGGGAGAGCACGGGGCGAGTTGTCTGCACGGTTCAAACAGGGGGAGCCGCTGGATTAGAGCTTGTTTATGTGGCTCTTTGTGAGCTCGGCCTCCAGGCACCACAGGCTCTGTCTGTCTGTCTGTCTGTCTGTCTGTCTGTCTGTCTGTCTGGTCACTGTTTCACTTCATTGCTCAGAGAAAATCCTTCCCCACGTCACCCGAGACAAACTGCCCTGCCAATTAGGAAGCGGTGACAAATAACTATAATGACTGAATTGTGAATCATGAGTTATCAGGTTGAGAGTATTGATTGGCTGAGAGATGGATGGGTTGTTTTACTGTACTGTATACACGGCTGCCTGGTTAGTAAAACCTTGCCTGCATTTAATATCATCTGCCACCATATCTCTAAGAAAATGGTAATATCTGCTACATTTGTGGGTAAAAACTGGAGCAAAAGTGTGATATCATGTAGTTTTTGTGACATATTTTGCTTGAGATACTCTATATTTTTCTTATTATCAACAAATTTTATTTACACATCTTTTATTTAGCGGGAACGTCCCATTGTGGTACAATATCTCTTCTTCCAGTGATTCTTTTAATCCATAATCCCGTGAAAAGACCAAACACTACAAAGTCTAATATCATCCCTCTGTGCCATAGAGCTCCATTGTTGTCCAAAAAGTATAAAAATAGATCAGTTAGTGTAGTTGATGACTATTTTTCACCACTGAAAATATTCCCTAACAAAATGCACCATAGATCAGTCTCTCCAGGATCACACGGGCTGTTTTTGTGATTGTTGTGGCCTGAAATTCTGATTTCACAGCAGCTTTTCAAAAAAATTGTGGTGAATGTTGTAGTGTTCATAGGCATTCTTTTGCAACTAAATTGCAGGGACAAGTGAAAATTGCAAAAATAGTTGTGATGCTGTTTCAGATTCGGAGCGTATTATTTTGAGAATTCAGTGTTTCCTACAGAGTTAGAATCTATTTATGATGGTAGGCAGGTGGGGCAGCAAGAGCTGATCAACGCAGCGCTGAAGGAACGCTCTCTTTACCCAGTTAGCATAAGCTAACAGAGCTTAACATGATCTCATCACTGCTTGTCATATTTTGCTGCTTGGGCAGAAGTCCAATCTCAAATCATCACCGAAACGGCTCGACTCTGTCGTTAAATGTTTTCAACGTCAATTTATGTTCACTTAAAGTTCTTATTTTTGCCACTGACAGGCTCAGATTGTTTTTTTTAAGTATCTGACAATGTTATGGAAAGGATCCCTACAGAGATAGGCATTTTTGTTAAAGAGAAAGATCCTTTTTGTTTAACCACAAACAGCCCGAAATCGCTATTGCCAAACCCACCAGACTCCATTTAAATAAACAGTAGTTTTATCATTGTAAAAACACACCTCATTCAAACTCAAGAAACAAAGTAAAACACACAGAAACCATTGTGTGGTTTGCCTTTCCACTGTTTCAACAATTACCAACTCTGCTTTGGTTGAAATAAACCCTAAATTCCCTCAGTTAGATGTGAAAATACGCTGGATCTATACATGCTAAAATTACTGTTTATTAAAATGGAGTCTGGTGGGTTTGATGATAGCAATTTCAGGCTTTTTCGGATTAAACAAAAATGCTTTACCCATGCTTTTTGTTTGGCTGTCGGTACAAAAGTCGTGAGCCTCCAAAGACCTGTAGTTCGTGAAGTTGCAAATCCCTACGTGATGACATCATAGCCCATCATTAAAATGGCGTTGAGTAATGTTAGCACTGTCATACTGTCTCCAAACATGCATGGAATTCACTAAAACACACTAGTCTAATACATTATAGCATTAGTGGCTGTAATGTACTGATGTTATGATCATTTTAATCATAGTGATAGTAAATATAATAGTGTCTCCTATGTGAGTATCGATGCTTCACTTGCCAGTGTTTGCCAGCTGAAGGAAACAACAGTTTTTCCCCTTGCAGACTCCGCCCTAACCACGCCCCCTAACCATGACTGTATCCATTTACTCCTGCTTAAGTTACGTTTGCTGAAAGCGACAGTGCCCAGCTGTTTTTAGGGAATTATTGAGACTGTAGAGAAATGAAACAGTTTTTACAGATATGTGTCTTCAATCAGAATAACAGGGTTTTGGGGCTGAGTGCCACAGACAGAGTGGGGAAGTCAGAAAGTTTTGACATGTGAACTGACACATTTAATGGGACCCTTTGAATATACTACACCAGCTGATCAGAAAAAGAACATTTATGTGATTCATTTTGCCTTAGCAATACATTCTTTGGGGACTTTATCACTGCTCTCCTTTATAATTAGATATTATAATTAACACAAGATTAAATTTGGACTCAGGCAAAGAATCGGTGAGCGCCCACACTTTGCCGTAGCCAGGTACCACTTGTGCACCTCTGCAGTGAAACAGGAAAAGTGTGAAATGAATCCGATGACTGGCATTGCTTGGAAGTGCCGTATATACTCAACAAAACGTCTGAGGGATATGGCTTGAAAGTGAATTCCTGTGAAGCATCCTGCAGTCTCCAAACACCAACGGTTTGTTTTGACATCTCCCATTCAGATCACAACAATAGAGGGCACTCATCCTCTGCTAGTGTTTGTCAATCCGAAGAGCGGGGGGAAGCAGGGAGAGAGGTAAGTACACAATCTGTCTCAACATGCTACAAGAGGCCTCTGAAGCTGCGCTCCTCAGCCGCAGAGGGAAGTCGGCACCGTGGCCTCTGGCTGCCAAGTGCTCTAGGCTTACTTAGTCAAATACCAACACAATAACATTAACCTAAAGCGCCGGACGCCTTCACCGTCAGCTCATACCTCCCCACCTCCCACCCTCCTCACTGTCACGTCCCTGGCTGGTCCCCTTTCTTTAACCCAGGGCTAATTGGGTTATTACTGAAACATATTCATTCACTCCTTATTACGCCGGCCCTCATTTGTTTAAATTATGAGATCAAAATATGACTTCAGCCAGTTGATATAATGAAATTGAAATTAAAATGAATTAGTCTTTCTAATGGTTTCTCCTCAAGGGGACTTTGGGTATGTCCCACCCTGCTGTCCACTCCGCTGCCTTGTCAACGCTCTGATTGGACGCCGGTCTGCGTCGGCATTTACAGGACAAAATCTGGCACTGAATACACATTGTTTTAGGCCTAATCTGTGAGATTTGATTTGAATTTTTGCATTGTTACTCCTGTTTGTCGTCTTGATGTTTTCTGATCTCTCTATATTTTCACTCCTGTAGGATTTACAGAAAGTTCCAGTATCTTCTGAACCCGAGACAAGTGTACAACCTGGCCAAGAATGGACCCATGCCAGGGTACGTACTGTGTTCAGACATGGTCAGATCACTTCAAGGAAAGGGTCACATTTTTTGTCTTAAAGATCAGATGCACATATGCACATTAAAACAGTTTTGCTTGCTGTAATGGTGGAAAAAGTATCCGCAGAAGTAAAAGTAGCAGTAATGCTCTGTAAAAATACTCCTAAACTTAAGAAGTAAAACTAAAAAGCTTACACTCCTAAGTAAAAGTACTTAGTAATTTTATTGGTGATCCTTTAACAGTTAATGTTAGAACTGGTGGAGGTGAAGCACATTTTAAAGCTACAGTTAGTAACTTATAAAAATAACTTTCGTCATATTGGCTGAAACTGTTACAATATCCACACAGAAGTACATGACAGATACAACCTGTGATAAAAATCATGTTCCTCTCCCTTTGCTTTTAATGGCATTACTGCTTGTGAAGGAAAACAACCAATCAGTGCCGAGGAGTCTCTAAAGCGGCTGTCAATCATATTGATCACTCTGTGAACTGTAATCAAACTGTCAAATAAGGCAGTGCTGATCAAATATGAATCAAGATTCTGATGAGAGCTGTTTTAGAAAGTTTGCTCTGGCTGGTGGGTGGTGCTTCGTTTTTGCTCGACTGTTTCCAACATGGCTGCTGGGTCACTAACTGTCTTATTTAACAGCTAAACAGTACACTAAAATATATTTCTGAAAACCTCTGAGGCGAGAAATAAACAATGCAGTAACAGAATCTTGATTCATATTTGATCAGCACTGCCTAGTTTGACAGTTTGACAGCAGTTCACGAGCAGTGATTTACATGATTGAAAGCTGTGTCATAGACTCCTCGGCTCTGATTGGTTGATTTCTTTCAGATGCTGTAGATTCTTGCAAATGCCATCAAGCCCAATTCAGACCAAAGATTTGCGACGTTCTAGAAAAGTTTCGTCTCGTCGTGAATCTTTGGTCTGAATTGGGAGGGAGGAGGGACATGATTTTTTTCCAAAAAAATTTTCTATTGTCTATAATGCTGTGTGGATGTAGTGACCGTTTCAGCAAATATGACAAAAGGTTATTTGCATGCCAACTGAAGCTTAACTCCTTTGTAATATATACTTTAATTAAAAGAATAGTATCATATTTTGTAAATTGATAACATTTTTTCATGAAATCTTAATCTGTAGAGTAACTTAGAGTCAGATAAATGTGGTGCAGTAAAAAGTACAATATTTCCCTCTGTAAATGTAGTGGAGGACAAGTATAAAGTCGTATAAAAGTGAAATCCTCAAATTAAGTAAAAGAACCTAAAAAATTATATGTGGTGTCCTTCAATCACAGCTCAGCATGGAAACACAAAAAGGAAACTTTTTACAAAAACTTCTGAATATTTGTTGGGAGGGGATCTTATAATGTTTTAACAGGATGAAGGAAAACTGCAAACAAAAACCATTTTCAGTTCATACGGACATGTCAGCTTGGGTTTAAGAGACAGACTTAAAAATCATGACCTGATCCTTTAAGTTTATCAGATACATAAAGTCCATTTTCTATGTTAAAAAAGAAAGCAGGTGTAATAATTCAAATTAATAACTGCTTAGAGACAAATAACTTTTAAAAAATGTGAGAAAAGTGCCAAACTAAAACAAAGAGATTTTCATAGATCCATGTGATACACTACAGTGATGAACAGTTTTAGGTTTTCAGTGGCAAAACTACATCTTAAATACATTATTGCATTACTTATTACTTATTTTTGTTAATTTATTTTAAAAGTTATGAAATACACTGAAGAAAACTTTTCACAAGGTTGCAACACTTTTTGAAGAAGCAAGATGAGAAATATTGTTCAGAAAAGATAAATTAATCCTAAATGTGAATGTTTTGATACAGAATATGACACTATTCACATCAAGTTGCATTTCAAACCCATTTTAGACATTTGAAATACTCAATAATGGCAATAATTGTTCTTGTAATCAAAATAGAAAGAAGGAAAGACTGACAAATCATACAGTATCAGATAATGATCTTGTGTTTACAAACAGGCTTGTTGTTGCTCACATATAATAACCACCATCACATGCAAGAGAGGCCTTTAATATTAGAGCCCCCTCTCACTTCCCTCACACAGCACAGACACAAATGAGGTGAGTTCACACATAACAAATCCTGGAGACGACAGCGTCATGCTGTAGTCTCAGATGAGCGGCGGCTCCATATGCATAAGCCTGCATGTGAACGTAGAGCCGGTGACACAGGCGACTGACGGATAGAGAGGTTGAAACTCTCACCATACCACATGTGATCATGCATACAGACGAGGAGCTCTCTGCAGGCTGTAGGTGCAGGCGGCATCAGGTTTCCTATGGTTCACATCTGTGATTAAGAAAATGAATGGATCATTTACATGCATAAGGCTCCTTCGCCACTTTGGTGGCACACAACATACAGGAATGCCTGTCTGCCGTGCCGCCACGTTGTTTGGCTTTGATTAGATCTGAAAACAGACTCTTTGTGGCTTATAAAAAATAAATACACAGCGGCACACGCAGGGTGCAAAAAAACCTCCATGAGGTTGTTTCGACTGTCTGTGCGAGAAGCTGGCACAGCTCTCGCGCCACAGATTGTGCCAACGCAGCTCCAAGTTTTTGGGGCTGACCTTGTGTGCCCTGTTTTGTCTCTCTTCTCTTGGTGTCCCTGCACGTGGCCTGAAACATCACCTGCATCCCCTCTGCTGTCTGGAGCCGAACCCAGAGCTTCTCCTCAGAGCTGACAACATTCCAGATGACCTTGCCCCGCTGTAACCTTGTTAATATTTAGTCAAGTGTACGCACTGCCGCACACATTAGAGAGGTGAACGGTCACCGTCGGACACTGCAGGCCGAAGCAGCCGCACGCACTGCTGTCAATTAGCTGCCTCACTAATGCAATTACAGCAAATTAAGTGTTTGTTTCTTGGTATTTAAATATCCCCAAAGTTGCCTTTCATGTTTGCGGCCGTCTGTTTTGCGTCTAATGTGGTTTGTGGTCCCAGTTGGAGAGTAATTGAGCGAATCATTTACCCGCCATACGAGGCTTGGAGGCTGGCTCATTCAGTTAGGGCTTTGTTATTGTGAAGGAACGGAAGAAGTTGGACTGAACATTGCCTGTCATGATCCAATTAACCCCCGAACAGGCAGGCTAGCTCGCCCAATGAATAATTGTCAGTGCGACATGTGTTATTTTGTGAGATTAGAGGGGGTTTGCAGTGAAGCAGCGTGCTCAGAAACATGCTCATGATCTGCACATAGATCTGTGATCACTTTTCTTATTGTCAAGAGAAAAGCTTTATGTCTTAAAGAACCATTCCTTTGAACACTTGAACAAAGCTAGCATTTTTAGAGCAAAATTAAAAGAATAATTTTCTATAAAACAAAACATGACAGTCCTGTATAGCAGAGTAAAAAACCTAGGCGAGACAAGCTGCAGACCACTGTTCGAGATCAACAAGCAGCAAAACCAGTTGTGCTTTAGTGAGTCATTGCTGTGTTTCCAGCTGTTTTCTTGGCTCCGAATGTTGGTGTTTATAGCAACCTATCAGCAGGGATAGCGCCACGACAAGATGTCTTTTTTTATTGAGACATTGGTGCGTTTAGTGCCACGACAAGCAGTTGTTGGTTACAGTGACATGGCTGTGTTTCCTGGCGGGATACTACCACAAAAAGGGGTTGTTTTTTACCGAGATAGCTAAAATTGTGCTCCCAAAAGCAGGTATTTTAAGCCGAAATATGATATTTTACTGACCACAGCCAAGTGGCTTTTGAGTCTCAAACCAAACCTCAACCACAACGTCATTGAAACAGAAAGTTTTAACCTATCGATTACATAGTAACGTGCAGTGTAACATATCTGTGGTTTGCAGAAACATACACTTCCAATATTTTTTCTGTCAATTAGGCTGCAGCATCCTTCAATATATAAGAAATTGTCTCTAAATGACTGAGAAACAATTGGTTTATATATTTGTTCATGCATCGCCTTTATTACATGTAAAACATGAAATATTCCCTTATTTGTGTTTTTTTTGGGGGTTTATTTGTTTTATGGGCATTTCTGTATTCTGTCGCCTTCAAATGTGCAAAGACAGTTTGTGACAAAAATATTTTACCTAAATAAGTCTCTACATATTGAGTCTTAATAAGGTCAGAAAAAGATTAATAATAATATTTATAGCAACACAGCAGAACACAAACAATGAAGCATGTCAACAAACACAAGAGTTACATTTTCAGCCTTATATCAGCAGTGATACGGTACGTTTAGGGGTTAATTTTCCCACTGAAATTATTGGTCGAAAAGAGAAGCAAATCTGCATATTGTGGAATAAATGTCATCATTATAAAGATGTAAACATTAAAAGTGTTCACCAGAGAGATGATGACAAATTGTAAATAAGCACAAAACATTTATAACTTTTGCATATTTGCAGGATAAAACACAAAGTGAGAAGTGATGTACGGAGCGGACTGTGTTTGTTTGCAGGCTGAACTTCTTCAGAGATGTTCCTGACTTCAGAGTGCTGGCCTGTGGAGGGGACGGCACTGTGGGCTGGATCCTGGACTTCATAGGTAAAGAACATTTTGTACATTTCATAATATTTAATCACAATGTTGTCAAGAATCTGGTCCCAGTTATTATTTTACACACATTAAAATCTCCTGAGGTGTTTCGTTATATTTACTCATACAGTCTGTCTGTGCTGGTAATGAACAACATTGTAGAACTTAAACACTTCATTTCCTTTTTTGGTAAAATTGCATTTGTTTTTATTAGTTTTCATGGTCAGCCTGTTGTTCAGCCTGAAATGGTAAAGTGTACTTTATAGGTTGTATATAAACACTTTCATTACATGCGAGCCTGCGTATTCAGGGGTGGTAAAATGGGATGATTACGTGGGTTGGAAAACAACATGCTTGTCATCATTTGATGGGGAAAAAAATCACCTGGCCTCCTCCTATTTGGTCTCGAAGACGTGTTACTTGTTCTGGCTCTCAAAAATTGCCTCAATTTTTTATCAATCAAAACAAAGAGAGGTAATAACGGTCTCTTGAAATAGACTGTACAACTGCACGCTCATATTGACTTGTATGTTTACAAGTGAGGCTGCAAAACGGATTTGATGCTTTCTTTGCAAGTCATTGCAGTGAGTTTGTTTTTCTTGGTTTGGCCTTGTTTCGCGTCGTGTTGTGATATTTTGTCCCGCTGCTCCAGATAAGGCCAACCTGGACAGGAACCCCCCCGTGTGTATACTTCCTCTTGGCACGGGCAACGACCTGGCAAGATGTCTGCGATGGGGAGGAGGTACTGACAGAAAATAGATACATCGCAGTGAAATACATGGCCTTAATTCACCTTATTACATTCACAGCTAAATACAGTGTGCATACCATGACCACATACAGTGTGCATACCATAACCACATACAGTGTGCATATCATGACCAGATACAGTGTGCATATCATGACCAGATACAGTAATCTACAGATTATTTTTAAACTTAATGGATTAATGTCTATAAAATGTGTAGAAAACAGTGAAAATGTCCATCACAGTTCTGTCTTCAAAGTCTTGTTTTGCTGTAATGTATGGAAGTCCATTTCTGCCAGTGTGATGGGAAAAAAACATGTTCAGTCATATAATAAGAAACTTAATCAAAATAATTACTCAGTATTTCAAAATATTGTCTTAAATGATACTTCCCTTGCAAAATGATTATTTTTGTAACAATTACTCACAGCGTGTTAACTTGAATTTGTGAAGAAAACTCCACGTTGAACGGAGAATCCAAAAAAGGCAAACATTTATCATAAATTAAAATAAATGGAGAGCACACTGAAAACAGCAAAACTATATCAAACTTTCACACAACTCATGCAGTATAATCCAAGACTTATTTATCCAGTTGGATGCTCAGTACTTCTCAAACACATATTTACACTAAAACATCATGATATGAAATATGTCAGTACAAACAGTCTCCTGCAAGGCCGAGTAGTGTGCCTGGGCACGAGTGTGCGTTTGGCCTCTGCTCAAGCACAGCTCATGCGTACGCACAAGCTTAGGACACCCTACTCAGAGGCAAAATTGTTTTAAATCATAATGTTTTAGTGAAGGGAAGTACAGGATAAAGGAGACTTGGATTATACTTAACAAGTTGTGTGAGAGTTTGTAAACTGATGTTTTGATTTAGTTGTGCTGGTTGTGTTTTCACATCTGCCCTCACATATGTTTGGTTCGGTTCAATCAAACTCAAAGTCGTTTGCCCCCAAAGTGCGGTTCGTTTGGGCAGGTGTGAACACAGCGATCACACTCAGGTGTGCACCAAATCAACCGGACCGAGACCTTCTTGAAGAGGTGGTCTCAGTCTGGTTACAAACGAACTCTGGTGCGGTTGGTTTGTGGTGAGAAGGTGTTCCGACCTGGATCTGAACCAGCTGCAGTCACATGACACATTGTTTGGGTTAAACATGAGCATGTTACAGTCCTGGAGGATTATTAATGTGCACCGCCTCCTGTACTGCCTTAATATGCACATTCAGCACATCCAAAATTTAAATTATGTTAAGGGCAAAATCACTGATACATAGCACCAATAAAAAAGTGCATACAAAATCAGTTGAGCATTAAATGAAAATCAAAAGTAAATAACAGTAAAAGAAAATTTTAAAAAAAGATTTTAATTACATATTTCTAGCTGCACAAGTCCCTTTTCTGAAGCTCAAAAGAAAATCGCCCAATATCATCCCTATAAATCAATAAACCCAAATAAACTCAGATATAGTCTGCACTCATGTTATCGTATGTCACTTAAAAGTATCAGTCACTTAGCTGAAGCTGTTCTGGACTCATTTAAACACACATCTTGTGTTTGTTTGTTTGTTTGTTTGTTTGTTTGAGGCTATGAGGGCGAGAGCCTCCTGAAGATAATGCGGGACATCGAGAACAGTTCAGAGGTGATGCTGGACCGCTGGAAGATTGACGTCACACCCACAGACAAAGAGGAGCGAGGGGACCCGGTGCCTTACAGTATTGTCAACAACTACTTCTCCATCGGAGTGGTGAGTCAGACTTCAGTCACTGTTCATGAGGCACTGATGAGACAGAGGAATGGGTCATGTATAGATTATATGGTCTTTGGTTGACAAATGTGAAGGACAAACCTTTTTATAACTCTCCTTCATGAGTTTAATGGTTCATACTTTAGGTTTGCTGTTGATAGTTTATTGATTTCAGTCAAGGGATACCTGGATTTTAAAAAAAGAGGGCGGTCGCCTTCAAATCAGAAAACTGTTATGTGTTGCTGATTTATAGACAAGTGATTTTAAAGGTCATATTTAATGGATAAGAAGCAAAAAGACCCATTCAGGACTCTGCCAAGTAGTACTTTTTAGCTAGAGCTGTCAAGCGATTAAATAATAAAAAAAAAATGTAATCTAACCTATTACTTGATTTGAGATTAATTATTCTAAATGAGTCACATACATCAGCTTTTGCTGTGAAAGTATTTTAAAATTTCAGTTTAAATGAATTTTGGCAAATACGCTGTAGTAAAGCTGTTGGATTTTGGACACAATTGTCCCCTCGACCACTGAAACTGGTCTGCAGTCCACTGCAAGTACTCTGAAAATTCCTTACTGCCGAAACTGCAGATAACTTTGCTCCTGTCAACAGTTCCGGGGGGGCCTTTTTGCAAATGTTAATGTGCCATTCACGGGGCAAAGCAGCGTGTCTCGTCTGCCTCCATCATGTGACAAAGCCACTTTGGCCTTCAGTGACGCACCAGGTCAGAGGGCACTATGGAACATGATTAATCAGTGTTTATTTTTAAAAAGTATTATTTTTTCTGTGATTAATGAATCAATATAAGGCATTACTTTGGCAGCCCTAGTTATAACTTTTGTTTTTGCAGGATCTTTTAAACTCTACTTGCCTGTGACTGCAGGGTTACAGTGATGAGACACTTGTGCACAGCTGGTGTAAGAAGCATATGGCAGCTTTTCAAACCTTTCACACCAGAGTTAAGTTCAATCGTGGTGACAAAGAGTCTCAGTCGCAGGATATCAGAGGTGCCAGTAAACAACTTAACCCAAATACAAACTCAAACAGAACAAAGACAAAAGGAGGATGGACTGACAACCAAAATTCTTAGTTCTGTTATTAAAGGCTGAATAAATAAAAACGCACAGTACCTGCAGTAACAGCGTAATTAGTCAGTTTATTTGTTTTGATCACATCCAGGTTCGGCCTTTATTGAGATGTGCTCAAGCTTCAACCACCTCTGATTGATAAACAAGCCGTGTTGTGTCTTTGCATGGTGTTACGTAGCCGTCAGCACCCCCCCGTCCATCTCCACCATAATGACACTGATTTCACGTAGCTCATGTTACCCATTACTGATAAATGTCAGGGGGAAATATGGTAATTGACATTTACAGGTGGCAGAGGAGGGAGCCACTCGGTGCTGTGAGATTCATACAGACTGTGGCAGGGACATAAGTGATGCATGGCCTTACAAATGTTAGTTGAATAACACCTCCAGCCTGGGCCCCTAATGACCATGTTGGAGGATATTAGAGGACAGGTCTTGTTAACATTGTGATAGAGAGAACAATGGCTGTCATCTGTCAGCAGTGTTGAACATATGGTGATGTGCACGGGGGGAAGTGGTTACAGTGTCAAATACATCTCTGAACAGTCGTCCTGATGGTTGAGTACATTAATACAAAGTATAAATGTCAGAACACAGTCATCTTTGCTTCAAGCTATTTTTTTTTATATGGATTTAGTAGATTTGTTGGATTAGGGCTTCTTTTGGACGCCACTGTCAAGACAACTTATTTTAACATTTAATGTCCCCCTCCACTCAAACATTGGTTTGTCTTCTGTTTTTGTTCCCTAAAATGTTTGACTTTAATCCTGACTTGTATCTGTACATCTCCTCTGTGCATTTACCCCAAAATCTGAGATTCAAATGTAATTCGGGGAGACCATCAGTGTTGGGCAGTAGCGTCCCTGCAAGTAGCGACATCACTAACTTGACTACATTTCTCAGTAGCAACGTCACTACTTTCTAAGTCAAAAAGCTTTTCAGTAGCCGAGTAGCGTCGACAAAAGTTACAAGCTATTTTTCACAGGAAAAGCTCTGATGTGCAGTAGACTTTTTTCCTGTGGAGGTCTGGATTAAATTAAGCATAATAAAACTGAGGATAAGTTGTGTGACTGACGCCAGCACCACCGCGAGGTATGTGGTCGAGGGAAGCACCTCAGTATGACATCACAAACTAATCCTTCAGTTTATTCTGCTCACCGCAAGACCCGCCCTACTCTGCCTCTGATTGGCTACATTGCTTTTCTTGACACACCTCTCTCATGTCTCGCCACAGACTGTACATATTTAGTAGATTTGCAGTGGACACCAGAGAAACAGACACAACAAGAGCCGAGAAAAGAGCTGAGAGACAGAGGCATACTGATGTCACGTGTTATTTCCAGGACATGTTCTAAAGTCCCAAAAAAAGAACAGTTTTAATTTAGGTCTGTTATTTTTTTATTGTTTTATTGACTGAAAAATTGATTTTGGAATTCTGTTTGTGAATTAGTGACAGAGCCAGAGAGCCGACTGAAAGAGGCCGAGACAGAGAAATGTGTTAAATAGGAAGAGGAGAGAGAAAGATAAAGCGCAATGGGCCGACTGATGATGTCATGTTATTGAAGGAAATGTTCAAATGTCAAAAAAGCCACCAAAAAAGTTTTAATATATGTCTGTTATTTTATAATTTACAGTAATTAAGTTAGTTAACTGTTTTTCCCTGCCTATTTGTTTGGCTGACAGTTTTTCAGATCACTGAAATTTGACATAAAGAAAAGAAAAAAAAGTAGCATCGCAAGTACGAAGCTACTTTTATCATTTTCGCGTAGCTTAGCTCGCTACATTTCTCTAGAGGTAGCTTCAATGTAGTGAAACCTTATTTTGATGTAGAGTTACTAGTAGCTAAGCCCACTACATTTTCCAAGTTGCGGACCATGGGTGTATAAATTAAACTGGATACAGCAGTGGAGGTGGAACCCAGTTCATTCCTATGAAAGTTGCTAAGTTGCATAAATAGAAAATGCTAACTACACCTAACCATTCTGATACGTCTGCTAGTCGCTGATTATGGTGCACAACAGACTCAACATCTGAGTCTGGGTCTGACTAAGGCTCAAACTTGTACAGCTGAATCTCTCCAATGTTTACTGTAATGCTAACGTTAGCCATCCTGATAGCACTTTCACTGGTCATCCTAGTGTGAGCAACAGTGGGAAAAGCGGAGTGCAGAACCGTCTGTGATGGGCGGGGCGGAGGCCAGAACCAGAATATCTCAATGAGGGAGAAAGAGTAGATCTGCTTCTGCTATTAAACCCTGATCACACAGAATGCGTTTTGGCAGCTGAAGGCGGCTTTTTGTAATTGTTTTTAATGAGAAGCCTTTTACTTGTTCTAGCGTTGCTACGCGCCTCACATTTCTGTGCTCTAGGCACCTGGTGTTTTTTCTGGGGCGCTCTGAACTCCTTGAGTTAGAAAAAACTTCAACCCAAAGCGGAAAAGCGCCTCACATCATCTCCGCTTTTTCCCATTGTCCAATCCGATGATTTGAGAGGCGGGCCTTCTGTGGTGGTCATGGCAACAAGTTCACAGATGGTAAACAATGGAGGACAAACTGGTGGTGCTCGGCAGGACCAATAGACTCCCTGTAGTTAGTGTTCATTTTTTGTATGCTAGGCCCGACGATAAACAGCAGGTTGTCAAACTGTCCCAGGGTCACCCTAAAGTATAGCCTATCTGGAAACAGCCATCATGGAGGAGAAGCTCCTGGACCAACTGGTGGTACTCCCCATGATCCACCCTCTTTTTTAGGGTCTCATGTACCCACACAGATTAAACTAAAATAAACAAACAGTAGATTGATTTATTTTTTTTGGCTAGTGGCCTAAAATTAAAAAAAAAAAAAAAAAAAGGGCAGTGCGGTGCGCCTCACATTTCTCAACCTTCAAAATGCTTTCTGTGTGATCAGGGCCTAATGTAGGAGAACGATGTTCAACAAAGCATCAGTATAAGTATGAGTATTAAAATGTGTCTGGAGGGGGACATTAATGAGTGTGTGTTTACTAAACAAGGAGACGGGCTGAGAGCTTAGAAAACCTGTAGAAAATGTGTAAGAAAAACCAGCACATAAGAAATTCAAAGAAAATACATTTCATTATAATATCAGGTATTTATTTCTTTGCAGTATATGAAATGCCCTACTTTGAGAAAAAACAGCTTTTCACCCCTGAATAGTCTCTTTTGTTTTAAAACTTTTTCTTTGCAAATTTTGAGATACAGGCAGTACATTTACTCAAGTACTGTATTTAAGTGCAAATTTTTACTGTAGTATTTCCATTTTACTATTTTAATGTTTTACATTTCATTCACTCACAGGCAAATATTGTACTTTTACTCCAGTTTAACTTAAATTTCTTTTTTATTTTTACATTTTTTCATATCCGTCCTGTCCAGTGAAAGCCATGTATCTCCTGATGTTTTATTTCTGAACGTTTTTGATAGACTGAAGGATGAAGTGTTCCTTTATAGGTTGAGAAAATGTGTACATGGATGTAAACAATGCAGGTGTAAAAATATTCAAAAGATCAATTACACTGCACATATTTTGTGAGAGAAAAAATATATTTGACACATTTATTTGGCCTCAAGGGTACACACAATTCATTTATGTCAGAATGTAAACATACATTTTTCTTGTTTACAAGAAAACTCCACGGGGAAACTTTAAGGGGGAACTCGACAACACATCAGTGGAGCTTGTAAAAAACAAAGACTGATATCAAATGCTTATATAAAGAGGGTAAAAAAAACCAGAACAGGAGTTACAAATGTTAGAAAGGAACACATTTTTAGGTCTAGATTTCAGATTTCTTTTAATGTCATTGTACAAAGATGCAATACAATTCAGGTGCAATCAAGGACCAGGCACACGATGACTTTGGGGAAGACACTGTTTATGAATCTTGTGGTGGACACTTCAAACAGGTGAACTGTTGCCCTTCAAAAAAAAAGTTTGGTTGCAGAGTTTTAGAAAAAGAGACACAAGGTGAGTGAAGTGATGTGCTAATTTTAGATGTCATTTCACTACTGTTAGCTCAGGAGGCAGGTTGTGGCCTCTAATGCAGCCCCTGTCTGTCTTTTTAAAAGTCATTCATGCCGTTAACTAAAGCTACAATACCCTAAAAGTTACAGTAAGTTTTTATCCTCTAATGGGACCGGGTAGATTCCTTCTTGCTGAACCAAAGAAAGCAGCTTTGGCCCGGCTGGTTCATAAAGTCATTATTGTCTCTGCTCTGTTAGTGGGATTAGCACCCAGCAGGCGTGATGATGACAAATGAAGTTGTTTGTGGGGGATTAAGAAGACTTTGAGCTCTCTATGGATTTGAGTGTGATATAATATTTTGTGACACATTTTTGCATCAATTTTTTTTAGCTTTCCGTTGAATGAAAAAAAAAATTAGAATAAAGATTATAGGACAAGTCAAGCTAATAATTACCTCGGAGATTATGCAGATGAAGAGCAGATTGTTTCTGTAATGACACTGTGGAAAGCAAAAGATCAGCAGGAGCAGCCGCCGCGGACGGTTTGAGTCACCACCAACGTGTGCTTGAATCTGAAGTCATTTAAAGTTCTTTCAATTTATATTTGTCTGATTGCTCTAACATCATTAGTGTCAGCAGCTGATGAACAAACAGAAACATTTCATTTCAATCCAACAACTCAGGTGATTCTTCCAGAGAAAGAAGAACCATCTTTTTTTTTTCTTTTTTTTTTTGAGTAAATTCTTCCAACCTAACCTTCTGCCACGGCCCAGTTGGATTGAGAATTAATGGTCGCCATCCCTTTGGGAGGATGTGGAAGTGACGTGAAGTGTAATGATCTCAATCAGGGCCAGGGGTGAGAGACAGAACTAATCACTGAGCGCGCTCCACTACCATAATGCAGTCAGTCGCCCTAATGACCCTGGCGCTCCTGTCAAAGCCATTACTCTCCCCCGTAGTGAAAGGCACATCAAACCGCTGGGGCCCACTCATAATTGGACTAAACTTTGAGCTATGAGAGGACATTACACATGTCCTGTATTAATTTGGGTGCCAGATTTTTACATTGGTAATTATTTGAGGGCAGCTAGGGGGAGAGAGAGAGTGAGTGAGCTGACGACGTCTCGACTGCCGCGAGGGGGTCAAGAAGATGTGAATGTGTCCTGCATGTGTTGATGGTGCGACTGACTCGGCCCGTTACTTAGGTTTTATGCTTTTGTTTTCAAATAAGGATCCAGATGAGATAAAATGTTTTAAATATGTCTTAAAATATATATATAGGTAGTTGACCACAAAGTCCATGTAGTGGATATTCTGAGGGTTTCAGTCATAACACAGTCTCTGTCAGCAGATAGAGTTTATCATGGAATTGTACATTTATTTCCTCCATGTTGGTTTAAAAGGTTTAAAGTTCATTGTCGACCTTGTAAACAGCAGTTGAGTCTCACTACAGGGTCCATTTAGCAGCTGTTCTGGAGCTTTAATTCTCACATAATCCTCATCAGCAGATCCTCAAAAGTGACCTAGAGTCGTCTCCTTTGGTCTGAATCAGGGACTAATTCTGTTACAAAGTTGTATAATTGCCGAGAGTTGGTTTGTGTTCTCACAGCAGCATTTACAAGCGGACCAGATCAAATGCCTTGTGTGAGAAAGCTGCTCTTGATTGGTCAGAATTTCCATGTGGGAAAAATCCAGGAAGTAAAGCAAACGTTGAAGAAGAGTACACTTGCAAGATAAATGTGACACTTTCTAATGTCACAATGGAGGGACAACTACGCAGGTTGATTTTAGCGCTGCTCATCGTGGACTATATTGCTGTCATTGTTCATTTTAGTCAAAGCATACAGTTTGAAAACGAGGCGCGGCTCCAACTAGAAAACAATGTTTTGATGCATTGGATGTGCTGAATGTGCATATTAAGGCAGTACAGGAGGAGGTGCACATTAATAATCCTCCAGGACTGTAACATGCTCATGTTTAACCCAAACAATGTGTCATGTGACTGCAGTTGCTTCAGATCAAGGTCAAATACCATAGTTAAAGGTCCAGTGTGTAGGATTTAGGGGGATATATTGGTGAAATGGAATATAATATAGTATTTTTTCTTTAGTGTTTAATCACCTGAAAATGAGAATTGTTGTGTTTTTCTTTCCTAATTTAGCTTTTTATATCAACATAGGGAGCAGGTCCTTGTTTGTGGTGATCATCATGTTGCACCACCATGTTTCTACAGTAGCGCAGAACGGACAAACCAAACACTGGCTCTAGATAGGGACAGTCGCCTTTTTGTGTCGGCCACTGTAGTAAGAAGCCCAGACAGACAATGTTGTAAAAACATAGCTTTTCTAAACTGAATCGCGTTATTTGGTGTTTTTACCAGTTAAAATCACCTGGTGCTTTTTTTTTTTTTTTAAATCTTATTTTATTGGAAATGAAGAGACCTCTGTGGATAATTTGGCTCCAGGTCAAAACCTCCTGAGCTCCTGAAACTTAAGTTATCAGAGAAAAAAGGTGAAGTCACATAGCAGGTGCTGGGCGAGCAGTCTGTCTGTCTGTGATGTGCCAAAAAGTGTTCGAGAAGCACTGATTTGAAACATGAAAACTGCTTTATTCAGTGTTTTTACCAGTTGTACTCACCTGGGTCTCATTTATAAAACAGTGCGTAGGATCTATACTAAACATGTACGTACAGACAGAAAATAAATAGATCATCATCGTCAGTCAATTTCAATTCTGTTTTGTGCAACTTTTGTCTGTTTGTTTTGGAGAGGATGAGACCTCTGCGGATAATTCAACTCCTGGTAAAAACCTCCTCAACAGTGTACACTGCAAGGAATTGTAACCAGGAGAAATTTCAAGTGGTTACAGTCCTCGTTGCTGGACACTACTAAATCTCCTTAAATCTTACACACCATTCCTTTAATGCTAGTGGGGGCTCCTACTTTCAAGCACTTTGTAATTAAATGCAAAGTGCCATATATATATACATATATATATATATATGGTTTATTTTAAAAGTTTTACACCTTAAAGGAGACAAACGCTGCATCAATGCAGAATGACAAAGTGCTTTATCCACTCCCGGTTGCTTGAAATCGCTGTTTACTGTTGCAAAAGCCGCAGCTCCACTTGTACAGATCTCAGATAATAGCGCCCAAACCAAAGGGGAGACAACCTCTCCTCGCTTTTGCTCTCTTGTTTGCAGCTATTGTCCTGTTTGTAAGAAAATCAAGTTACAATCTCTCAGATATATCCATCATCTCACCTCTCTGGCTCGCGTTGGAAGCGTGAGGTGAGTCTGCGGGGATCTTGAAGAATTCTTTTGGTCTTGTGCTTACAGCGTCTTGAAGAGACATCAAGAGAAGCCCCATTGATTTTTTCTCTTTTGGCTTCTCCTAAATTTCTGTACAGAGAGCTAGCAGGGGGTCCTCCCTGTAGGTGCTGTTTCAATAGTGCCACTCAAAAATGGAGTGGGTCAAAACAGATTGCTTCAGTGGGAGGGGGGGAGGAGGGGGGGGAGAGAGGAACAAGCCCAAAAAGTTTACAGCAACTTTGTCTCACTTCTTTCTTGAGGTGTTTTCAGAGCACGCAAGTTTGTCAGAGTTTGGTGTGTTTTTCATGAGGCCTTGCCAGCATTTTCTGCTGACGCCGACTTAGAAGTGTAAATTAAAGGAAATTTCAGCGTCCCTCCGTAGTTCATTACTTGAGACTTACAATCTGTTCACAAGGGCCTCTGCAGACTTTATGGCTTAATTGATCTCTGATATATTTAGTTTTTATAGTAATTATTTGTTTATAATAAACACTTTGTTTAAAAGATATATCATTATAGAACTTATTAAGTTACTTCTCAGGCAGCAGTTTTGTGTTCTTGCAATGTATTTAAATAGTCAACATGCAGGTTTATACAGTTTAAAAGGCCATTGTAAAGTTTTAGGTTTAAGAATTTGCTTTAAACTTTGTGAAGTTAACACTGTTGGAGAGAAAAAAAATCAATTAAAGGAATACTTCACCTGCAAGATGATCCGCTGCCTTACAAACCATTTATAATCTGAAGTTCTGTCAGTGCCTCAGCAGCAGGGTCTCACCCATATTGTTTTATGATACAGACTCTTTTGTACTGAAGCTGCTGGTTTTCAATATCTTTAAATATGACCACAGTCAGTATTCATTGTTATTTTAGAGAACTGCACTCTGGTCAGGATGGAAAAAAATTCAGGAATTATCTGCTCATTGTTCAAACTGCTCCTGACACCTCTTAGTGTTCACAAGTGCATCAACATTAGTTGTGGAGAATCTTTCAGTGGGCCAGATTTGGCCCTTCGCTGGGCCGGATCTGATCCCCAGGCCGTATGTTTGACACCCCTGATCTAAAATATCGTTGTGAAACCTGATCATATTGCTAGTTAGCCCACCCCCATGCACTCTGCGTTCACTTACACTTTCCATTAACATGCCTGTCTATCAGCAAACTGCATCATATGGTCGTTACTCTAAATATATTTTATTCTGTAAGTTCACGCTGAACCCGACTGAGATGGTGTTAATATACTGTTGAGCGTCTCTGTCAGTCACACCACGCCAGCGCGTGTAGCATCAACTGTAATACTGTAACACTGAGAACTCCAGTGAGGCTGCACTTTGTGCCCCAGGTCACAGAGAGAGTCGGGAGGAGGGGGTGGGGGGCAGAGAGGGTGAGAAGAAGGTCGAGAGTGACTTACAGAGAGACACAGAGGAAGGAGAGGTGGAGGAAGGGAGAGGGAAAACAACTTGGTTGCCGTGGTGTCGGCAGCATCCTGTAGGTTAGCTGGGAGCTGTGATTACTCACAATGTGTGTTTAATTAATTAGCCTGTGTGGAGATGGCATGCTGTTCATCAGGGTTTCTGTCAATACCTCTCCATCCCAGGTTCAACCCCGCTGCCACCGCCTGCACACAGCTTCTTTCATCTCATAGAAATATACTCCAGAGAGATGCGATGTGTAAGCGCACTGTGTGGGAAGTTGGGGGAGTTAGTTAATGAGGAGTAAGAAGTGTCTCGGATGTAAAATAGTTATACTTCTGTTCAGGCTGTTGAGAAGCTTTACGTGTTCTCCAGACATCAGCAGGATATAAATGTGACCCCAGAGCCATAAAACATCATATTTCTATACTGAAAACAGCGCATGGTAGAGCTGCAGCAGGCGCTCAACAGTAGTGGATAAGCACGCTGACACCAGGATGTAGAGTCATTTGAAGAAGGCCCAAACTGTAGGCTTTAAGTAGGAGGAGCTGAGAATCACTTTCCACAAACTCAACATTGTTCGTAGCACCTGAACTAAAGGTTCAATTCTGTCTTTCAGGACGCCTCCATCGCACATCGTTTCCATGTTATGAGGGAGAAGCACCCTGAGAAGTTCAACAGCAGGTAAGTTTGCTTCTTTGTCAGTACAGAAGATGTGAGTTATTGACCCAGTGGTTCCCAACTGCTCTCGTCTCAGTGTCCATACAGTTATCAAGTATTGTAAAGGAGTTACTGCTAGTTAAGGCTGCTAATACTGCACACAGCAACTGATTTAAAAAAGGAATCTACAGCTGCAGTGCTGAAAATCTTCCTTCCTCCCTTCTCATTTAGTCAAAGTAGAACCAAACAAAATATATTTCGTTTTATACTTGTGTTCAACCAGTTGTGGAGTTAACTTCCTTTCAGTCTCTTCTACAACCAGCAAAGACTTAAAACAGACCTACTGCCAAATTGTCCCAGTGCTCACTCGTGGTAGTGCAGCAAAATAAACTCTAGAAAGCATTTTCTCTATTGATCACCATTAAAAAGAGAGAATAAAACTGTTGCCAGGATTCCTCAAAGTGGAAACAAGGTCAGTTATGACTCTTTGCATTATGAGTTTTTACCCATAAAGTTTTATCTTTGAAAAATTTCCCAGAGTCAAGAAAAGTGCCAAGAGATTTTCCATGCAGTTTTCTTTTAGTTGGGCAGTGCTAGCAGGAGAAACACTAGTGAGCATGTGCAGTAAGTAACCAAGAAGCTAGAGAACTTTAACCTATGCCCTCGGCAAGCAAACTGTTGCGTCTTTAAGTCCAGTTCTTATAATCAAATTTACATCCATGCAGCAAACGGAGGTTGCTGTGTGTTGTGTCGTTAGAAAGATGGAAATGATTTATTAAAGTTGTATAAAAGCAGTATACCAGAAATCTCTTCCAATTGGAAGTAAAGACGACCCACTGTATTATGTTCTATCTGAACTCGTTATCATGTTCAAGGTGTGAAAAAAAGAGGTTGTAAATTTTTCTTGAGACGGATGGAGCCTTCCAGCTCTTTCACTCTACAAAAACTATGCTCTGGTGTGTATTCTATATAAACAGTATATTCTGTATTCACTTATAACCCTTGTCCACCAAAATAAGCACGTTTACGCAGGTTTTTTTAGACACAGGTAAACCTGCTGCTTGTGGTTTTTCTTGGTGTGTCACGTTTGACATCACGGAAAGGCCGAAAAACAGGTAAACCGTAGAGAGGAGCATGGAGGCCTATGAAAACTTTATGATGGTTACTTCTTTTCATATATCTCTTACTTTTTAGTCTCTCAAACTCGTTGCAGGCTAATTTGGATCAATGTTTTAGCACTGCTTGGGCAGAGACGGACAGTATTTACATCATCATTACATCTTGCCGAAAAAGGAGCTAAAATTAATATGTTCACTCAGGTGTTGTGGTCCAAGATGTTAGCGGGTGTTAGAAGAGTATTCATGCAAAAGGAAGAGGGGCTTTATATTTTAAAACTTAGGAACTGACCTCACAATGTTTTCAGGAGACCAGAGCTGCCCCTTCAGAGTTTTAAATCTTCTACCTTTATTGCCGATGTTGTTAATTTCGTTGACGAACATTTTTCATCACCATAACCCCCATCCTTTTTTACCATGACGAAAACGAGACGATGATGAGCTAAAAACAGAACTTGATAATAAAAGCTAAGACAAAATCGATGCTTAATTTTTGATGACGAGACAAGATGTGACAAAAATGTTCATGGTGGACTATCAGACACTGAGAGCCGAGACCAGTCGTGTTTAGCTAGCCAGCAAAAACACTTAGAGCAGCATCAGCTGTTGGTGAGTTGTGAGCTGTAATTCAGCAGTAAATAATCAGACGTGTGTCTGACTGTGGATGGTGGAGCTGCTGAATGGATTTGTGGAGTTTGTTAGTTGCAGTGGTTGCTGTTAGCAGTTAGCTCCGCCTGTTGGCCGCTGAACAGCAGTGGGGAATGACAAAGAAAGTTTAGTTTAAATCACCAACTCTGTGAGAGGACGTGAGTTTAAACCTCCAGACAAACATGTTGCAGATGAAGAAAGAATTCAGGCTTTAATCAAGTTATTCCTCTGCTTCTTAACAGTCAGTTGGATAAGTCAGAGTTTACAATGAACCTGGGGACAAATCCTAGTTGTCCCACATTAGTTATCTGTCCTGTCAAAGTCTTTGAGATCATAAATAGAGAGATGTTGAGCTTTTTAAATGGTGATCAGTAAGTGTGTGTCCGTAAATCAGCCCTTTCACCTGTCAAACACTGCTGGAGAAAGTGTGCAGAAATGTTTATACAACCTGTCACCTTGATTATAATTTCTGATGCATGAATTAGCCTCACTGGATTAGTTTAAGGGTAAAAAACATATAGAAAACATAATTTTGTCAACTAAAACTAGACTGAAATTAAGAAGGGTAAAAATGTGACTTAAACTAAGAAGCATTTTTGTCTCCAGACTAAGACTAAATCTAAAATAGCTGTCAAATGAGCACTGGAGTAGAGGCCTGAGTACGAGGCTGCGTAATCTCCAGGCTCCTTGAATAGAGTTAATGTTCCCTCTTTTTATTTTTAAACCAGCAACCATGATGGAGATAAGTCTACATTTTTAAAAAGGTAAAAAGCAAATATCAGTCTCTTCCCAGTCCAAACAAACCTACAGTGAATTCACAGCCTCTCCCTCAGCGTGTCCCCTTCCTGACAGCAGACAGCGTACCTGCTCTGGAGCTCAGCGTGACGGATGGACGGGCCTCATATTTAGCATTTGTGATTACCTCGAGGAGATGCGTTCACCTTTGGAGATGAACAAATGTGGCATCTATGTTTCCATCAATATTTAACGTCTCCCATACGTCTCCACTAGCGCCAGGGAGTAATTGCAGGCCTAATTGAATTTGCTTGGCTAGTTTGACATCATGGATCAGTCAGACTGATGACACACAGCCTCCTAATAATCCCATTTGTACTCATTATCATATTTTACCCTGGTCTTAGTACAACATTTAGCCAACTACCCCTCTGCTGCTTGTTGCTTGAACATGTCGGCGAAGTGGTCCAAAGGGAAGTGACGGTGGTTTCAGATAAACACAGGCCTGTTGTTTAATAGTTACAGATGGTCATGTGGGATGTGGAGAGGCTGTTAAGTTATCTGAATTTTCTGATTGAACAAAGAGGGTGTAACTCCAACATGTGGACACACAGCTTGTACATTTTCCTGCTCCAGTGTTGTTTCTCTCACATTCAGTCACACAGACTGCATCTCTGTTGTTTCACACTGGTTTTTGAGCCTTTTGTGAAAAATGATTTAGATATTTTAAGAAAATGATTCCGTCTGTTATTTGAATTCAATTAATAATTCAGGAGGGGGAATGGGTTTAGGATCTCTCTATTACACACTATCCTTGCCAATTCAATAATGCATGATTATAGTTTTTCAAGGTAGCATAGATTTTGTTGGATTTGTCCAAAGGGCTCGTGTCCATTGGAAGCGTATTGCAACTCATCACAGAGTCATTTTCCTGCAGCTGGAAGCTTATTCTCAGGAACTTTGGTGACAGCGGAGGCAGCGTGTCTTTATTTTACTCTTATCTGCAATTGAAATATGTTTTTGGTGAGAATTAATGAAAAAGAAAAGATATTTTTGATGAGTTTTTAACAAGATTTAAGCACCATTAAACTTAGACAGTCACACTGGAAGCTTTTTGTCAAATAAACAAATGATAACCCCAGAATTTAGGTTTTTTTCTGTAGAGATAGTGAGAGGTCAAGAGACAGAGACTCAACAATAAATAAATAATAAAAACCACAATGGTAAGGATAATAATTCCAAACATTTTTCAGAAACATCCGACTACCTGCAAAACATAGACATTAAATTAACTACAGAGCACAATACGAACAAAAACAAGTTTTCCATCAGATGCGAGTGACAAATAAATAAATAAATAAAGTTATATCTTGAGTTGTAAATTGTGAAGTTATTTTGCATTTAAATCATCTTTTCACACGAAGACGACCCAGAACAGAAACAGCATCTTCACATGTGGTATTACACCAAACCAAATTAGAATTAACAGCTTTTTAACAGTTACACAACCTCCCTGCTCCTTTTCCAGATGTGGAATGTAATTAATTACTGCTCCACCTGATTCATTTTATCATATATATCCTAACTTTGTGTTTTCTGTCAGAAAGTAGGAACTATCTTCAGAGCTGTCTTTGTTGCTTCCTGCTGCTGTTCACCTCATTTTACAGTAAACAAGGTCGTCTTGAAGCAATATTTGAATGTGTGTAAAACCCTGATGAAAATCTGACCTGGCTCTGACATATCTGGGTGTGTTCACACTTCACAATAAATTCATTATCATGCAGAAAAGAAGCGGCTTGAAATTTAAATGTCTAATTATTCAATGTTTCAAAAGTAGACTCGGAGTGGATTTACCTAATATTGTTTATTTTATAATGTCATTAAAAGGGAGTGAAAAGATGATTGTTACTGTAAAAGGTCTTGTAAAGTAGATTTGGAGCCTTTTTTTTTGCAAAAGTTTTATTTCAATGTATGTTATTGAAATAATTATGTATTTTAGTTTGTGATGCTTAAATTTAGTTAATTTCTTGATAAATATTCTACGTTTTCTCAGGATAAAGTATAATCTAACATCAAAAGTATTTACTGAAGCATTTTATGCCCCTTTCGAGACCAACCTGCATCAATCTCTGCATCATACAATTACTTTAACATCTCCTGTTTGATACAAAAAATACTAGAAAAAGAATAAAAATCTCCTTCTCATCATGTTCAGCCTGCAAACAAAATGTACTTTGGACTAACAGCGCTGTTGACAGAAGAATAAATAATGTATCTGAACAGCATCTTCGCACGTTTTTCAAAGATAAAAGACAGTAATTGTCAAATGAACAAAAAGTAAAAGAGCAGTCCAACCATTGAAAAACATGGTTCTCAGACCCTCTCCAACAATGCAGTTTTTTATTGAAGTATGAATAAAAAACAAAAATAATGATAAAATCACATTTTAAAAAATTAATTAATAAATTAATTAATTTCTATTTTATTTCTCTTGTTTTAGGGGGAAAAAATCACACAAATAGAAACAAAAAGAAAATCTAAGATATAAGGATATAAAGTACTCAACTTTTTTTTTTTTAAAAAGGGATAAAATATAACAAATAAAATATGGAAAAAAAGTGAGATAAATCAGTGGTTGCATAAAGAGACTGAATGTAAACAGGAATGTACTGTTTTAAATATATATACGTAACGATATCAAAGCCACAGAGATTTGTTAAGTAATCAATTAGTCTATTGAAAGAAAATTAATGACCAGTTATTTTGATAATTTATTAATAGTTTCAGTCATTTTAAAAGTAATAATGTCGAATATTTGCTGGTTCCAGCTTCTTCAGTGTGAAACTTTTCTGCTTTTCTTCGTCATTTATGACAGTAAATGTGGTTTTATAGACGACACTTTGGGCTCTGGAAAATTTTGATGATCGTTTTTTGACATTTTATCTCCAAAAGAATAATCTTAAAAATAACTGGCAGATTAATCGATAATAAAAATAATCATTAGTTGCAGCAGTTAGTAATATACATGGAATAAAATGCTCATTTTTATGTATTTATATTGTTATCATGTATTTCTGAAACCTTGCCTTTGCTCTTTAACTGGCCTCAAAGTCAAATTAAATAGCTACTTAACTTGTAAGATTTCCGTACGAATTTGAAAAAGAAAAATGTCAAACGTTGAATTATTAGATTTTAATATCTGACAGCAGTAATGGCTCTTCACTTCCCATATGTACCAAATCTATACGTTTTGTCGCTGGTTTGACCTTAAAGAGACTGAATATTTAATGAGCTCTAATTACAGCCAAACAACATCATGTAGCTTTTCTTAATTATGAAATGAGGGGATTTTGTTGATGAAATGCAGGGGTCATACACTCTCTCTTCCCCCCTTCATTTCTCTCGTTCTATCTATCTTCTGTATTTGCACCTTGGGGTGATTACCAGGGCAAAGGTGTGAAGATTTGACACTCGGCAGATAGATTCATTTACTGCCACTGCCGGACCTGGAGGTGATAATGAGGTTGAGGATTAAAAGCAGACAATCAGTCGGCCCGTGACGAGGGCCGCGCCACCTCCTCCCCCATCGCCACTCCTCCTCCTCCGCCTTGTTAAAATATACTACTCCCTTTTTTTTCACCCCGTTTTTTGCTGATCTCCTATGTAATTACACGCTAATCTCTGACTCTGAGGGAAAGAGACGGATAGTGAGGGGGACGAGGAAAGAGAGGTGGAGGAAGAGAAGGAGAAAGGGTTTAGAAAATTAAGAACTTTGTGCTGTCGTAGTTACATTCTTATATACTGTTCATTCTTATTTTGACAGACATGACTTTACATTTCTTTTTAGGACAGGTTTTATTAACTCAATGTACAATGTTACAATGTAACTCATGTCCAATAAAGTGACACCAACTGTAGGCACAGTAACGGTAACAAAAGACATAATTTCTGTTTTAACATTTTGACTTCTCGAGCAAAACTGTCACACTTAAGTTCATGTATATCCAAAATAATTAAGTCAACAATTTAATTTTTAAAAGAAACAGGAGATCATTTTGTGCAGGTCTCGATTAGATAGCACCACCATTTACCCTCTTCTACATTACTCCTGAACAATGAAGTGCCTTTGTGCTTTTGTGTCATTGATAGCCATGAACAGAGGAATTATGAGTTTGGGTTGTCCGTCCATTCATCCGTCACATTCTGATGATCCCGATTTCTCAAGAAGGCCTTGAGAGAATTTAGCACAAACATCCATTTAGACACAATGATGAACTAATTAGATATTGGTGGTCAAAGGTCAAGGTCATTGTGACCTGGTCTGTCTCATTCTTGTGAATGCCATATCTCAAGAACACCTCGAGAGAATTCCTTCAAATTTGGCACAAACGTCACTTGGACTCTATAAACTGATTAGATTTTGGTGGTCAAAGGTCACTGTGATTTCACAAAACATGTTTTCGTCCATAACTCAAGACTTCTTCAGCTAACTATGACAAATTTTCACATAAATGTCTGATAGGATAAAATGATGAAGTGATGACATTTTATATCCAAAAGGTCAGAGGTCAAAGGTCAACTTCACTGTGACATCATAATGTTCTGCAAAAACACTTTTCTGGCCATTACTCAACAACTCGGGAACAGAAGGGGAGACACTTATCTTGGGTGGCTACCCTAGAAACTGTGTTGATTGTTTAAATCTTCTGTGCTGCCAGGTTGAAGATTTGTGTGAAGCATCCACGTTTTAGAATTTGTAGCTTCTTTGCAGCAACATCCATATTTGAAGCATTGTCTACAGTCATAGCTACATATGAGTCTGGACAGACGTGGGTGTAAACTGTAGCTGCAACTTGACTAGTCTGCGGAGGCATGCAACTGTGAGATGGTAGTATTAGTTGGGGGGTTTTTTCTCGCTGTTTAAAGACGAATCTGTCAATATAGGAGGTGCCCCGTTTTGGCTTAATTTTAATTTTTGCATTTTATCCAATCTACATCAAATATCTGTCAAATTTCATCAAAACTGCCATAATGCTTAAACGCATTGTGCAACTCCAACCAAATTTAGAATAGGGATGGGCAGCACAAGCAAAAACACTATTCGAAAATCATGGCAACTATTCAACAATTTTTCGAATAATCGCCCCCCCCCTCCCGGAGCCATGCACACAGAGATCCATTCATCTTTAAAGGCCCGAACATACTCAGGCGGAACATACGCGGAACGGACTTCGCGGAGGTCCGCGCGGACTCAAAGTGGACGTCCGCAAG
>NC_065511.1:38667735-38757504 GCF_006386435.1 Epinephelus moara | reverse complement strand
CTGTAGCCTATAGTTCGGCTTTAGCTTCTAACTATCTTTGTCTTTTTAACCTGTTGTTGCTGCTGAGTCAGTTTGACATCCTGGATATATCCTTCAAACACAGACTGTAGACCCCTCTGTCTGCTTCTCTCTGGAATCACTCTTTCATTTTTCCAAAAATATGATAAAATATTTATTTAATATTTCTTCAGGGAGTGCAGTTAGTGACAGTGTGGGCTACATGCAAACTCTGACAGCTTGACGGGCCATCACAAAAATATTGTAGTTCCCAATGGTGTTAAGTTAATACTGATTTAAAGACAACATGAGCTCTATGAGGCAAAACATCTGATATGGGACGTTTCAGCCGCAGCACCAAAGCTGCTGTGGCTTCACCTGCAATGTTTGTTTATTCTGTGGCATCAATCATGGCGCCTTGATGTTCCCATGATATTTGCTCTGCATACCCAGATCTATTTTTGGTCCCGAGACATCTAACACCGTCACGGCGCTCCTCCAGAGCCGCTCTGCCCCCGTGCGCCCACAGGCTCTCGCTGTGCTGTGTAACCATCCTGAGTTAACCTTTCCTGAAGGCACAGGGAAGCCCAGGCATGGAGCACTCTTTAGCATAATGAGTATGTTCATCAAAGCCCTGTGATGTGCTGGATGGAGCCGCCGGAGTCACCAACACACGCACACATCAACACACCTAATGCTAATGTGCGTGTACGCATGTACGTGTGTGCGTGTTTCCTGCTGAGCTGGGAACAGGGCCACAGGTGATGGCGTTCTAAATTACACATGCACACACACACACACACACATGGTGGACCTCTGTAGCGGCCGCCCTCGGACCTCATTTGAGGATGAAATCGTTTTTGTGACCAAAGTGTCATCTATAATTAATGACCACTTGTGTGTAATTTAGAGGGATCTCACCTGTGGCCCTGTCCTCAGCTCAGTGGGAACACACACACACACACACACACACACACACACACACACTGAACACAAACACATAAACTCAAATGAACTCACACACACAACTCTGCACAGACAGTAGTAGGGCTGAGCAATATGGAGACAAAATTATATCACAATTCATTAACAAGTTTACTCTGATAATAAACTGAAGATCCATTTTTAAAAGATTAAAAAATGTTAATTTAAATGATCATCATGGCTCCCTGATGTCTACATGCGAGCATGATATTATCTTTTAAAAGATCATTTTTTGAAGTCCAGCTGAAATTTAATTACGTTTGTTTTTCAGTAACTAAAGAGAGACATTTTTATATATTTTTCAACAAGGCCTCCAACTCATATGACCACATTAGTTGTTCAATATGACCCACAGGAGCGTTTCCTAAAAAAGCATCCCTAATGGTTTTATACCTTAATGACAGAAGCGGTTGTATACCAGGGTTTCTAACACATTCATTTATTTGTGGTGGCCCGCCAAGATTAAAACATCTGCAGCCACGTTCTGATGGTCTGTATATTCCGTTCGGATATCACTGCCCTACGTTCACAGTGCAGAGCGTCCTCTGGGCACAGACGGAGCAGCAGAATGCCAGGCACAGTGAAAGTGAAACTTGGCTGTTCATCGTGCTGGGTCTAAGAATTTACTTTCACTCCCAAACAGCTGCTCCACTCATCCATTGATCTGATCTGATCAGCTGTAATCAGATCAACTGAACAGTAATCCACCCCGCAACTCAAAACTCCACAAACTGCTGCTGAGGAAAAATTAAAAGAGTTTCGTCTCTGCTGCATTCACAGATGCACAAATCCTCTGAATTGACCCTTCACTAAGCCCCACCCCTTTGTGATGGACCGACAAGCTGTCATAGTAAGCATGGAGTCCACACTGTAACTAACTGCACTCCCTGAAGAAATATTATCATATTTTTGGAAAAATGAAAGAGTGATTCCAGAGAGAAGCAGACAGAGGGGTCTACAGTCTGTGTTTGAAGGATATATCCAGGATGTCAAACTGACTCAGCAGCAACAACAGGTTAAAAAGACAAAGATAGTTAGAAGCTAAAGCCGAACTATAGGCTACAGATCACAGTGTAAAAGTGAACCACCACATCACTGCTGATCGCCACACAAGACAATGAATATAAAGGGAAACTTTGCTGATATTGAACCAGCTATGTGGCATCACAGTGTGTGCAGATGAACGGCTTAAATTTCAAAAGGTCAGATGAGATACTAAATGTTGTGGTCCTTATTCTTCAACACCACTGATCCTTTATTTTTTTTATTAGTTAATTTGTCAGTGACAATGAATAAACATTGTTACAGGTGAAAATAACATGAAACAGATGCAATTTCTCACCATGGCTGTTTTGCACACCCTGTCCCTGGTCAGACTGCTTTAAAAGCTTGTAATCTAACAGTACTGGTTTGTTTAGAGATTTCTGACTATGTTCAGACTGCAGGCAAACCACATTTGCTTCTCAAATCAGATCTTTTAGACAGACTGTCAGCAGTCTTCATTTGCAAGTGGTCAGATTGGATTGTGTGACCAAATATCACCAACCTATCTGCATGGGTTGCTGTGGTAACGAGGTAGGTGTCAGTAACACCTCAGCTATGCTGGTAATGTGGTTTTCCAGTGCGGAAGAATGAGAAATACAGATTCGTCATTATGCCCTCCAGACATTTGTGTAGTCAGGTCGCTGTGCAGAACGCTTTCGTCCACCAGACAAACTCAGTAATTGAGCACTTTGTTAGTCACTGTCTAATTTAGAGCGTCCACAGTACCAGGACTGGACAGGACATTTTATGTGTTTTATGCCTCTGCACCAGAGATGGCCGTGGCCAGAGGCGTTATGTTTTCAGGCTGTCTGTACATAAACCGATCAGCCAAAACATTAAAACCACTGACAGGTGAAGTGAATAATTTTGATTATTTTGTTCCAATGCATTGTTCTGCTGGGAAACCTTTGGTTCTAGCATTCATGTGGATACCACCTGACATGTTCCACCCACTCAAACACCGTGGCACCCCCATGCCAACAGTACCCCCGAAAGGCAGTGGCCCCCCAGCAGGATAATGCACCATGCCCCACTGCAAACATTGCTCAGGAATGGCCCAAGGGATGTAACAAAGACCTCAAAGTGTCAACCTGGCCTCCAAATTCCCCAGATCCCAATCTGAATGAGCATCTGTGGCACGTGCCATTAACCCACCTCACAACCCACTGGACTCAATGGATCTGCCACCAACACACTGGAGGACACACCCAGAGATCCTGTGTCCATGCCTCGACAGATCAGAGCCAAGTCCAATACAAGGAGGCCCCACCTTGGATTAGGGGTACATCTGGGGTACCGGCACATCACAGGAATCCTTGAGCAGATTGGGACCTGGGGAATTTAGAAGCCAGGTCGACACCTTGAGCTTTTTGCCACGCTCCACAGGCCATTTCAGAACAGTTTCTGTAGTGTGTAGTAGTGTGTAGTACGTACCTACATCTCTTTCCTGTAAACGCGATATCGCAAGAACGCCTTGAAGGAATTTCTGCAAGTGTGGAGCAAACATCCACTTGGACTCAGCGGTAAAGGTCAAGGTCACTGTGGCATTGTCTGTCTCATTCTTGTGAACACCATATCTCAAGAACATCCTTTGCGTATTTCTTCAAAATAGGCAGTAACGCTCACTGGGACTAAACAATGAACCTCTTAGATTTTGATGATCAAAGGTCACTGTGACCTCACAAAACATGTTTTCAGCCATAACTCAAGAATTCATACTGTGACATAAGTATGACAAAACTTCACACAAATGTCTAATAGGATAAAATGACAGTGATAACATTTTACATCCAAAAGGTCAAAGGTCAACTTCACTTTGACATCATAATGTTCTGCAAAAAAAAAAAAAATTCTGGCCATTACTCAGGAACAGAAGGAGAGACGTTTGGTCAGATACCAAATTGGAGACACTAATCTTGGGTGTCGACCTTGAAACTGTGCTGATTATATAGATCTTCTGTTTTTTGTGTGGGTTTTTTTAAGCTGTCCAGTCTTTCTAAAATTAAATTGGACACAATCTGGGAATTCCAAAAAAAACAGATTTAGTCCGAACAAAGTCTCTGATGTTTCTCCAAAACGTGCTTAGTAAGATATATAAGTAAGACAGATTAACAGTAAACAGTGAGAAATCAGAAAATCAGGTTCACATGGTCTTTGACTGCAAAAAGTAACACCATTTGTAATTTCAGCTGGATTTTTAATTTGCTAAACTGCTGACCCATTCCTGTTATACCTGATAATGTTGCTTCTGAGTGAAAAGGTGGAAGCATGTCAGTGATTGACAACTACAGCGTTCTTTAATGGGCAACTCTCAATACTTAACGGACAATGATAAGATATTCAGTTGCACTCTCACTGTGGAAACGCACTGAAATCAGACTAACTTCCCCCTGCAGATGTGGTGCTGGAGGTGTCAGACCTCAGATAAACACGTTGCTGTAACGCCCCGAGCCCTGTAAACAATATGAAATCATTAATTAACAGCATTGCTTTGTTAAGTTCATTTCAGGTGTCAAACAGCTCCCAAAATTAATGGTTCTGCAGTGGAACAGTATACAAATGAGATGCTGTGTTTGATTTCAGCTTTTACATTATTGTAATACATGTTTTTAATTGTTCAGCAGCCCTTTAACAAAACACACGTGTTAGATTCAATTACAGGAATATCTTTGATATTCAGTAAGAGAGATATCTGTCTAATGGAAGGCAACCAAACACTCCTGCAATTAACACATTAGTTGAGTCAAACCACAGTATTTATTCATGATGAAGTGAAATGTAAAAACAATCAGTTCACTTCTTTGTGTTTTTAGCAGATCAGTTTTTGTATTTGTTCCTGAAGATGTTGGATCTGTTACATTAGTTTCTGCAGTTTTGGTAAAACGGAGAAGAAAAGAAACCTTGGAATCATTGCAGTGCAACAGAAAGAAATACATTTTTCAAACTGCTCGCTGCTTCTCTGAAGGCAAGACGATGCAACTCAGGTCATTTCTCAAACTGCCAGTCGGAGTCGGAGCGCTCCAGGCGGTGTCATGTTAAACAAAACAGTGCATTGATGCAATGCACAAAGAGTTGGTTATGTCAATGCGATATTTATCACCTCTGATCAAGAAGAAATTAGTGTGAAAATAAGGTCGTAGATCATTGTGGGTGAGATTAAGTGTCAGAGGGGAAAAAAATCAATGGCTCTTTGCCTCTGCGTTCAGTGTGGCCAGTAGAAAGTGCATCTAAAGGTGCTGTGGCCTCGGGACAGCAACGCTACACTGAAGCTTATCGCCTCTGACATCCTTTAATATGGTGACCAACCAGAGCAGGGTTGATGAACATGGTGTGTTTTTCAGACTAAGGCTGTTTAAGCTACATTTGTCTTTCTGTTGCTTCAGCACAGTCGCCAAAGAAAATGTTGGCTTTGTACATTTCTGCAAATCATCACTCTGTTACATTTGCACGTTTCGTATCATATCAATGTTTCTGAAGTGAAGTAATATATAAGATGTCATCAGGAGGTGGAGCAGATGATTGATCTGCCAAGCTGCAGACCACTGTTCGAAACCAACAGCAACACTTGTGTTTTGGCAGCCCTTTGCAGCGTTTCCCAGCAGTGTTGACACTCCAAACCTGGGTGTTTTTTACCGACACATCGATGTGTTTCACAGCGCTTTTTCAGCCACCATATCGGAGTTTTTCACCAAAGATTCATGACGTTTCCTAGTGCCGTATGAGCCACTGAGCTCATGTGATTTTCACAGATGCATTGTGACGCTTCCCAGTGGCTTTTGATGCACCAAAGCTGGGTGTTTTTCATTGACACATTGCAGTGTTTCCCAGCGGCGTTTGAGCCACAGAGCGTGGGTGTTTCACATGGACAAATCGCAGTGTTTCCCAGTGACATTTGAGAAACTGAACCTGGGTGTTTTTCACCACTGAATGCGGGTGTTTCTCACAGACATCACAACATTTCCCAGCCACATTTCACGCTCCAAAACTGGATGTTTTTCACCGTCACATCCTGAAATTCCCAGCGCTGTTTCAGCCACCATACCTGGGTGTTTTTCACAGACGCATCATGGCCTTCAACAACGGTGTTTGAGCCACTGAACCTGGGTGTTTTTCACAGACACATCTCAGCGTGTCCCAGCGGAGCCGTTTCAGCCACCATTTCTGGGAGTTTTTCACCAGCAAATAACAGTATTTCCTAGTGGCGTTTGAGCCACTGAACTTGCAGCTTTGGGCACACCAAACCTGGGTGTTTTTCATTGATACATAGCAGTGTTTGAGCCACCGAACCTGGGTGTTTATTGCCAACACATCGTAGCCTGTTTCCCAACAGCACTTGTGGCACTGAATGGGGGTGTTTTTCACAGACATGGCGAATTTATCCAGGCACATTTTATGCTCCAAACCTGGATATCTTTCACTGACACATCTCGGGGTTTCCCCAGCGCAGTTTCAGCCAACAGATCTGGGTATTATTCACAGACACATCACAGCTTTACAACGGTGTTTGAGCCACCAAACCTGTGTGTTTTTTCTCGGACACATTGTGGTGTTTCCCAGCGACATTTGAGAAACCAAACCTGGGTGTTTATCACCAACACATCATAGCGCGTTTCCCAGCGGCACTTGTGGCACTGAATGGGGTTGTTTTTTTATAGACACATCACAGCGTGTCCCAGTGGCCTTTGTATCACCAAATGTGGGTGTTTTAAGCCAAAACACCCACAGCAAAGCATTGCTGAGAAATGTAGAGTTTAATCGTATCCGCTATAAAATAGTGTACGAATGTAACCTATTGGTGGTTTGCAAAAACGCTCAATACAAACATTTTTCTGGCGTTGGGTTGGTTACTCAGCTCACCTGACTTTTTCCTGGTATGAGGTCTTTCTCTAAAACCCTTTTTGGTTTTGTTTTTTTGGTTTTGTTTCAGCCACACAGTTTGTATGTCCTCTTCTTTCAGTTTTGTTTTATGATTTGTTTGTGCAAATAAACGACACCTCAGCGGCTCTGGAAACCTGAGCCACCGTTTTCTTTCAGTACGCCAGCTGTGACTAAGACAGCTGATCTCACATGCACACCACTAAAGTTATTATTGCAGTACACTTTGCATTGATACACTGCAGGTAAAATCACAACAGAGGCTTTGCGGCTACTCAGAGAATTGAAAACCTGCTGCTGAAAACACAAATCGCTCCCACGGGGATATAATGAAGGAACTTCTAAGATGATCCTGGAAAGATGCAGGAGCTTAAGTCAGCCAACAGTTTAAGGAAATGGGCACTTTACATTCACATTTATTGCACTTACCATAAAGTAAAGTCCTCCTAATCTACTTTAAAAGTATCATCTTACTCAAATGGACTCCCTATTAATCGTAGCACGAGCTGGCCACTGTTGAAGACGCTCCTCACAGTCAGTCTGTCAGAGGAGTCCGGTGTTTAGCATCAGTCGGCAGATAACAAATGACAATCCGATCCAGCCAATGAGATGCTCCTAATTACCTAATGAACAGGGACATGAGGTGATTTGTTGCCATGGTGCGCTTGTTAGGTTAAGTGGTGGGAATCGACAGGATGGTCAGATGTTGTCTCTTACTGTATCTGTACTTACAGTGTGTGTCGTTAGCGTCCCGGGTGCAGGTTGTTTCTGCTGCACTGTGAAAAACCCACAGGTCTCTCTGATTAGGACATCGCTGTAGAGAAGATGTAGCTGTGCTGTAAAATTTGAGGAGAATCAGGAGGTTACAGGAGCTTTTTGTAAAGTGACGTAGGTAATTCTTTCAGGTAAAGTCATAACAAATGTCCATCTAACACATGAATTATGTGGCAACACTGCAGTTTTTTGTCCTGATGAAAAAAAATCTAAATTAATGCATCCACACATCCTGTGTCCTCGTTAAAGCCTGGTGCTTACACTACCCACAATGCAACTCAACCACTTACAGCATAGTTGGAGATAAGGGTATACATCAGCCTGCAATATGCATCCAGAGGAGGCTCTCAACACCAGGAAAACAATCCAGCTTCCTGCGGAGACGGCAACAGAATAAACACAGGTTGAAATGTGTCTTCAAATTTCTACTTTAAATAACTTATCAAATCCATCTTTGCACATCCACTCCTGTCGTTCCATTGACCTTTCACCTGTAAAACCTGCTTTGGTTCAGTTTAAACAAAGTTTCAGATATCAGAGGCTCCAAAACCTGCTTCAACACAGCAATAACAAAGAGTCAACACATCCCTGTGTTGTATCTGGCTTCATTCTCTCATCAGTCACCAGCCACTCGTTTTGAATATGCTTTTCGGTGGCCACCTTCATTTGTTTGTTTGCAAAATTGCCCAGGCCGGTGTTCATGTGTTCTCTTGGGTTTGACAACTGAGCCAACAGACTGATGATGATGACGATGATGACGAGGATGGGGAAGATGTGGTGATGTGTTGTTGTGGAAAGCCTCTCAGCATGGCCCGGTCGCTCTCCTGCCTCTTCCCACCTCCCTCTGCTCTCATCCCTCTTCTATTGACCATGTTGCACATTATAAATCAACTGTGAGTTGGGCTACCTTGCAAGTACCCTAATGAAAGCTCATTTATAAAGTGGCTAAATGGTCCTGACAAAAGTCCTAATGAGGAAATCAATAATTCAGTGATTGTTACTCTTCTTATACTAATACGTTCCTCTTGTAGCGCTTTGATTCCAGCTAAGAGAAGCCCATTTTTTACTGTGTTCAGTTCTGCATGTCAGCACTGTTGTAGGTGTTTTTTTCTCCTCCTAAAGCTTTGTGATGAATTGTGTGTTGTTGTCTGTTGTTTCTTGGAAAGATTAAAAGGCTTTTGCGATCTGTGGGACGCCGTGACGCTGTTTCAACGCCATGATGCTGCTTCCCGTGACGCACATTTTGATTTCCATGACATCAGCGACTGCTGTTTACTCTTTTTTCCTCCTCGATTTTCTGTTGTAATCATTTCTCTACTTATCTACTCTGTTACTCTATATTTTATTTTCATATCAATACCATTAAGCTTTGTTTATACTAGTGCGAGACAGCGTGCCATGGGCAGATGGAGCACGGGCTACAAGTATGCACAGACGCATTTATGCTCAATGTGTCATTTGTTGCAATATGCACCGCAACGCTAGTCAGAAGGCAACAAGGAAGAACGTTACCGGAGAGTAGGCTGCCTGGCAACAGTCGTAAACAGTCGGCAAATATTACATTTGTGTACTGTAATTATTGCTGTCGCTTACCTCCAAGTCGAAATTACTTTATACCGCTGTGCCACTCTTTCCATGAGGCTTTTTTTTTTTAGCTTTTACAGTGATCTCTCATATTCCTTTGCACCCTGCAGCAAAAAGCCTCTTCTTTCCCCACTGCGGTGCTTATTTTTTTACAATAATTTGAGGTAATTTGACACCCCTGTGTTGTCTTAATAAAAAGCCATAGAAATGTTCCTGACTTGCTCCGCCAGTGTTCCCTGTTGAACTCCTCGGTTGAACTGTAAATGAGCAGCACACACACCCAGCTCTCCAACAACTTTTGGAGCAAGCTAACTTAAAGCAAAAGGGGTGATTACATCATTTTCTGGCAAATGGACCTCGCGCCAGGAACAAAATGGAAAGCATAAACCACACTTTGGAGGGTCGCCAGTGTTGTTGCACTGTTAGCTTAGCACCAAGCCTAGCCTAGCCCACAGCTGACGTAGTTAACAATGGTTTGTGTTAACTATTCTGCTTCTGCAGATAAGGTGTCTCAGCTAAAGAGACTCGTCTGTTAGAACACCTCATTTTTTCTAACATTACCTTAGATGTCACTGGTTCTCCAGATAGCTTTCACCCCAGGCTTGATAGCAGGCCTGTTAGCAATAGCATTATGTTTTGTGAACCGATTTTATTTAAAGGTAACCTTAATATAGATTTAAAGGAAAACCTTCACTTAAGGTGCTTTGTGCACCAGGATTGACCCCAGGATTGCACCGTAAGACATCTGGTTGCATAATGAGCATGAAAACAACACATGTTGCATCACTAATAAAAACATATTTATAAAATATAAAGGGTTCAACAAATAATCAATACCTAATATAGAGAAGAGACATTCATGTACTCATGAGAGAATATAATGTGCCATAGCAGTGTGCGGACAGATGGTGACTCACCCCTGTGAGGTCATTGATCATCAGCCTTTAGCAATGGGAGTGTGTGCTGTAGGAAGCCCGGGGAGCAGCACCCCAGTCCTCTGTTAATTGCAGGGGCAGTTAGATTACCCTCTCACACCCCTCACTGGGCCTTAATGTTGGGCATGGGTAACCACTGGCCACCCCATGTGCTCCCTCAGATGCCTCCTTAAACTGGCTTTAGATTCATCATCGTGCTTCAATATGTGATTAATGAGCCACATTATGCATTCTCTGGAGATTAATGACTGTGTGATTTTGGTCAGCGGTAAACATCAGAGGTATATTTCCTGTGTAGTTTGGAAGATCCCCTTTTTTCTATGATGAATCAAACACACCTTTACAGAGCAGTGTCTTTTTCATAAGCTCAGCATATAAGGGACAGGAGGCAGAGAAGAAGAAGAGGTGCTGTGACTGTACAAGCTTCAGATTTTGATGTGGGGAAAACACTCCTTATGTTTCCTCTCTTTTCTTGGTCCCTTTGCAGTTCCTGTTGTCTTGTTTCTTTCAGAACAAAGAATAAGCTGTGGTACTTTGAGTTCGGCACTTCGGAGACCTTTTCGGCCACATGTAAGAAGCTCCACGACTTTTTGGAGGTTGAGGTAAATAAAACCACATATTTTCTATTTTTTGAGCCATATAGGAAAGAAAAACAGAAAAGAAACTGAAGTAAGTAAGGATTTTTTTAAAGTCCCCTTTTTATGTGAATCCCAAGCATTTATACGTTCTCTGTATATTTAGGAATATTTAATAATACACATAAACGCAGACAAGAACTTGGGTAGGAAAAACAGGAATATTCTGATCAACCTTTGTTCCATAAATGGCACAAATTTGTACAAGTTTCAAATTCACCCAGACAAAGTGTTGATGTGTGAAGGCTATCTGTGCACCTCCCCGCCCGCCTCTCGCTGAACATCAGTTGAACACACAGGTAATTAGCCCTACACGACCCTGCTGTGTGTGATATTGAGTGATAATGAAGATGGTGTCTATACAATTCATCTTCCCTCTTCTCAGAGCTATCCACACAGTGCAGAGGTCTTCATTAATTAGAGCTCGATAAGTACCTTCGGTACTGGAGGAGGTATGATGATCCATACTGAGATAAAATCCACTATTTAGAGTATCGCTGGCCTTTTCAACACAATCACATCTAATTGACACCAGTGGTGGTTCTAAAAATAGGCCCAGGCTAAAACAGAGAGACTTGGGTTCAGGCTCAGCCAGAGAGACAGCTTTAGGTTAAAGCCTTAACAGAGAGATTAAGTTCAGGCTGAGTCAGAGAGACGCTAAGGCTCAGTCTTAGAGACAGCTTTAGGCTCAGACTTGAACAGAGAGACAGATATAGATTCAGGTTCAAGAAGCAGAAACAGACTCTAACCTCTGATCAAGGACACTAGACTGAAACAGACTTGCCATCACTGCGGCTCACCTGTGTCATGTGTTTCTGCTGCAGTATTATTCTGCAGCAAATTCAAATGCTAGAAAGAAATTCTGTTGTTTTCAGTAACCTTTTTGTTTTGTTTTGTTTTGTTTTTTAGCTGTTGCCTGTCACTGCACAAACACTGAAATACAGTTTACAACAAATGCAGCTAATTACGACAAATGTACGATTAGTAAAATCTGGTCTTTTCCCTCTGTTTCTCTCTTTTCCAAAAGTGTGACGGTGTTACTCTGGACCTCAGCAGCATCTCCTTGGAAGGCATTGCAATTCTCAACATTCCCAGCATGCACGGTGGCTCCAACCTCTGGGGTGAGAGCAAGAAGAGGAGGGGTAACCGTAAGGGGGCCAAAAAGAGCCAGGACAAGAGGGCACCGGTGCTCGACCCCAAGGAGCTCACGTTTGCAGTTCAAGGTAGGATTCTTTCATTTATGACTGTTTTGCAGTTTTCTGTTGGTATGAATCCTGCAGTCAGAGTAAACTAGCTCATGGGAGCCCACATCAAACCTGAAAACCACTGTGCCGAAGTCGAGCCTCACAGAGCAGTTAGCTTTATTACTAAACCTTTTAACAGTGATGAAAGAAATATTCAGATCCTTTGCTAAAATGAAAGTAGAAATACCTTTGTGTAAAAGTGCTCCATTACAAGTCTTTTTTTAAAAATGTTTTTCAAAGCGATAGTTTTCTATTTAAGTATGACATTTAAGGCTTAATTTCTCCTTAGCTGAGGGACTTACACAGAAGCACAGAATCCCTTAAAAGGTTTCCTTACTTAAAGCCCCTACAAGGAACTTTCATTTTGAGTTGATTTTGGTGACCCTGTGGACAAAAGCAGTAGTGTTTTGCCGGAATGAAGCCTACATTTCCCATGAGCTCTAGCGCGTATTGTCGTAAAGACGCTTACCTGGCTCGCGCATGTGTTCGTTTTGGGGATGAATGAAACAACAAGACGGGAAAACTTTGCCCCCGCTCCTATCGGGGATCCCAGCTCACCTCTGCCGCGCCCCAGCTCCACCTCTCCGGCGTAAGCGCCACCGCCGCCGGGGTAAACGCAGCGGTCGGCTGGTAAGGCTGAAGGCCTGTTTGGCGAGCACTTCCACGGCTTCTTGGACTGAGTATGGAGCGGTGCCTCGCCTCTTTATTTCTCGGCACTCGCTGGACCCTGTCGACGCCTGGCTGGTACCTGTCGTCGGCCCGGATGAGGTGTTCCAGCCCCGCGGCCCCTGCTCTCCTCGTCCCCGCTGGCGCGGGGTGAATCTGCGCAACCTGCGGCCTCTGTGTGTGGCTCCCCGGACAGCTAACGCCGTGGACCCGCCGGCTCCTGCCAGGATTGGGCTGGTAAATGCTAGATCGCTAGCGAACAAAACGTTTATCCTGAAGGATTTCCTGACTTCCCGAGGATTGGATTTTCTCTGTGTGACTGAGACGTGGCTGACTGTTGGTGAGTCCAGTGCTTTCACAGAACTTTTACCCGATGATTGCTGCTATTTTAACTCCCCGCGGACGTCGGGTCGAGGAGGAGGAATAGCGACTATTTATAAGAGTCACTATAAATGTAAGCAGCTAGGTAAGATGACGTGTGCCGTCTGAGTGCCGTAAATCGTTTCGTCCTGGAAGCGACCTGGGGCGGACCCGGAGACAGTTTCCTAAAGGTATGGATATACACTATATAGAAATAGCTTATCTTCACACCGATGGTCTCATTTGCTGTTGTAGGTCACGCACAGACATCAGCAGAAACGAGAGACCTTTGCATATCCAGTTAAAAGTTCCTTGTAGTGGCTTTAAGGAAAAACATTACTTTATTTACTTTGTTAAAAGAGATTTTACAGTGTTTAAAGTTTCCATGTAGATTGTTTGTTTGCATGGACTCACGCTTGTGACGCCTGTTATCGTCTCCGACCATCATCCACTGTACCTGAGACAACCCCACTTCAAAAAAGTATCCCGTTAAGTAAAAGTACAGACGTGTTTTAAGAAAAATGCACTAATAGCGTAAAAGTAAACATACTCATAACGCAAGATGGCTCTTTTCAAAACGTTATTTTATTATTGAATATTTTGTTATTCTGTTTTCATCACTAGTGAATATGAGAGCATGTGAAAGCTGTTTGCAGTTTGTCAATGAGGAGCCAATTCAGATACGTTGTAAACTACTGGATGGATCAGTAGCAAAGCACTGCAGCGTATCATATACTAGTACCGTATGTTTTTATGTGTAAAAAGTACCTATAACTGTCAAATAAATGTAGTGAAGTAGAAGTATAAAGCAGTATAAATTTAAAGTACTTGAGTAAATGCATTTAGATACATTCCACCGCTGCCATTTAAAGATGTGATTTTAAAAAGTCAGACAACTCGCCACACTGTGAGGTCGGTAATTGGTGAGTCATCAGCCGCACTTTGAAAGCCCTGCATATATTGTGGATCCTGGTTGGTTTGCGTTATTGGACAATAATACTGTGCGTTAAACAGGTTTGACAGTGTCGGAGGCTCTCTCCCCTGAAGCCCACATCAGACAGTCTGTGTCCTTGCTCCTATCAGATGGATCAAAGACTAAACTTTCCACCAAACTTTTCCCGAGTGCATGAATATTTCACCGACGACAAGGTGAATCATAGCCAGCAGGTTTTGTTTGCAAAGAAGAGGTACAATCATGTCAGTGTTTGGAACTGTCACTTGTGTATTAATGGTCTGTGTTGGCTTCAGTGGACAGGCTCAGTTAATAGGAGCAGACTGAGGGGGGTGTTGGGCATACCCCTGAATCCATTTACGTCAAAAGGAAGCCCATCAATGGGAATATGTGAATGAGTATGAGTCAGCTGCTCTAACTGGTGAAATAGTGGGAGCCACTTTAGGGACTTATTAGCTAAAGCAAGAAGAATCCACAAAGCTTTGATAGAGGAAGTATTCCACTCCAATATGTGAAGGTATTAAGGAAGCATTTCACTGCTTGCAGGATGGTCTTTTCATAATGTTTGGCTGTTTAGAAGGATGCAAATGTTTTTTAAATTGGTGCTACATGACCAGAGAAAACAGAGAAAAAGCTCTGTGGCATCTCCTTTTGCTCAAGAGGTACAAAACCTGGTGAGCAACAGAATGCGAGCTTTGTCGTTTGACACAATGGCGGCTGGCTGGTTACAAACAATCTTGAATTACAATTAAACGGTAAGCTAAATCATGTTTCTGTTAACAGCTGAGGCAGCAAAGTAACAGAATCTTGACCTATATTTGACCAGTGCTGACTAGTGTTGCAGTTTGTTTGGAGGTTAAGGGAGAGAGAAAGGATCCATCTCTTCAAGAAACCAGTTTGAGATGATGTGAGCTTTGTGACATGGTGCGTTATCCTGCTGGAAGTAGCCATCAGAAGATGGGTACACTGTGGTCATAAAGGGATGGACACGGTCAGCAACAATACTCAGGTAGGCTGTGGTGTTTAAACCATGCTCAGTTGGTACTAAGAAAATCTCCCCCACACCATTACACCACCAGCAGCAGCCTGAAGCGTTGATACAAGGCAGGATGGATCCATGCTTCCATCTGAATGTGGTTTTTCCAATCTTCTATTGTCCAGTTTTGGTGAGAAAACCCGTGTGAATTGTAGCCTCAGTTTCCTGTTGTTAGCTGACAGGAGTGGCACCTGGTGTGGTCTTCTGCTGCTGTAGCCCATCTGCTTCAAGGTTGGACAAGGTGTTGTTGCTTCAGAGATGGTCTTCTGCACACCTTGGTTGTAACCAGTGGGTATTTGACTTCCTGTTGTCTTTCTATCATCTTGAACCAGTATGGCCATTCTCCTCTGACCTCTGGCATCAACAAGGCATTTTGGCTCACTGGATATTTTCTCTTTTTGGGACCATCCTCTGTAAACCCTAGAGATGGTTGTGTGTGAAAATCCCAGTAAATTCTCAGACCAGCCCGTCTGGCACCAACAACCATGCCACGTTCAAAGTCACTTAAATCACCTTTCTTCCTCATTCTGATGCTCAGTTTGAACTTCAGCAGTTCGTCTTCACCATGTCTACATGACTAAATGCATTGAGCTGCTGCCACGTGATTGGCTGATTAGCTATTTGTTTTAACAGTTGACCCCAAAGTTCAGTTTGTTTGGTTAGTGTGAAAATTGTGCACAGTACACTGTACACTGACCCATGTCCAGGTCCTCTTGAAAAAAATTTCTTATGTTAAATGCAATTCAAAAATAAGAAAAAAAACACCCAATATCAGATTTAGCTGAGGAACTGAATGAAAATGAAAACATCTGCATTCTCAAATCTTTGCAAAAATTATATTTAATTAGTGAGCTTTTGGTCAGATGCTTTATTCAAGGCATGAACAGGTAGCTACCACCCTGAGCTTGCTAATCAGATAAGATTTTTGGCACAGACTTGAGTGCGCAGATGCTTTTTTTGTCATGCGGTTTTTCATGTTGAATGTAAAATCAGTATGAAAGGACAGGACTCCAAACCACGAGAAACAAGTATGAAAAGGATGTAAATAGGAAAAGAAATAACCATGAATGTATTTTTTCTCCTTACAAATGAGCCGTTGCCATGAATTCAGGATTTGTTGGGTTTTATTTGTGTTTTATTTCTTATCATGTCTTACTCCTGCCTGCTCAGGTGATACACAGTATGTTTTTAGATTTCATGGTGAGATGGTGTGTTTGTGCTCAGGGGTGAAGTGGATGTAACAATCAGTGTCGGGCTTGAAACATGGCGAGTCAGTGAGGATCTCCAGACATGGCTGCCAGTGATCCCTGATGGGACTTCACTGATCAGAACATGACTGGTGGAAAAAAAAACATATCTCTGTGAAGCTGTCTATGAAGCTTTATTCGTGTTTTCCTTTGGATTTCAGTAGCTGTTGCAGCTTGAAAGTAAACCTTGTTAAAATCTGTCAATACGTTACAAATTTGTCCCTAATTTACAGCCGCAACATTTATTGTGTGTGCAACAAAAGAAAACATGTTTTGGTTGTTGGAAAATTTGAGAGAACAAGTGAAAGTATTGTTAATCACAGCGGGGACAGTGAGGGAGTTGAAGAAACAGCTCATTCCTGAAATAATCAAACAAACCAGAAACACTCTTCTAACAAGTCCTGTTGCATGCTGGGACGCTTATAACTTCCCAAATGGGATGATGTGACTTAGTGCTGAGCAGTATGACCAAAAATTTGTATCAAAATGTTTTTTAGGATTCTGACGGTATATATTTCATGGTATAACACAGTATTTAATTATTTATCCATTTATTTATCTATCATTACTAAATGTATTATTATTATTATTATTATTATTATTATTATATTATCATCAGCATTATTAATAATACTATTATAATATAGGTTTATAATGGGTCATTCTTCTGTCAGGAGTACATTAAATACCTATAAAAAAATTCACTCCACTGTGACATTGAAGGACTCTACTGAGACACATACATGGAATAAGTTAACATTCAGTGGTTCCCAGCTGGTCCAGCCACAGGGTCCACACACTTTTAATATATTCAGCGTCATGCTTGTGTTTGGTCATGTCATTGAGCTATTTTGCTGTCTCTGTCAAGTCAGTGTGTTAGTCACTCACTCTACAACAGGGAACAGCACTTCAAAATAAAAGCTCCGTGCCTGAAATTCACTGTACTCAAAGATAAAGTGTGTTTTTTACAAACTTGACACGTTCCCGAGTCACTTGTGGTCCATACAGAATGGACCCGTGAACCACTTTTGGGCCAAGGTCCACCAGTTGGAAAGCACTGATATATAAATTCACTCCCATACAGTTGTCATAAACAGGGAGATTAACTAAAGAGAGGAAGGCCTTTTTTATATCAGTCAGTAAACATGTTTATTTCTGCTGTAAAGTTGGGCATTTTAACATGAAGGTCTATGAGGACTGACTGGCTTCTGGAGTCAGCCTCAAGTGGCCATTCAAAGAACTGCAGGTATGACACGTCCATGTTGGCTTCATTTTTCAGCCGCGGTGTTTGCCTCTTGGTTTTTCCTTTTTAAAGAGAATTACTGTGGGTTATTAATGGTAGTGTTATAAAGTTATAACCGTTGGCGAGAAGGGAACACAGTTAATATGGACCCTCTCTCCAACCGTAGCACTCACTTCTGCCTATTGAAGAGCTCCAAGTGTTTCAGCTATACACCAGTATGATGGTATATGAAAACCAGTAAACTGGATGAACCAGTATAACACCCAGCACTATTACAACTGTTAGATTAAGGTGCAGTGTGGCTCAGACTGTGAGGGAGATATTTGATCAATTTAAAGCCCAACTTTGCAATGATGAACACTCCATTAATCCCTGAATAAAAATCAATCAGTGTGGTTTAAAAAAGGGGGCCACCGTCTGAACCTGGAAAGGCACTTAGTGTGAGTGGGGAGTGTGTATATGTGTGTCACAACATCTCTGTCTGTTTGTGCCTGTTTATTGATGTGTGTGTGTGTGTGTGTGTGTGTGTGTGTGTGTGTGTGTGTGTGTGTGCGTGCACCTGTGTGTGATGCCCTTGTGGAAGGTGCCCTCAAGGTGAGCAGCCTAACTTGTCAGATCAAGAGAACGACGTATTTAGAGGTAAACACAGGAGTGCATTAGCCCAGAGGGGGCACCGCAGAGCACGGTGCACGGATCAAACTGGTGGCAGGGATTATTTTGTGTGTGTGTGGTTGTGTGGGTGGGTGGAGGGTGGCTGCGGGATAAAAAACCCTGACCTTTCGGGAGCTGTTAAATCGTCCCGGTGGTGACGCCAGGAGACAAGCCCCTCAGGTGGAAGGGAATGGCTGCGGAGTGAATTATTTAGAATGGGACTGAGGTTTTTGCAGGGCAGGGGGGAGGGCGTCCATGTGTGGGTGGAGGGGCTGACGCTTGGGACTGATGCCCCGTGACAAGCCCTATGAAGCTTTCATTGGAGGATCTGCCTCCTCCTCCACCTCCCGCCATTCCTCTTTAGTTTAACTTTCAGCTGATGGGCTGCTGGTTCTGCTCTGCTCCATCACCAGTCCAGTCGCCAGGAGAAAATGTTGGCATTGTACATTTCTACAAACCATTACATCTGTACATTTCATACATATCATATCAACATTTCTAAAGTGACGCATGTATAAGCTGACTGTGATCATCAGGAGGTGGGGGGGTTGGTGGATGGCGTATCACTTAGGTGAGACATCTGCCAAGCTGCAGACCAATGTTAGAGACCAACAAACAACAAAACAGGTTGTTTTTAGGGAGTCATAGCTGTGTTTTCAGCCCCCAGACATGAGTGTTTTTAAGGGAGCCATTGTTGTTCTTCCAGCAGGGATAGTGCCATGAAAAGCAGTTGTTTATTACTAAGACATCGCTGCGTTTCCTGCCAGTAAAGTGCCATGAAAAGAGGTTGTGTTTGTACCGAAACATTGCCGTGTTCCCTGCTGGGATAGTGCCACAAAAAGGGGACGTTTTTTACTGAGACATCGCTGCATTTCCTGCTGAGAAGTTGCACCAAAATGTGGTTTTGTACCCAGACTTCTCAAAGTTCCCTGGATAGTGGCACAAAAAGGGGTTGTGTCTCACTGTGACTTTGCTGCCTTTCCTGCTGGAATAGTGCTATTTAACCCTATGTGCCCGAACGACGCATAGTGCGTCCAAATTCATCACCTACTCTTCTCTATTGATTTTCTCCGCGACTGTGCATCACAGCGAGAAGCCACGCATATCACGTGAAACAGCGGAATCGTAGCTTTCCGACAAGACCAAGTACTTGTCGGTAGTCCAGTGATTTCACAGCGAAAAAACCCCCGATAAAGTTACATTAAAATGATGTATAACAGAGCCCCGATAAAGTTACATTAAAATGATGTATAACAGAGCTTTCATACAGCTCTGCACACACATTACTCTTAGATGGATTACTCGCGAAAGCAGGGTCGCACAGAAATGCCACACATATCACATGAAAGTGCAGGAGCAGAGCTTTCCACTGATACCACACACATCATTGTGCTGTCATCCCATCATGCTATAAATACATATTGATTGTATACAAAATAAAAACCTGNACTGGTAATCATGTCCGCCTGGCACAAACCACATGTTTTGGACAACTGTGAAGTGACAGAATGTCCCAGCATCATGGTTCTTATATTGCCAGATTCCAGAGAGTCTCCTCTCTTCATATATGGCAGAATATGTCAACTTCCAACTTGCTATGGTGAGATACATGTCAAACTGTAAGAATTTAGTAACACGGAATTGTTTTTTTCATTGATATAAAAATTAATATAAAATACAGGCACATAAAATGACGTGAAATGATGGCAAATCTGGTTAGCCAGCAAGATATAGAAAACAAGATATAGCATGTGTATGTAGCCTTTATAATGACTGTGATATGAGCTTAAAAGTAAAGGCAGTAAAAATACCCCAAAAACACCTACGGCCCATAGGGTTAAAGCGGTTAATTTTTTACCAAGACATAGCTGTGTTTCCTTCCAAGATAGTATCACAACAAGCAGTTGTTTATTACCGAGACACAGCTGCATTTCCTGCCAGGATAGTGCCACAAAAAGAGGTAGCTTTTTACAGACAACGTTGCATTTCCAGTCGGGATAATGCGCCATGGAAGAGGTTGTTTTTTACCGAGACATCACTGTGTTTCCTGCCAGAAGAGTGACACAAAGAGCAGTTGTAATGTGCCGAAACAAATCTGTTACCTGTGCTTTGTGCCTAAACCTAACCACACATTAGCTACAGTGTTGTTGAAATGTAAAGTTTCAACATGTCAGCTACATAATAACATGTTAATTGGATGTGTCTGTAGTTCGCAGGATTGTACAATACCAACAGTTTTTCTTGTGATTGGGTTGCTATCACTGTCTCTCCTTTATTCCTTTGCTCTCTCCCTGTTGCTCCTCGTGTGTCCCTGTGCAGCCAGCGGCCTCGACAGGTAGTTGTTTGACAGTGACAAGGAAGCCGTTTCTTACCCCCCACTCTGACAGAGAGAGACATGGCTGCTGAGATAAAAGCCACAGTGCTTTGCTTCTGTGAATATGGACTTTCATTCACAGACTCTGTGTTGTCACCTTCTGTGCCTGTTTGTTTATCACAGTCAAATATTGCCTCCAACACTTGAGTGAGACACATAATGTTGATTGTAGGTTAGGTAAGGAGTGTTTGAGTTTATATTTGGCCTCAGGCTGCTTATTTTGTGTGTTAATATTTCAACATCCTTCTTGTGTAAACAGTAAGTGTGACTCCATTTTTCTCCCAGTTTATCTCTGGGAAGTAAACACGATGGCTTCTTCTAAATTTGGCACACCCCACTTTTGATTATTGTTCCAGGTGTTTCATTTGCACTTCTAATATAAGAAATAATGGTTGGTGATTCAAAATGAAAATGGAAAATCACCAGTAAATTGTAGCAGTTGCAATGTGACTGTCACTTATTGAAATCATGTGTCTGCAATTTATTGAGTCGCAATAATCATTTTTTGCCTCTTGATTTATTGTCTTAGGTTTTGGCTTAACTGAAACAGTATATTTAACTATGGTGGTCGACACGAGAAACGTGAATGACCCTCTCTCAGAGATGAGACGCTGATCTAGAACCTGCAAATGTGTGCTCACCTTTTTTCTCTGATAAATGAAGATTCAGATGTTCAGAAGGTTTTGACCAGGAACTGAATTATCCACAGAGGTCTCTTCCTCTAAACAAATGCACCTGGTGATTTAAACCAGTAAAAAAACACATTATAAACCAGTTTCACGTTAAAAAGTCAGTGTTTATCTGACGTTGCTTATTGCGTAGGGGCTGGTTGCCGATATGAAAAACCCTCTCTAGAGCCTGCAAGGTGTGGACACCAGGTAGAAATGACATGAACTACATCACAATATGAGACTGTGAAAGTGTTGTGATTGTTAGTGTGATCACTCTGCTGATGGAAGGTTGAGACAGACTCAAGTCATCACTCCTGCACTGCATGTTTCCAGTTTTCCACATTTTGTAATCATTTTATTTCTCGCACTATATTGTTATTGCGTTGGGTGGGAAATGTTTGCGTATCCCTGATGAGATCTACCACAGACATTATCACTGCATGGTCATATCCTATAGCATTTAATTAACTCACTGTCATTCAGTGTTTGGAGAATATTTCTCTGACCTCTTTGTGTTTCTGCCATTTTCTTCTCTGCTTAAGGGTGCTTTCACACCTGCCCTGTTTGGTTCGGTTCAATCAAACTCAAGTTTGTTAGTCCCCTCAGTGCGGTCCGTTTGGGCAGTTGTGAACACAGCAATCACACTCAGGTGTGCAACAAAACAACCAGACAACTGAAAGCTTCTTTAAGAGGTGGTCTCAGTTCGGTTACAAATGAACTCTGGTGCAGTTCGTTTGTGGTGAGAACGTGCTCCGACAAACTCAAAGCAATTATGCAACTTTGTAACAAAATAAGTCCCCGATTCAGACCAAAGCAAGACAGCTCAAGGTCTGAAGGCATCCTGTGAAGGTCTTAAACCTATTAAAAGTTCTCCTCCCTGCTCTAGTTTTTCAACTTAGAAGCTCTTTTAAGGGCTAAAATGCTTTGTGAATAACTTTTATGTTCACCAGGAACTAGTCTGAACTTTAAGGGGAAATTCTAAGAAAATGTCACAAAGAATTTCCTAAGAACTTTGTCACTACTTTTTGTACTGGGAAACTTTCTGAATACGGCACCTGGGCTACTGAAGAAACACGGCAGTGTAAAAAGGTAATCACTGTCGACGACGACCCGCTTCCTATGTAGATATGAACGGCTCATTCTAAAGTCAGGAAAACACAATGACAAGTATTTTCAGATAATTATACACTTAAAAACACATACTTGTTGTATTATATTCCATTTCTGCCAATATATTCTCCTAAATCCTACACACTGGACCTTTAAATGTGTCATTAAATGTTGTTATGTGTGGCATCTATCACATTTTTAACAGGTCAGGCCAGGCTTAAGTCTCAGCAAGAAGATGCAAAGATGTTTTTTCCCAAAATGTCAAACTATTTCTTTGAATTAGAGTTACATGTTTGAGACTGTGAGTGGTGTGTTTACATTAGTAATGTTTTCAAACAGACACAGAAACAGTTCTCAGTAAGAATTGGTTTGAATATTCCCCAGGTCATCTAGAAGTTAATGGTTTTACCCTGAACATGCAGGTCAAACATATTTTGTTGTGTTTTTATTATCTACTAACATCTGGTTGTACAGAGTCCTCTTGACCCTGTTGTATTTGTCAGAGAGGCTCTATGGTCTCTCCAGCAGTAAGCACTCTTGGGTATACTGCATCTTTGTAGCCCTGGGCAACAAGGAATCCCTATCACCATGGTGACGCTGTCCATCATACGTGTCAGCGCGGGGCCGTGTGAGCCGTTTGCATTAACATGAGAAGTCACGATGGGGAGAGCAAGCTTTAAAGCCTCGTGTCAGCAGGTCAACCTGCTGGGTATGTACACACACTCTCCCGCTCCGACCCTGGAAAGCACTGCACTCACAGTCCAGCACAGAGATAGGGGCAGACGCATGTCCATCACCATGGTGACAGCTGGACACCACAGCTCGGCGGCGACAACAACACCTCGACGACAACAGCAACATTACCCACGACACTCCTTCAGGAAACCGGCGCGGCTCAGATAAACATGACAGCGATGGAGCAGCGTCGGTGACAGCGAGCTAACTCGCTTGCACGCACTGAGCGCCTAAAAATGGGTCTTAGTTTCAATTAGTGTCTGCATGCTCCCAGCAGCGAGGCAGCAGCTTCTTAATTTGTGGAGGGACGAGTCGATGGAGAGTCGGAGGCAGAGCGGGCCGCTGAAACAGATGGGCCCTGCGTGACACTGGGCTTCCAGCAGGGGCAAAATCAATGCTCATAACTGCAAAACAGAAGAGAAATTAATAATTATAATATCACAAGATTGCTTTGCATTGCCGGTGCAATCTAATTAATAGCTGTTTTGTTTGTAGCTTGTTGTTCTTGCTGCCTTTTTTCTTTTTTTCTTTTTTAACTGTGAATGCTAAATGTCTCTGAAGTGAGGAAACATCACGTCATGTTCTTTTATTCATCCTCACTTTCCTTCTCTCCTTCCTCACTTTCTTAATGAATTCCTCTCATCTCTTATTCTTCTTCTCCCTGTAGAAGTCTTTTGGTTTTCATATGACATCAGCAACATTTAAGGACAACAATGAACATAAATGTTGTTTTTACTCAACCATCAATCGAATTATTTTAAAATATATAACAGTCTGAAGCACTGCTTCATAGCTGCTGAAATGACTCCACTTTAAAGGCACATGCATACAGTAATAGATTTATGGCATGTACTCATGTATTTACAGAATTGTAATTTTTCTAATATTTAAAGGTATACTCTGCAGGATTGTCGGTGACTGTTTTTAAACATGCTCGCCTGCGAAAGTACAAGTGAAAGCCAGCTTCAGATTCACTCATTTGGTGTTTCATCTAGCTATATTTGTGGGGTTTTTGTCTCTGTGTCTCTTGGATACCTGCTGCTTATGGTCTGGCACCTTATCACCACCTTTTTATAAAGCCCTGATCTCACCTGAGCGCTGTGGGGGGACACACCCATAAACACCCTGAGCATAGGAAACAAGAAGAAAATATGAAAATACAGGCAGAGGGCGAGGTCTCTGCAGAGCAATACACCACCACACACTGAGAGTGGGTCACATGTAATGATTGAGATTGATTACTTGTGTTTGAGTCTTTATGTTGTTTTTAGGAAAACATTGCTTATTCCTTCTTTAAATATTGCTTACTGTCTTGATATAAACACAGCTAAATCTTAAAATTGGCCTTCATGACAGCAGCAGCTTTGGTTTATTGGACTTAAAGTGTATTTAAAGTTGACGTTCTTTGTGTTTCAGACCTGTCCGACCAGCTGCTGGAGGTGGTGGGGCTGGAAGGAGCCATGGAGATGGGTCAGATCTACACCGGCCTGAAGAGCGCAGGAAGACGCCTGGCACAGTGCTCCTCTGTCACCATCAGGTTGGTGTTCATATGCACCACAACTTACTTTTTTGTCATGATTTATTCTCCATTTTATGAGCATCTTTGGTAGATTTTGTCAGCATTAGGTCAAAGCCAACGGTTTAATTTTAGAATTTAGGTATTGAAATGTTAAGGAAACACACTGGCGGCGAACGCTACACGTAAAAAAAAATGTCCCCTTTTCAATGTACAACCCCACATAGGCGGTGGCTAAAAACACGGCAGTTTACGCTGCTAATTTCCAGCCTTCCCAGCCCTGGAATTGAATGCAAATTTTCCCACCTCACTCTCTGTTTGTACATACCAGCTCCTGTAGCAGCTCTTTTTCTCTGCTCCTATGGCAGCTCGACTCCTCTCCTCACCATCGATGTTTAAACTCTGTAGCTGTTAATTTGTCTGAAAGAATGATGATGAAATGAAGAAAAGAGACTCACTGAGGTCAAGAAATATCCCACGCTAAACCCATAATCCCGTGATTATAAAGACAACGGCCAAAAAGATATTACCTGGCGAGTCATAGCTCTGGAGATCGGCTCTTCGGGTGGGTAATTGAGTTTGATTAGGGGCTCTCAGCACATGATTTTAAGCTAACGCAGAGTTGGAAAAAGTACAGATCTTTCAGTAAAAGTAGTAATAACTTGGTGTGGTCGTCTGTTGACGAGCTGCAATGCGATGTGTCCAGTGTGTGCTAGGGGCTGCACTTGACACGCGTTGGTGCCGGTGTGTTTTTCAGCTTTAGAGTCGACATCTACGGGTGTCTAGAGGTATCAGACACTTAAATTTAATGCCGTTTTTAGACATTTTCAATAACCAAATTTAAGACAAACCCTTTTTTCTCACTCAAACATTGTAGGTAAGTGTAAAGATAAGTATAGAATATGTGTAGAGGGAGGTTTTATGTAGGAATATGGTTATTAGAGTGAGTTAGGTTAATCTATGCAAGTATAAAGTATACAGACAGTGGTAGGTTCAAAGATTTGTAACATCAGTACTGTCGACTTTCAAGCTAAATAGCATTAGTCATTTTCACAAAAATAAATAAATGTTTGTGGCAGTTAAGACTAGTATTTATATAATTAAATTTAAGACCTGCAGACATCCTTATTAAGTATTCTGGTGTAACATTTTCTGATTAAAAGTTGAATTGTAACATGTCTTCTTCCCTGACAGAACCAGTAAATCCCTTCCCATGCAGATTGATGGGGAGCCTTGGATGCAGACTCCCTGCACTGTGAGTCATTAACCGTCTCTAGCACCTTTGACGACACCCATCTTCCATGTTGTGTGTCATCTCAAGTGTGATCGGTTACACCTGTAACCACATGTAAGGGTGATGTACTGAAGATACTTCTCTACGTCGCTGCAGCAAGGTGACAACTTCAACTACAGGAGTTGTTCATCTTAAACTAGCTTTTCAGCTGGTTTTTATTTACTCTCACTTGATGGTGTGATTATTCGAAGCCCCCACACAGACAGGCTACACCAGAACAGATGGTTTCACCTATTTTGCCTGATAAGAGTTCCTCTGTTTATTGGTGATTTCGCTGCCTCAAGCGCCTCCTCTGATCTCGATGATTCCATTGAAATGAAGTGAAATTGCAGCAAACATTAAGACTCATGCAGAAACGAGTTGTTAATACCCAATGATTTCTGGGATTCACCAATGTTTTGTTATCAGAGCACTCTTACCAAGATTGTTTTTAAAAATCTCATTTTCATAGTCTGCAAATTATTAGTTTAACACAAGAAACACAAGTTTTAAATATGAGTAACATAAAAAAAAGCATAAATATCATAAATTAAATTTAGATTGTGTAATTAAATTGACTGGATAATTAAATTTGTGGGCTCAAGAACTGCTCCATTAATCCCAATTACTGTAACCTCAGTTACTGTGTGTCCCTCAGGTGACCAGTGGTGGAATGTAACTAAGTACATTTACTCAAGTACTGCACTTGAGTACAAATTTGAGGTATTTTAAAGCCCAGTACAGACCAAAGATTTGCGACAAGACAAGTTGAAACAGGCGACCACTTGCAATGTGCCGCTCTGCAACGTTCTAAAAACCTGCCAGTTCACACCAATGCAACTAGATGAGACGGTGTATCATCTCTATGCAACAACTCTTTGTACTTCTGTTCTGATTTCCTGCTTTTCAGGTTTGTTTTGTGGCTGAATATAATTTGCTACTTTCTTCCTCTACTCCACTACATTTTTTATTCGACTAGAATTATTTAGTTACTTTACCAAGACAGAAGTGTAGCTGAAGTGATTGGTCAATTGATCAGAAAATTAACTGATAATTGAAAATATTTGATAATAAGTTTTGTCATTTTTAATGCAGAAAAAATTCATGGTATCAGCTTCTCAAAATTAAGACTTTTTTTTCGGTGGCACCGTTCCATTTATTTGGTATGTGCCAGAGTCTTTGCACACAGCACAACACCTGCCCGTAGTGTTGAGGGGGCGTTACCTACGCTAATAGGTTGCTATGGTAAAGTGGGATTCATCATTCAGTAGGCCTGGGTAGGAGCAGATTTGGATGGTTAAAACTGTTAGGTACATCTGGAGTTGACTTCTCTTCTTTTTTCTCTTAACAGAAAATTAAGGGAAAATATAAGAGAATTTTAAATGCCATCATTATAATGTTAAATACCAGATTTTACCCCACTCACTAATTTATGTCTTTAGTTTCTGAGCAGGTTGATGTTTAAAAAGACAAAACACATTCAGCGGAACAGCACTGCACTAATGATATTCTAACACAACATTTTGACAATGAATATAAAAGTATTTAACGGCCTGGTTTCAAAATAACAGACAGTCACTGATCCTGTCATTTCTCTCACAGATCATTGTTTTGTGTTTATTGATGCAAGTCTCACTTCTCCTAATTTTCTTACCGTCTGTGTCTCGAACATGTGCTTTGACGAGTGTTTGCCCTCTGTCCAAGTTGTTCATTTTTCAAAATGAAACTCCTCAGTTTGCGTTGATTACGGTTGTGTTTAGCTTTAATTACAACGCCACTGCAGATGAAGTGCTGCCGAGATTTACATATGGATTGCTCAGGCATCGCTAAGAAACCCAGTGCATGACAAAACGAGTAGCCTGCAAGGGCTCTTGTGTCCGCTGGCACAACTCCACCAAGCAAAGTTAGGATCTGACAATCCATAATTGTGCTGCAATGATTTCCACGGTGAGTTATTCATACTGTATGTCGGGGCTGAATTTGAATCAGTCGACCTGTTAAATGCTTATAAAAACACCGCAGTTCAAATGGGATGTTAACCCACTAATTATTAACAGCAACAACTATGCAAATGCACCTCAGTTCCTCTGCATGCATAACATATTTAACACCATCCAACCATTTGCATTTTTAAGCGACATATGACAGGTATCACAGTCTCTTTGATAATTAGGTCTAAAATAACAAACTGAAATTTTACTGTATTCCCAGATGTGATTCTGGTAAAATGTCACTTTGTTGTTTCTTAAATATAAAACCTGTTTAGTTTTTATGACCTTGAATGACTTTTGATGGTATTGGAGTGTATTACAGAGATAATTTGTTCTAATTGTTTTTAATTTTTAAGAGCCGCATAGCTCTATGTAGCTCTGTATCTGGGGCTCTTGATGCTTATAAATGCTTGATGTTGCATCTTTAAAACAGAGCTCAATTATCATCCAGATTTATTTCAGGTATTTCTTTAGATCTCCCTCATGGGACCAGTGTCTTGCCTAGAATGGTTGTGATTTTTTGTCTTTTGTAAAGTGTATCAGAAACATTAAGCTCAATCACGTCTAATGATGGCAGAAAGCCTACAAAAGCTGGTAATTGCTACCGAGTCAGAGTGCAAGTACAACAAATGGCAGCTTTCCTTTGAAGTGAATGTGGTTCCTTTAATGCAGATGGCAGCATTTCCTCTCCCCATTACTGCGTTTAGACTCTTAGCGCAACGGTTTAATGAACTATGTACTTGATTTGGCAACGCAAGATGGTTGATATTTGTTGTTCCACTGATGGCATCATTGTTGGGAAACAGGATATTGTCAGATGCTATACCAATAAAGCCTATACTTTACTAGAATCCACCATAATGTATGTTACCATTCATTATCAGACAGATGGACCCCTGGGATTCTCAAAGTTTGTCATATTAAGGACCCTTAGAAGTGCATCCATAAGCGAACAGGCCCTGTTTGACAAGAACCCATATGGACCCATTGTTGTGGATGTATTGGATTACATTCTGCAGGGAGACAGCAGAGGATTAAAAGATAAATATCATTGTTTAATTGGAAAAGACATTCTAGTGATTTAAACTGCAGTTAAAATTATGTTCCTCATAATGTGTAGGACCCAAATGAGCCCCTTTTTGGACCCCTGTAGTTCTCAGGTGAACCACTGATTTACCTTAAAGCTGAAATCTTCCACGTTGCCCTCTCCCGTAGTGAAAGCGAGGCAGCATATTTAAATATACTCATAATGCACACCCCCATATATTCCTAAGTGCTTTATCATAGGCAAATGGACTTGCTTGAGTTTCTTGAAGATGTTTCACTTCTCATCCAAGAGGCTTCTTAAGATTCTACTAGATGAGAGATGAAACGTCTTCAAGAAACTCAAAGTCCAGTTGCCTACGATATAGCACATAGGGTTACCAGGACCTGGATGAGTAAGAATCTTCACCAACACCCCATATATTCAATCAATCAATCAATCAATCAATCAAATTTATTTATATAGCACCTTTCAAAACAAATCAGCGTCATTCAAACTGATTTACATTTTGATTGAAAAATACAGAGAATAAAAAAGTAAAATCAGAAAAAGGACTGGATATATTGATTTAAAAAAAAAAAAAGTACTATGCTTTGAAAGGCATCATTGTCCAAAATAACCTTCAGCAAATGTAACCATAATTATAAATAACCTAAACAAATTGCCATCACTATTAATACTGGTTCAAGTATTGTGGTGTGCTTCAGTTCTGCGTGTGGTTTGTGCGTGGTGCATGAAGTACCTGAAAGCCATACTTAAGCAAAAGTACAGATTTCTTGCCAGAAAATGACTTTAGTTGAAGGTATTAGAATATTACTTAAGTAAAAGTCTTAAAGAATCTTATATTTAATGTGCTTAAGTATCAAAAGTAATTTTATTATAGTAAATGTACTTAGGTTTTGAAAGTAGAAGTCAAGTAAATTATGGTAATAAAAAAGTGACTATTTTTGTACATACAGTAAAGAAGTATAAATGAGCCTTAAACCTAACTGTGACCATTTCACAACAGTAACCACATGTTACAATGTGTGTCAGCTGTGCATCACACAGATGGATTGTGGTTTTTATCTGGTATGTTTTGTATGTCCTATTTTTGCTATGGACCCTCTTATGATTTGGAAATAAAATTTGGATTTGAATTTGAATATGCAAAAGGGGGGCCTGTGCATCCCTGTAAGGGCTCGTTTATGCTCAACGTAGATACAGAGACAGACGGAGCCTTCTGTCTGTACTCTGGCTTTATTTCATCCATATTTGTGCACGTTTCCTGAAAGCTTATAGACACGGACAAAAAAAACAGTACCACCAGAGACCATGGAGACAGTGTAGTGTAGTTCAAGCAAGATACGACCACAGGAGACGACAAAGAAATTTAATGGCAGAACAAAACCAATTGGTAACATAGTGAAAAGAATTCTCCGTCTACATGTCCTGATGTATTTAAGACCTCATAGACCACAACTGTCTACAACACTGCCTGTTCTGTTAGCCATCATAAAGGATGCATGGAAGTATGAGGGCAGTATGAGCATGTCTGTTTTCATATGTAAAGGCAGTATAAATGAGCCTTAGGACATGAAGGGGCGTGACCGTTCGTCACTATTTGATGACCTGGGATTGAAAACAGTTTGAATCCACTGCCTGGGAGAAGGGGTACGTCCCAAGTCTCTTATTTTATACTGCTAACTCCTTACTTGAACCGGAAGTCGTTCCAGCTCCGCCATCTTTAAGGCCGTCTCATGTCTCTTATTCCTGCCAGTAAGGAGTTAGCGTTAGGCGTTAGGAGGGATCTGTTAGGTGCGATGAGTAAGGTAACACGAGAGGTTCCTAACAGGAAGTCTTTTTCAGCTTGAGGCCATGACGTATAAATACCCACCCCCTACGTCTGGCTCATTTGAACGAGATGGCGGAGAAANTCTGTCTCATTGTGTCATACGGATTACTGTTAATTTATCATGTTGATCTGTTCTGTACGACATCTATTGCACGTCTGTCCGTCCTGGAAGAGGGATCCCTTTTCAGTTGCTCTTCCTGAGGTTTCTACCGTTTTTTCCCATTAAAGGGTTTTTTTGGGGAGTTTTTCCTTATCCGCTGTGAGGGTCCAAAGGACAGAGGGATGTCGTATGCTGTAAAGCCCTGTGAGGCAAATTGTGATTTGTGATATTGGGCTTTATAAATACAATTGAATTGATTGAGGCAGACTGACAGGTCTGATATGTCTTATTCACTCAGCAGCTGACTTGTTGAATGATGGCGAGTGGATTTAATGATTGTGATGAGCATCATTATCATTATTATTATCATCATCATTGTTATCACTGTGACAGTGGCAGGGCTACAGACCGTTCTTTAATTGCCACAAACTTCAGCAAATGACTCAATAACAATGGTAATACATGCAAAAGTGTGTGACCAAAGTCATGATGGGGGGGGGGGGGTTATGGCTTTGATCAGTGGATGTAATGTGACTTGGGATGTACGCCAAACGCTGGCTCCGTTATGCAGCAGATCCAGCTGTGCCGCCCATAGGTGCCGCCGTCATCAGAAAAGGGCGTCGCTTTACGTTACGCTTCAGAGTAAGGCCGTCTCATGTCTCTTATCAGCAATCCTCGCTCCTCACTCCTAACTCCTGACTCCTTAAATGTTTTCCTAAGTGGGAGGGACTAAACACTTAGGTAAGGTGGCTAGGTTAGGTGGTTAGCAGTAATTTTAAGGGACTTGGGACGTACCCAAGGAGAAAGAGGAGGTTGAGGGGCCTTGGAAAGCTCTACTCAGGTGTGACTCATAATGCTGATTAGATTAAAGCAGGTGGTTTAGTGGGCCACAGATTCTTTAAACATGTGGGACAATGGACACACAGAAAACAGGAAATGGTACACGGATATTAGCTCAATCATTTCCTCACATATTCTTTGAAATGCAACAAGCAGCTCCAAACTAAATCTCAGCTTCTTTGCCTTTTTTTCTAACACCAGATTGAGATCATCCACAAGAACCAGGCTCCCATGTTGATGGGACCCCAACAAAGCCGAAGCTTCTTCTCCTCGGTCATCAGACGAACACGCACTGAGAGCAAAGACTGATCGGTTCAAGATCTTCGAGTCCTCAGAAGCACCTGCAGAGCAGCGGTCGCAAGTTGATCATCACTCGGCCCATTAGTGAAGAGGGGGGGCCTTTGATGCCTGTTTGATAGCCCAGCGTAAAGTAGCAAACTGTAGGTTCAGTATGTATCGCCGGCAGCGTGGAGACGTGACTGAGAAGCCCTGATTTAATCCAGAATGAGGTGTGTTTAGGACTGATGCTTCGATCTACAGTGTGCAGAGTAGTTTGGCTCCAAAAATACTGAAGCTATTTCGGGAAGTCCAGTTTTATAAAAAGTCTGTTTTTATTTTTGCTGTTGTTATCTGTGCCACGTGGAAAAAAAACAGAGATGAATGTGTTTTTGTGATATGATGTATTTATTTATTTATTCATATTTTGCTGCTATTGATGTTTTTTAAACCGTTTTTTGCATTTGCATACCCCTGATGCATGACGGACAGTGAAAGAGGTTGCTGCTGTTGAAGCTGACATATCTGGAGCTTGCAGTCGATCTTTCCAAAGTGTTTAGTAGGAGGTGAAGTTTCTTTGCTCAGCGTTTCTTAGGCGCCTCACTCATGAATGGCTTCAAGTAGTGAAAAGACAGAGAATCACTTATGCTTTCTTTTAATGGTTCCTGCAAGTCATCCTTGTCATGTTTTGATCTGCTGTGTTGCCGCTCCGTCAGTGGAAAGATTAGGAATGATTATTGATCTTCATAAAAAATGCATGACACTCTTTGTTTTACGTCGCACGAGAGATTTCCAGACAGTTTTACCAATTGTGTGCACACCTTCCGTTGCATGAGTGACCAAGATCTGGTTTGACACTTGTGGAAATTGATCGTTGTTTTTTTTAATACAGTGCTGCTCGGTTTAACCATATCATACTTTACAAGATGGCTGCATTTCAATGAGACCCTGTGTTTTTCTGAACAGGTACTCAGGTACTTTTGAAGTAGATATTCACAAGAACTAGTCTGACTGCCTCTGGTCATTGATTTGCTCCATTGTCTACAGTTGAGTGTTTACAGTCCGCTGCACACAAAGGCGTACATTGACCAATTAAGGTCTAAATACAAAATGACTATTGACATATATATCTAGTACAAGCTTGATTTAAAGAATCAATACTGAAAATCAGTCCAATCCAATCATTAGTTTTAAGAGGAATTTTACAGCCACACACATGCTACATGCCATCCATAAAACAATGCTCCTTTTAAAAAATTTGATCATATGAGAGTCTCCTTATACAAATAAATGTCATTATTCTGATTCAGTACCTTTTTGCATTCAAGTAACATGTATCTCATTCAGTCTCACCAAAGACAAACTTTTGGGACCTACATGTACCAGTGAGACGCACACCCGATAAATGTGTTGTTTTTAACTGACTTGCACTCCTGCTTGTTTTCTGAGAATGATTTTAGGCTTGACTGTTTCAGTCTTTAAAAGTGCCATACGCTAGTGGAGGCTGAGGTCTTATGAGTCTCCCATCTCTTTGCTTTGTACGGTGCTGCATTTGTACAGTGAGGTTGTATTTTTGTACACAGTATTTATTTATTTTTTCGCTTACTGCTTTCACTCTAGAACTCACACCATGTTGTTCTGCCTAAAAAATTCTGCCTGCCACTGTTGACTGAGAAAAGTGATAATGAAAATAATAATAATAAAAAAGCCTTTGTTGTTTGACATAGTGTTCTGGTGTTCTTTGGCCATTGACCTTTGACTCCCTAATACACATTATGGTACTTAACGTCAAACTGACTTTGTATTCTTCTGGTTTTGTTAGAAAAAACGAGAAAAAAAAACGAGTTAGCATTTCAGCACCCCTGGTTCTGTCGTCTCAAAACTCGGTGGGATTTTTCATGGGTTTTTAGTTGGATGAATGGATAAACATTTTGAAGCTGGAACAAGTCTTAAAAAAACCTGCAAACCAGGCCAATTATGACTTTATTTTGAATTTTGGATCCATCAAGGGGGCAAATAGGACAACTTCTGGTTTGCTGTTATTCAACTGAAGGAAGTTCTGTGCCATCCAGGGAGATACAGCTGTGTGTCATCAGCATAGGAGCGGAAGGAGATGTAGTCTTTTTTTTTAATAATTTAACCGAGAAGAAGCAAGTACAATGAAAAGAAAATGGGACCTAAGCTGGATCCTTGAGGGACCCCACAGGAAAGAGTGGCTGAAGAAGAGGAGTGATTTCCTATCCTGACAGAGAGGCTTCTATTTTTGAGGTAGGAATGAACCATTGTAATGCAGTGCAACCAATGGAGACACCAAACTGGATGTGTTGTATCAGGTGTTGTGATCCACAGTACCAAAAGCTCACCGAGGTCAAGAAGAATAAGCTGTGAAACGGCTATAAACAGCTCAGTTGTTAGCTACGACAGACCCAGTAGCTAACGATATATATTTTTAATGGTAGCTAAGTACTGAAGTTAACAGTGGACCCCCTATAGCAAGTGAATTAACTTTTTAATTCTTGCTAAATACTGAAGCTAAGAATAGCTGCCTAAGTATAGCTAACAACAGCTAATTTGTAAGCCATTGAGAGCTACTGTAGCTAATGTCGTACTTTAGCTAACGAAAGCTAATTTTTTGGCAACGGTAGACCCAATAGCTAACAAAATATATTTTTAACTAGCTGAAGTTCACAGTAGACCACCTATAGCTAGTGAATTAGCTGTTAAACTGTTGCTAAATAATGAAGCTAACAATAGCTGTTTAGGTATAGTTGACAACAGCTAATTCGTTAGCCATATAGAGCTACTGTAGCTAATGTCTAACTTAAGCTAGCGAAAGCTCATTTGTTAGCCATGGTAGACCCAATAGCTAACACAGTATATTTTAAACTATAGCTAAGTACTTAAGTTAACAGTAGACCCCCTATAGCTAGTAAATTACTTTTTTAATTTTTGCTAAATAATGAAGCTAACGATAGTTGTCACACTATAGCTAACAACAGCTAAATCGTTAGCTACTGTCGCTCCTGCATTGTTGTCTTTTCTCTTTATTGAATCCAATGGTGGAAAAAGACCACACTGTCAAAACTCAACAGGCACTGTAATCTCAGTGTGTTTCCAAATTCTTTCAATCATGACACTGAAACACAGAATGACATTAAAATAATTAAAATCAGTTATAAATCGCCAACAATGTTGACTACTTTAGTGCCTATATTGCTTCAATCAAATTACCAGTACCAACATTGTCAGTTGTTATAAAGATGCATGTCCCCTTGGAACAAAACTAGGCTAATGCCGGGGTTGCTATCAATGCAGAAAAATAAATACAAATTCTCATTAGAATTTTAACAAAATAAGTTCAAAACAAACACCAAGATACTAAATTCTTAACAAAAAATAAATTTATATTTCTAGGCACGTAGGCTACCATTGGACCTCGTTAGACTGGAGAAACAGTAGTGTCCTCACAACTAAACCAAAATAAATCTGTCTATGCTATTGTCTGGAGTGGCACTTTGTTTACTGCGTGTCTCGGTGTCAGATGGGTGGACGCCTGCACTTGAACTGCATTTCTCCGTCCTCAGGGGGGTTCAGCAGGAGTGACACAGTACTTCACTTCACATCCACTTCACCTGCCTGGTAATGGAACCCTGCCTGGATCCAAGATGGCATCAGCGTGACCACTGCTGACTTCCGATATGTCCGTCTTTCAGTCAGGTGTTCAATGCAGTGGTAAAGTTTCCTTTATCCTAGCTCTGTCCTATATGTAAGTGCAGGGGAAATCTTTGTTGATTGTTGCACCGTAGAAACACATTTTAGCAACCACAGTTACAAAACAAATCAAGTGTAATCCTTGTTGCGGTAGGAAACACTACTTTTCAAACTCACAGTTTACTTTTCTCCACCACAAGCCCTCAGAGTACTTTCAGGTACAACTCCTGTTAGACACAGATGTGCCATCAAATGTTTTATTTTTTGTGAAATGAAAAGCTGCTTAAATTTATCTGGATGATAGGCTATGAAAGAAAGCCATTAGAAGACATGTCAAGTCTGTTTAAGTTTATGTAGCTCAACATAGTCTCAAACAGCTTTACAATCTGTAATCTCTACAACATATGACACCCTACAGAGCCTCAGTTCAGATAAGAAATACACACATGGTGCAGAGTGAAGCAAATCTACCAGCCACTTGCATATTTACCTGGATTTAGCTGGTAGATGGTGCTAATACTGTACTCTGATATAAAGTAGTTAATTTTGCCCCACCTTCATCAACGTCAACATCCAAGAGATGTACATATTTATGAACCAGTAATCAGAATTCAGTGATACATTATTCTGAAATGTGCCACTCTGCATAATAAGTAGCCCACTTTTACTTTTGGTACTTTTTTGATGTGCTTTTACTTTGGTAAAATTTTAAATGCATGACTTATTTGTAACAGTATTTTTTACACTGCCACATTGCTTTTACATAAGTACATGATCTGAGAACTTCCTAAACCTGAACACTAATATACAAACTATGTAAGGTCAGGAAGAAAGACATTTAAAAAAGCAAGATAACAGTTAGAATGAGGATATTAAGTAAGTAATGCTCTTAATATGTACTAAGCCAAAAATTGTTAAAGATAAAAAAACAAAACAAACAGGTAACAATATAAAATCTGTTGGGAACATTTGCAAAAGTTGCTATCAAGCTAAGGCTACCAGTATTCAGAAATACTTTTTTGATCCCCGGAAATTGTTGGTTGTTATACCTGTTATATTGTAAAACTTCAATTAAAAGCCTCGTCCCAATTCAACGCCCAGCCCCTTTCACTAGCCTTGTGTGGCTACACATTTTGACAACTAAAGGCCTGTCTCAATTAGAGGCCTGGTCTAGTTGCCAAGCAGTTCATTTTTTTATAGTATTTCTTTGGATGTGTAAAACCAGGTTGTTGACTACCCACCTGAACTAACATCATTTAGCTTTTTGGATAACACATACAAATATAAATGTTTAAACTTTTGTTAATATGGAGATGCTACCTATTGTTAGTTCAGTTAGATTCTCCACAATTCAATCATTCAGTTCATTCAGGCACCAGAGACGACCGTTACTCATCCAGATGTACCGGGATGACGAAAATAAACAAGTGGTGACTCCCTTCCTCTGAAGCTGCCATAAAGTCAGAATATGTGTCCATTCCTCGATTACCAGGTAAGTTACTCACGTTCCTTTAGTCCGTAAGGGTCCACTGCTGAATAGAATCAAAGAGGGTTTTCGTAAAAATGTATCCATGAATGAATATTGAATATTGTTAAACAGGATAAAATGGTGTTGTGTCGATATGCTAGGTGCCGTAATCCTCTTTGACGCCTTGTCTCTTGGAGCCACATTAAATGAATGATTCATATTTGATTTGTTATTCGAAGCCTAATTTTTATCCACGTAAAATTCATACTGGTTCAAATAAACAATTGGATCATATTTTCCGATCTTTGCTGAGCAACAGTTTTGTATTAAATGAATTAAAGGCCTGTCCCATATAGACGCCTGTTGAGTTCAGTGATTTAAGCAAATAGTAGCCCGGGCTACTAATTGAAATTTTACGATAGCTTGACTGATTTAGCTAGTAAGCTAGCTAGTATGTTCACCATACTATCCAGTGGCTATCAACACAGGTACTCTTACTGCTGGCCTTCATTCTACTTAACTCAGACCTGTTGTCCTCGTTCATGGACACTTTTTTATGCCATGTAGTGGTAATAAGAGCACAATACACTAGCAGCCATCTCTACCAAGTCAGTCTGCAGCCAATCCTGAAACAAAAGTGGAGAAGGTAAAAAACCTGATCAGATTTATTGGTTAAAACTTGATTATTTATGATTAATAACATATGTAGTTTGATATGGCAACAAATTTGACCAACTTTAGCAACGGCAACAAGCTAATACGCTGTTAATTAAAAAGTAATCATTTGAAGACATTGGGACTTAATTATCGTTGACAATGTTTAGTTTTTTATAGTCCTACTAATCCCTAATAGCGAGGTCTTTATGTATGTGTTCCCTCTTAAAGTCAGTGGTTTTTTTTGAATGAGGTTAGATGTCTGAAATTAGGTCGGTAATTGACACAAGCTTAAGAAACGGTAACGTTTTGTTCTATATCATAAAATATGACCCAGGTAGAGGGAATCTCTTGCGCTTCAGCCCTTCTGCAATTGGAAGTTGGTGCTTCTCAGACCAGGACAATATAGATCAAAATCACCCCGTGAAAGAATCCACAAGAAAAGCACTGGAGCACTCAGATCACTTGTGATGAATTTATTTGTGACTAACATTTCGACGCCAGCTGCGTCTTCATCAGAGTCAAACTCTGATGACTCTGATGAAGACGCAGCTGGCGTCGAAACGTTAGTCACAAATAAATTCATCACAAGTGATCTGAGTGCTCCAGTGCTTTTCTTGTGGATTCTTCCACGGAGTAAATACCCCACTCGTGAATTTTGAGGCTTTTACATGTCTTTAAAAATGCGTTGCTAACAAGTAGCAAAATGAAACTGCAGAAGGTCGTCAAGCCGACCACAACTTTACAGCATCATTGTGTTGGTGATGTTAAATCATGTGACCGTAATGTAGTTCGTTTATAGCCTAAAGTTAGCTTTTTACTTCCGGTGACTGAATTCAGGCTTCAAAAATTACAAAAGTGGGATCATATTGAACACAACATGTAAGTATCTTAAATGGTTGATTGCCTTAGAGTTTGTTTTCTGCAATAATCCAAAATCCAGTGGAAAGATCACATAGGTTTTTTGACAAGGGAACCAAGTCATCCCCAGAGCACTCTGTTATAGATTATATTTAAAATTTTATCTCTGCCTGATCAGCATTTTACTTTCTGAGTAATATAACATTGAGTTCCCGGTGTATAAACCAGAAAGCTGCAGAAAAACAGCAAGATTAAAACTCTCCCCTCTACTCCAGCTTTAAGGTCAGGACACTCTTTTTTTTATCGGCCATGTGTGTGTTAGGAAGCAGTGTTTAGTTTTTTTGGAAGCTGTCCTCAGTTTTGCCCGGTGACCTGTGCTTTACTTCCAGGTCACTGCCTTCTGCGGGTCCCCGGCACTCCCAACAATGTATCCCTTACAGGAGAGGGAAGAGCTGGCGCTTCAAGCAAGTCCCTCTGGAGACTCTTCAAAACACAGTTACCATGGACACAAACTTGACCGGGAGAGGAGTGAGGAGTGTGTTTGTGTGTACACACACTGTGCGCGAGGAAAACGAGAGGGAGAGGGGGTAAAGACAGGACTGTGTGTGTGTGTGTGTGTGTGTGTGTGTGTGTGTGTGTGTGTGTGTGTGTGTTAGGGGAGGGGGTGTGCAGGTGCAGTTTGCATGTGTGTAACTTTAAAAGCATGACAAAATTATGCGTAAGTTTGGTGCGTATTTCCTGCTGAAAAATAACTCCAAAAGTCCAAACTTTTTTTTTTAATTATAAAAGCGCACGACACTTGAATGTGACCATTGACTTCTCCGATGCTTACCGCCTGCAGCCGTGCGTGATTGACTGCCAGCAATCTGATCCAGTGAAAGACATTGACGACCAATAGGAAGCGGAGTGCGGCTTGTTTCCATGGGAGGCCCCGGGAGGCGATGCCAAGCCGCTAGAAAGCAACACAGTGAGCGGGGAGAAGCGCAAGCAGCAGCCGGGACTGTGGAGATCCTGCAGCCGCTCCGTGGCACTCTGCGCGCGGATGAAAACGAGGTCGCTGGGTAAGTGCGTGTCAGTTTCTCCACACTTCCTCTGCTCCATAACTTTATTCTATCGTGTAAAACATTTCGGCGCGCCCTGCAGCCCAGCTCGCTCCTCGATTACGCACGAAATTTGCAGATTGTCAACTTAACTTTACAGCATCGCCGGAGGTGTTGTCGGTGATTTCCGTCTTAAAACCATCGCAAGAGCTTCCTGAACTCAACTGTGCCTTAATGAATGAAACTCAGAGACATCCATTCATGTGCTCTGTCTTTCTGCTTTCTATCCATCTCGCTTCTTTGAAGGGTGACCGGACAGGAGACTCTGAGGACTCTGCTCGTCAATTAAAGCCACAGCGGTGCAGCATGGATAGATTTCACGACCAGCAAGTGCCTTACTGTAACTCCAAAGTGAGTTATCATTAACCAAAAAAACAAACTTGGAAGCAAATCAAATAGCAGATGCAGAACTTTCACATCATCTTTAATATCTTTCCTGCTTGTTCTTCTCTCTAATACTTTTCTATTTCTTCTGATCTCATCTCTTGTCTTTCTTCCTGCTGCTGCCAAGACTCATTTCTCCCTCAGGGACCATTTAAGTTTCATCTAATAATCAAAGATAAACAGCTAAACAAGGTGCCCACTACTACACTGTTATTGGTCATGCACCATGTTAATTATAACTGAAGCACAGGTCCCTTTGCATGGCTTTAAAAGGCATCAATGAGTGGCTCTTTCAGTTGCACGTGTGCAGCAGCCAACAACAGAATCACTGCTCCAATGAGGAGAAGAATAAATTGATTTGTGTCTTCTTTCTTCTTTTTTTTTTTTTTTTGTTGCAGAAGCCGCAAGAAAAGACAACGAGCTGCGAGAGGCCAGCAAATGACAGAAAGAGAAAATTCATTAAGTCCGACCTGGCTTTGGACACTGAAGGTAGGCAGAGGGCAGGGGGAGAAGTTAATTTCACGGCTCCTAAACATTTAGCAAAATTCAATTGGTTTGTGGCCACCTGCGCTGCTAACTACAGAGTCTCAATTACAACACAGCGGCCTGTGATGAGTCTCACAAGGCTCTGTCAGTGGTCAGAGACACAAATTGACTTGTTATTAGCTGCACACGTGCCCACTGAGCTCCAATGGCTCTGACGGCGTATCAGCCCGCTGTAATGAAGTCAGTTGTTTCTGATGCTCCTCCAGGGCTTTGACTGTGTTTTTTAACTGCCTTCAAGCCTTGTTCTCTTGCTTTGTTTCCCCCCCTTCCAGAGCTCTTCCAGGACCTCAGTCAGCTGCAGGAGACTTGGCTGGCGGAAGGTGAGTGTTTTAAATCTCGAGCAAGAAAAGGAGGAGAGATGGGTAAAAATGGATAGGTTGTGAGGGGGGAAAAAAGCTGCCTGGAGTTACAAGCCTAGCGTCGCAGTCCAATTAAAAGCCTGTGTGGAAGAGGCACCTTGTGTGTCATGCATACATTAGAGACTGTGAGAGAGGGGTCTTGAGGGAGACCGAGGAGGCTCTACCCAGAGAGTGTCATCACAAATTACCAGGAGAAGGCTCTCCGACGCTCACTGTCTCTTCTGCTTTTGGCAGGAGCTAACACGCTGCACGCCAGCCGCCGCCACCACCTCCACCTCCACCAGAGCTCTGCTGTAGCCTACCGGCTCTCTCTCTCTCTCTCTCTCTCATCTGCTCTCCCCCTTTCTCTCCCTCCCTCTCCCTCTCTCTCTCTCTCTCTGCTTCCTCTCAGCACACCTCTCTATCTTCTCCAGCTGTACCATCACCTTGTCTTCTTCAATTTCATTTCTTGGCGGCAAGAAAAAAAAAAAAAAGAATGGATCTATAATTTTTCTTTTAATCGCAGACTTTTAAAACACCAGAATCAGTCTCTCAAAGCGACGATTGATTTTTACAGAAAAACATATTTATCAATTTCTTTGCTTTTTTAATATATTTTTTTCTCTAATGGCAAGACTTGCTCATTGTGGTCTAACTGAGACGTGATGCTTCAGGATTTAAGTGCGAGTGTCCTCTTTCCACCGTGTCTGCAGCACCGAAGTTTTGGTTAGTGGTGAATATTGTTCATCTTACTGACTTTTTTTTATGTGCATGTGCATGTTCCACTTGGCTTCTTTGCTTGACTGTTGTATTTGCATCTCACTCAGATGCGAATTTCTTTGAATATTGCATGTAATCTGAAAGTTTGTATCTCAGTAGCGTGCATATTTTAGAGTTTGGAACATGTTCAGGGTTACTGGAAGTAGTTTTTGATTTTAAATCCAGACAGTGTGAATTTGTGCAGTGTGTAAGCACATCATTGCTTGGAACAGGGGATTTAAAGTAATTTTTGCATGTATATAAGTCAAAAAGTAAAGTATTTTTTTATGCAAATTGACCAAAGCAGTGGTGTTAAAATTACATTTATGACACTTGGTAATGATAGAAGGCATCTTCCCTTTACTACACCGTACTGGTTTGTACATACAGTGTTATAAGAGTAGAAAAACCAAATTGTTTTGTAGTAAAAGTTTGCGTTAATTTATTTTAAAAAGTAATTTATATGTGAAAAATGTAGTGCTTTAAAAAAAAAAAAAAGCTCAGTTTTAATGTGTAAAATTACTGTTAGGGTTATTTTTAGTCTTTTAATTAAAATTTGGATAATTAGAAATTATGAGAACAGATCCATATCTAATGTACAAAGGCTCAAATATTATCTTTTTATCAATATTGTGCTGTTTTATTTGTGTAAAATAAGCCAATTTGAATTTTTGAAATTAAACATTTTATATCATGTCATTGCAGCAATAAAATGCCAGCTGTATCTATTTCAACACACCAGTCAGTGCTCAGGTTGTAAAGCCATAATTCTAGCTGTAAAGTAGAACTCTCAAGTGCACGCTGTAATTGAATCAACTTTAATACTTTTTATAAAAATAAGGATTGAGTCGTAATACATCCCCTGGAAAAGTGTCAGGAGAAATTTTAGCTTGCACGCCTCACACAGGTGAAGAAGACTCTCAATCATTTATGGGCTCCATCTATTCTTTAACACATTTGAAAATCCTCGCAGTGCAATCCAAAGCTTTTAAAAAATGAAAAGTATGCTTTGAAACAGATATTGGAGTAGTTGAGTAGGTGAATCTGAGCAGCAGTTAGATTATGAGGCGGCGCGGCGCACACCGCAGGGCGTGTAAAAAGAATAAGACACGATTTTAATATTTCAGTATCCAAAGTGAGAAAAGAGACGGCGGCGGCTGATAAGAGGTATTACTGTTAAAGATTACAGTTCTGCCTGTCATGGATCAATGTGATGATGTGCGCGTCCAGATTGTAGATTTAATGAATGACTTCCTGTCCATTAAGATGAAAAGGAATACCTTCCCATTTCTAAGATTTATTAGTTCAGGTAATTGGAACAAGAGGAGGAATTATGAGAGACAGACTGAATTTCCGACTCAAAGACCGAGAGGTTGAGGGTGTTCGTCAGCTGACAGGCGCACGCTTGACCCCCACAAACCACTTCTCCACCTCCACCTAGGTTTTTTTTTTTTTTTAACTTAAAGTACCTTTTCTATTGGGGGAAAAAAGTCTCATTCATTCTAGAGATTTCTTATCTTTTTTTTGTTGTTGTTGTTTATACAGTGATATCTCACAGTGTAATTTGTCTCTGAAATCAGCGCAGGCAAAATGTGAAATTTGTTTAAAACTCCACCTCGTTTGCAGAGCTGTCGCAGGGTTTAGGAAACGCCTCTGATTGTGTCTCCTGCTCAGGCCTCGTGTTTACAACTTCTCCTTTTTCATCCTTACTCCTTTTTTCCCTTCTGTCCTTCCTTTCTCTCTTTTTTTCTTTTTGTTTTTTTGTGAATGGCGGCAGATTTCCAGCTCTGCCGTTCTCCCCAGGAGTTTGTTGCAGAGATCAGCTGGCTCATTCACAGACTGAGGCCGGTGACTCATCCATCCTGTACTTCCTTTTTGGACACAGAAACACTGCTGCCTTCTTCTTTTTTTTTTCTTTTTTTTTTTTTGTTTCTCTCGTCTCTTTGTCCCTTTTCCAAGTTAGGTTTTGTGAAGTTTCTGCAAGTTTGTTTGAGTTGTAATCGTGAGACGAGAGCTCTCTCTGAGTTCCATCTTCATTTGCGTATTTTTCATTCTTGTGTCGGTTTTGCAGACGTGTATGTTGTGGTTTTGACTACTGAAGACAAAAGAGAAAAAAAATATGATTAGAGAGTCAAAGCTTTGAGGCTTTAGAAGATTTGAGTATGCCTTAACATGTAAGGACTTCCCTTCGTATTTGTTTTCAGCTAATAGATAATTCAAATTATCTTGTCGTGGCCCTTTAAGAAAGCAGGCAACAAAGTGGAGTAATACAGCAAACTTGTTTCCAGATCAGACGTAATTAAACCAGGCTGAAATACAAATTGCGGTGAAAGCAGTTGCATACAATAGAGAGTTGATGGCTTTAACCACAGCAGAATCTGGAGTGAAATCATTACAAGTCTTTGTTTGCTGCTCTCTGCACCCGCTTGACATTGTTGGAAAATATGGAGCAATTTCTCCTCTTGATCTGTTGATTGTTTACTCTCCTCAATTCACACCTCTGGTGAGAAAAAAACATCCCTGATCACATCAAGAGTGACAAAAAAGGAACATCAGTGATTTTTTTTCCAAGATCTCTCGACATGTTGAGGCATGTAACTGATCCTGTGATAATGAGGATCCACCTCATTGTGTGTATAAATAGACGTGCTAATGACACATTTAAATCTCCTTTTGCCTTTCGCCAGAGAGAGACGAACTTGAGGGACATGGAGAACTGTCACCGAGTGTAAATATGTGTGATATAAATATGTACATGTCTAATTGGAGCCGGAGCGGTGCAGGCTTCATTATTTTAGCATTAGGCCGAGTGCAGGGGCGTTTGAAGTGCAGGTGAGGCATTGGAAGGTTTGGAACAGACCTAACTCGGTAGGTACAGGTGGATTCACCAGTAGGGAAGAAGCCAATTAGATACTGTTAACAATGGGTGTTTGGCTGCTGGCAAGGAGTGAGAGCCGAGGCTGCGGAGCAGTCAATGGACAAAGCGACCTCAGGAAGTGGAATTAGGAAGTAGACGGCCACCTAAAGCAAAATATTAAATCCCTCGCAGGCTGGCGTTTGTTGGAAAAATTACATTCTACAACTTCTTTCGTAAATCAGGAAAAACATATTGCTCATAACATTTCAAGGTTATTTTGTACATGGATGTAGCCAGATCTGTAATTATGGTGCATTTCCTGGCTGTTCACAAGTCTTTTATTTTCTATTATTAAGCCACAGAACTCTGATTTTATTAAAACAAGTGAAAAAATAATAATAATACAAATCAACCTGAAATGTTTTAGATATGAGTGTTTGTATGTTGAGACAAGACTGTTGCACTAAAAGGAAAATTACACTGAGATTTGGTTTAATTAAATTTTAAGTCACAAAAATTGAAATCTGAACAACTACAACCGTGAAGTCTTCATCTGCTGAGGAAGATTGTGTAAGACGATTGAAAGCTCTAAAATGTCAAGTAAACGGACTTTGTTGTGAGATTGTTTTGTTATGTAAAATCTAATTTGATTATTTTTTAAGGAGATGATTTGTTAAAAAATAATCTAAATTTTGATGTTTCTAAAGTAAAAAATACAAAGACTTCTAGGGTTTAGTTATGTTTTTTTTTTTTAGTTATGACAGCATATACAAGATTACGGCACTTTTTTTTTAACATGGGAACCAAGGAAAAACAAAGTACTCCTTGCCCTGATTTCCTGTAAAACATATTTTTCGCAGCTGTGTTCTTGAACCGACAGCAGAGGCAAACAATGCTGGGATAAGCCAACCTAATATCCCAGGAGACTGTTTGCCAGAGGAGGGTACTGGGCTGCAGAGAGCTGTGATCAATGCTGCGTTGTCCATCAACATCAGAAACAATCATTCCCTTTCTTCTTCTCTTGCTTGTGTCTTTAGCTCAAGTTCCCGACAATGACGAGCAGTTCGTTCCAGACTTCCAGACTGAAAACTGTGAGTAAGAGGCCACGTCTCTTTTCTCTCTCTGTGTCTGTGTGCACGCTCGTGTTTATGTGTGTGAACATCTGTGGTGTTTTTTTTTATCTTTCCACTCGTCTCGACTGGTGTGTTTGTACTCGGGGAGAGTGCATGTGGCGGTGTGTGTTTTTCCGTGTCTCTCGGTACCCTCACCTTTGCTCGCACAAGTGCTCTCTGGAGAGCTGCAGCAGTCTTGCGGGTCTGCAGACAGGTGCATGGGTGGAGGGAGGTGGGGGGGGGGGTATCCTTCTCCCTCTGTCTCTCTCTAGCTCTATATCTGTCTCTCCCTTCCCTCTGTTGCTCATGTACCTCTCACCACCACTGAGATATTATTGCACTGTGATTTATTTGCATAAACATCAGAATATTGTGGCAGATTTTTTTCAGGGGGTTGAAGTGATATTTTTAACTCCAGGTAGGCCAAACTGCTGTCAATTGATGGCTTTTTATAATAAAATCTTTTAAAAATTGCTCCTAGGTAACCTCTCCTCGAAGAGCTTTTTGTGCAAACCATCCAGTGTGGTTAGATTTTCTAAATCTGGCAGTTTAATATTAGTTAATACTACATTTATCCTTCCCAGTTGAAGGCTTGTTGGCCTTCTGGTATACAGCTTGAAAGTAAGCATGATTTTATTTCCTGCTTTCTCTATTTTTTCCCTGCAAGAAAAACAATTTCTAAGAATACTCTCCAAGAGTTTGATAAAAAAAAAATTCCATCGCTGGACCTGAGCTGATCTTACACTCGCATTAATAAGGACGAGGTAGTTAGTCGTACTTCACCTGGTCGTGCACGGTGGCTGCACACGGTGACTGGTGACTTGGCACGGTCCACTTCTGGGGGAAGTAGTGCCAAGGTGGGGACAGAAATGGAGTGAGTGGAGCTCAGTGGGACCCGGAGCGAGCACATGTCTTTCAGATGAGCCAAAACGCCCATGAAACTGTGAGAAAAGACACAAAACAAGTCTTCCCTATGTCCTCTATGCCCTTTAACCTGGAAGTAAAGTTCGACAGAATACAAAAGTGTGAAACTAGAACAAAGAGAAAAGGTCACATTTGATATTGTCATTGGAAATCTCCTAGTCTTAGATTGTACGATTTTAGAAAACATAAAGCTAGATCTCGGACCTTTTAACCCCTTGTGAGCCAGATCACAGCCTGAGATCCTCCAGCAGGTTCCTGTTGGTTGCCTAGATTAAAAACCAGAGGGGGGTCTGTGTTTTCTCTCTGTCTTTTTATCATCAATTCTCAGGTTGATGAGAACACTTTCATCATCCTTTTAAACACTTCTTACAAGTCTTGCTTTAATGTTACAAACTTAATGCATGCCTTTAAATGTCATACCCGGATTTTGCAACTTTTTTTTTGCAAATTTTCTTCATGAATTTATTATTTAGACCTATTTTTGCTCCTCATTCTGAACAAAGAGGAGCTTAGAATAAGTAAACCATAGTTGTGACGAATCCTCCCGTGTCCTTGAATATTTTGCCCTCTGACATCCTTTTCATTCATCTTGCTTGACTTTGTATTGTTCAGAACGCCACAGCAATAAATATAAAACCTGACCCATGGGTGTGAATTACCTTGCCCTAAAATCCAAGATGGAGGAGCGGTGTTGGTGTACAATAGAGAACCAGAGGTCACCGAGACTGTCCCGTTGTCCTTCAGAGGTAGCCAGGGTGGGTGGCCACGGTGGCAGGAGACTGCTGACCATCTGAATTGTCCTGTTGGCAAACCTGCAGCAGACTGGAGAGGCACTAACAGATGGCGGGAGGGTGAGGGCACCGTGGTTGGGCGCTCGAGCAGGCATCCCAGCCGGCAGCTCTCCCATATGGGTTTCACCGAGCCGAGAGATGGAGGGGCGGACGGTGGGGTCGAGAGACAGAGATGGAAAAAGATGTAGCTAGAAGTTGTGAGACTGAGAAGAGAAGGACAGTGAGTAAGAGTGGAAGTAATTACATGTAGTAAATCTCAATACTGCAACAAAGCAGCTTCAATGTGTACATTAAGAACAGTCCTAGCAATATACTGTATTCTCCTTATTGTCAACAAATCCTACAAAAAGACCCAAACTAATCAGCGTATCAAAAGACGAACATCTTTTTCCTCTGTGCTACAGAGCTCCACTGTTGTCGTCAAACTGTTAAAGAGTTCCCAACAAATGCATTGTTTACTCCTCCTTGAGTCATGTTTCCTAAAACCTAAAGTGCTGAGCTGTTTCAGGAAATTGTGTACTGGTATTTAAAATTTGAACGACATGTTTGTGACCTGTTTTTAAAAATTTGTGGTACATCTTTAAATGAGTGCGCATGGGGGGCGAATTACTGTAAGTTTTTATCTTTTCATGGGATTTGTTGGCAATTAAGAAATACAAAATAACAGCAGCCTTGTCCTGTAAAATATTTCTGTAGCCCTTTACTTGAAAACAATTGGTGTTGCACTGAGATATAAAATAAAAAAAACTCCATTGCAGTTTAATTAATTGTATTACTTTTCATACAGCATTAGCATCAGTTGTAAATCTTACCTGTATCAAAGTTTGTTTAAACCAAATATAAAGTTACCTAGCTTCAATTGTAAAAGCTGGAGCACGTCTTTGATGGAGGCATAGCTAGCATTAGCCAAAATGTATTTTTTCCTGTTGTGTTGCTAGCTAGTTTGCTATTTGTGCTAACTAGTTAGTAGTATTAGCAAAAACAATTAGTGTAGCAACAATAGTATTTCTTTAGTGTTATCTGTAAATGCTGAAACATGCATAGCAGAGTTAGCATTGGCCAAAATTTGTCCAGTTGCGTCTTTAGCCTAATTGCTAGCTAGGAGGCTGTCTGTGCTAGCCACTTGATAGAATTAGCAAAAGAAACAACAAGCCCTGCTGGCAACGGACGTTAAAATGACACCAGAAAGACATTGCACTGTTACATCGGGCAGATGTTAAATTTTGGTTAGAATGAAAATGAGGTTGAAGATATTTTAAATGTCTAATGACAATAGAATTTCAAGTTGTATAGACGTTTTGCGTTTTCAATATTCTAGGTCAAGATGACGCTGGCATGAGACGTTTGGAAGATGTTGGATTTTTGTTACTTAACAGCACAACTTAAAACTAACAAAATGTTAACATAATCTGTCGTCAGTATTCAACATCAGTTAATGCTGACATTAGACGTTGACTTTAAATTTTGGTCACCAAACATCACAACCTAAATTCAACCAAATTTAAAATCTAAAGACGGTTGTAGCCAGCTGAGAGTGTGGCAACAGTTGAATTTCTTTTATAAGTGTAATAGTGTTAACTTAAAATGCTGAAACATGTCTTTGAGAGTAGCATAATTAGCACTAGTCCAAAAAATAATTTGTCCGGTTGTGTTTTTATTGTATTTTTATTTTCAACTAGCTAACGTTCCTTGCTATTTGTGCTAGCTACATGGTAGCATTAGCAAAAGAAACAACTAACGTGGCAAAAGTATATGTATTTTTTTCATATCAACATATTCTGACAGGAGTTTAATGAATTATTGAATCTTATTTTAAGGAAAATAAAGCCATTAAAATATACAGTATGTTTTAGAACAGTCCTAAATGTTCGCCCTAATTCTTTATTGTTTTCTAACTGTACTCATGCTCTATTTTGGATTAACTACTTTTTATTTTTCATGTAGTTATATTTTTACACTGGTAGTTTTAGCTCATGATTGCTTCAGTGAACTTAACAGCAATAGTAAGCGACAGTATTTTTATATGTTCTGGTAATCTGTTTAGTTCACAGCTAGAATGAGAAAATGGTGAAACAAAAATAATGAAAGAAAAGAATCTGTCGAGGCGACTGTAGCTTCAAAGATTGTGTCAGAAAGACAGCTTTGAAATTCCTTTCACTGTGTGTAATTTTATATTTCCATGGCCTTAGATTTATCACCTCTCGAGAAGCCATGACAGTTTCTCTCAATGTCGACTTCGCACTCTCCATCCATGCAGCACAGAAGCAGCATGTGAGCGGCCTCGAAGCGAAAGTGTCCTCGGGCTGAAGGAGGAGAAGGAGAATTTTCTTTGTCTCCAAACTCCAACACAGATGCTTACCATTAGCATAACTTAGCAGGGAACGAAGGAGTAGAGGAGGTGTAAAATGAGGCCACACGTTACCAGCCGATCTGAGCCTCCATCATTTAACAGCAAAGGCGAGCACCTACAGTAGGTGAAAATGGAATGGAAGGTTTTTCGCTGTTGCCAAAAGACCTGTATTTTTTTATGAATGGACTGGAGAAATATCTGCCAAACGTAGGCTCCGGTTCTGCCAAAACACACCATTTGTACCTGAGAATACACAACGTTTGCGGCCAACAGTTCTTTGATAATGTACCAAAAGGATTGCCAGAAAAATGGCAATTAATATGGAATTATTAGAACAAAAGTTGAGTAGGAAAATTCATTTTGACCCTGAATAATTTCCTTACGTGTATAACAGAGCTGAAACGAAGGACGAATTGTCCTTTTAACGTGACCTTATTGTTTATTCTGTTAAAAGCAAAGATTTTTATTGACTCTGTGCACCAAATACCAAAGAAAATTGCAGAATATTGGAGTTAATGACACAGAAAAAAACAAAAACATTTGCATTCAAAATAGACCCAGTAATTGTTCTAACTGCTGCTACTTTTAAACACCCTACCATCTCAGTTAATCAATATGTAGATAATGAGAGCAATCAAGCGGTGATGGGCATGACATTCTGGACTAAAAAGGAAGTCTCTGTTTTAGTCAGAGGCAATGCCCTTGCTATTGATTTGTGTACCTTGGCACCCCACTGACGAAATCTATTGTGACATTTCCATTTCTAATTTAAGGCCCTGTGCTGCTGCACACGTATGGCTGTTGTTAATAGCTGGTATGACGCATACAGTTAAACACAGCATTTTTATAGACGTATTTCTGTTAAATAAACTCATGTTGATTCAGTGTTAATTGAAGAAAAAAAAGGCAGTTTAGGATGAGGTGAGCTGCACACCAGAAGTCAGGGGCACGTTCTGAGCCCAAGAAAACAAAATAAATGTATGTTTATTGTAGTTGGTAATTAAAGAGACGCTGATTATGATCTCGACATTCAAAACTGAGGCACTGTTTTGACTCTGTAAGCCTTTAACGAGGCTCAGCCATGTCAGCGTCGTCAAAGGTCTCCCCTCAGGAAGTGTCTCTTTGACCTTCGATCGATGACCCGGAAAGGTCAGGCCCCCAGCGAGGGCTGCGAACAACCCCTGAGCTTTGTCATGCCGGGCCCGTGTGGCCCGTCCCCCAGGGGCTCGGCTGTGCGTCAGATGGGGTGTTGGCAGATCGACCCCTGCTCGTACGGCAGCTGTCAGTCAGCCGTGAGAAAACTCCCCAAAACATCCTCCTCTCTCAGCCCCTTGCAGCCGCAAAAACCCTCCAGACTGTGGGTGTATTTAAAAGAAAAATACTCCCAAACCACAGATTTGAGTCTTTTGGGTCATCAAGTGTCTAAATGTTTGTACTCTAGTTGAACCAGGAGTTGATGGATTTCCTTTCTCCGTTCATGATTTCATGTTTTTAACTCAGGAAAAAGGCCGTCTCTCAGCCTGGAACGTCAGTCAAAAATCATTCCCCTCAATGCTGTGGGATGCTGTGGGGACGGCCTCACCACCGCTTTGTGTGCAGTCGCGGTGAGACGGCGATCTGCGAGGCAACCCGAGCCTGACTTCATTCTGACTGACTGGGTTTTCGTCAGAGGCGCAGCCAATTGGATTAGCGTTGATCATGACTTGAGATGATGGCATGTTAATCAGGACTGATCAGGCACTTAACAGCCTCTCAGATGCACCAGGCTCACTGTGGGGCCATAGGTAGAGAGCCCCCGCACCCCACCCCCCCTCACCCACCCCTTCAGATCAATGAGCACTGTTGTCGTCGTCTGGAACGTATTGACAGCCAGCTGAAAGCAGATAAAGCATTTATAGGAGCGTGCTGCACACCCAGATTTATGATTGTCATATTTCACTAACAGAGTCCCTGTCAGGAAAAAGGCCGACGAAATGAGATTTGAAGTGAGCTGTTTGTGTAAGTGATGTCACAGAGATGTCAAATCTGTTGGCGGACGGATGCTTGGAGAAGTCTTTTAACTTCAACTTATCCATCATGAATTCTCTTAATCAGTGACGGCCTGGTAATAATTCATACAGTTACACATATCAGTATCTGTGCAGCAGCGTGGCTGTTTGACGTGGTCCGTACTTGACTACGAAAAGCAAGGGCTGGACAGCTTTGTTTGTTTTTTAATAATATATAAATACCAGTCGTGTTGTCAGGATACTGGAATTTTTACTTTTGATTCAACACCTTTAAAAATATCAATATTTAAAACCATTTTTCAATACCACTGGGAAAAAATGACATTGAGGGCATACAATAACAGGCCTGAAACCTGGAAAAGTCATCATTTCCAGGCCTGGAAAAGTCACTGAATTAGTAAAAATCATTGAAATTTTTGGAAAAGTCATGGAATTTGTTGTGTGGAGTGAAATTGTTATAGTAATCTTTCATGGATAACTCTTCCACATAATTTAACATTAGAGCAAATTTATTTTCTGTAGCTGCTGACATAACGTTGTTCTAATATGCATCAATGTGTGACATTTTGTTTACCATCTCGTACGTTTCCCCATTCTCTCCCCATCTTTCCTCTCCCTCTTTACGTATGCCGGTTGGCTGAAATTATGTTTGAATAGAGTTTGAATCTGAAATGTTAAAAAAAAAAATACACCCTGCAAGTAGAGCAAGAACAAAAATAAAATTATAATAAGCCCTTGAAAGTCATGGAAAAGTTTTGAAATTTTGTCCATGAAAATGTGTGGGTACCCTGTAATTAATTATTATTTTTTTCTATAACATGACAACTTGTCTCTTCTTTGGTAGTGGCAAAGATCAGCATGATGACTGCAGTAAACATTAACAATAAGAGAGAGCAAGAAAACACAGCTGGTGCCGGTGTATTGATCCTGTGGAAAGAGGGTATTGAAACCATTTTTGAAAATTATTATTAAAGGGTTAATTGCAAGCAGACAACCAATTACCAAAAAAAAAGAATACAATATATATATGTACGTATACAGCATGACTTAAGACCTTCTTTCCTTATTATCCTTTTTCAGACAGTGTGTACCTACAAAGTTTCCTTTAACTATTTTACATTGTGAAAGACAAAGCAGCCAGTGTCTTGTGATGGTTTTCTTATCAGCGGATGAAACCATTTTTAATTTTCAGAATCAATACCTATTGATAAATCGGTAATTTTGACAGCACTAATGGCCAGTCACATCATCCACGACAGGTACATAAAGGAAGTGATTAAAAACAGCAGTATTTTCCTTTCAAAATGTGTTAATCAGATTGTTTTTGTTCATGTGAAGTATTTGTAGGAGCTGTTGTAACTGACGATAGAGGTGAATTTCAGTCCAGTGATAGTATAAATGCTATTTTAAGGGCTTATTCATTCTGCCAGAAATAACACTCTGCTGTAAATCTATGCAAAAACGCTGAGCACTATCAAAAAAATAATTTGCAGCTGCTCTCAAACCCCACATTCCCTGATACCTGACTTACTTAGATAGGGAGGTTGTTCATCGTCATTCAGTATCTAAATTAGTTTTTCTCTTCTCTCCTTCTCTCTCGGGGTGTAGTGGCTTTCCACGGACTGCAGCTGAAGATCAAGAGGGAGCTGCACAGCCCGTGTTCAGAGCTGAGCTCCAACTGTAGTCAGGAGCGGCCCTTCAAACTCCAGTATGGAGAGAAGTGCCCGTACAACGTCAGGTGGGCACCGCATGACACCGACATATACCTCCAAAAGACTTTGAATATTCCTCTAAAGGACGAATCTGTGACGGTTTTAAACTGACCACAAAAAAAATTGCAGTTGTATTCATTTTTTATTGTTCAGCTCGACATAACATTATTTTATTTATCTGAAAATTACATTTCAGAAAAACTCTTATTTTACGTCCGTGTGTAACCAAAGCCCCGTTAGACAAGTGAAATCATTTTAAGTGTTTTATGATTTTTAATCCATGACATTCAGTATATTCGCATGCTCGTACATTGACCTTGCATACAGCGACAAACTCTTTCATAAGTGATGAATCATATGTGTGATTCATCACTTATGCTCACCTGGTGACAAAAAAAATGCAAAGTCCAACATTTGGCAGCGTTTGCTTTGCATCAAAATCTCCACAGTGTACGCCAAGAGGCAGTGTGACGTTCCTTAATATATCCATTGAAACAAGTCAGCATGAGTCTGAGCACATATTTGATTTAATAAATGACACAGTGGAAGAACGAAATTGTGGCAAACAAGAGTTTTATAATAACACAGAGAATGTAGGAATTCTTTTTTACCAAACTCCCTTCAAAAATGTTCAAATGTAACATCAGAAAAAGCAACAATCTAGTTTGATTTAACTTTATAGAAATAAGTCTCAATCAGTGTTTTGTTTGGCAGTTTGTGAACTCAGAGACATTCTCTGCATGGCGCTCTGAAGTACTGTGAAGTAAAGTCATATGAAATGAAATAACAACAAAAGAGCCACTATAATTTAAAATCACCCCTTTTTTCATTTCATTTCTCGAGCACTACTGTATCTCTTTTCGTTGGTAGAATCTGACACACAACCATGTGGATAAAGCCTTATTCCAGCACATATAAGATACAACACAAAGTATACGATGAATGTGATTCAAAAATGCTCCATCATCAAAAGCTCACGTCTCCAGAGAGAATCAAACCACAGGCAGTACCAGGAGCGTATTTGACTCTTGTCGTTTTGCGTTTGCCACAGTGCCTATGAGCAGAAGCAGCCCGCAGGAATGAAGCCCTCCAGCCCAGTAACGCCCCCCTGTAGCACCCCTGTGTCCCCCCTTCATCATGCCTCACCCACGGCCGCCCCGACGCCCAAACCAGACAGGACCTACGCCCACATACCGGCCTCACAGCCGCTCCCTGACAACGCCTACTCTATGGACCACAGGTACTGCCGCCCCGCAGCTTTTTATATTTACATCATATTTACATCTGGAGCTCAGATCAGATTATAACAAGATGTAGATCAGAGATTTAGTTACAGCAGAATGATGTAACTAAATCTCTGATCTACATCTTGTTATAATCTGATGTTAAATGGGAGGAGCCTGCAGACTGCAACTAATGTTATTTGACGGCTAAATCTCAATATACTGGAAGACAAATACTCATATTATACAGAATATTTAAAAGCTTTTACCAGATCAACCAAAGATCCATGTTTTCCTGTTTCTGTTGAATAATTTTAGAGGTTTGAAGAGTAAAAAAAAAATCAGTAATTCTTAAGAAAATAATTTAGATAGGGATAAAAACAAAAAAGTAAAAAGGTATATTTTGGTCTAGCATGAAAACTAGAAGTAGTTTCCGCTTTTCCTGCCTTGTTAAAGATACAGTTGCTATTTTTAATGAAAATAACTCTTTGTCATATTTGCTAAAAGACTGTCACTATATTCTTACAGAAGTACATGAGACACATGCCGTAAAACTTCAGTTGAGCGCCCAGTCCCTTATACTAGCCTGGTGTGGCTATACATATTTGCCAGGTGCCGTAAACCTTGAGTGCCGTAACTCACTCTCTCTCTGATGGGCTGTCTGTCGCAGCTAGATCAAACTAATGATTCATAATTAACATATTATGTGCAGCTTATATCCATACTGATTTAATTAAAGAATTTGTTTGTCTTTCCCATCTTTGCTGAGCAACAGGTAAGGCCTGTCCCTAATATAGGCCTGTTGATTTCAGTGATCTAAACAAATAATAGCCCGGGCTACTAATTGAAGTTTTACAGTATCTTGAAAGAAATCATGTTCCTCCTCTTCCTACTGCTTCTAACTGACCGCAGCTCACCAAAAACAACCAATCCGAGCCGAGAAGCATCTAACGCAGTTGTCAAATCATGTCCATCACTGCTTGTGAACTGATCAAATATGAATAAAGATTCTGTTACTGCAGAGGAGCATGATAATCTGTCTCATGCACTTCTGTGTGGATACAGTGACAGTTTCAGCAAATATGACAAAAAGTTGATTTTATAAAAGTTACCAACCACAGCTTTAATCATCGCATGAGCCTTCAGATATATTGTGTGACACCTCTGCAGGTCCTGACCCTCAGGTTGGACACCACTGTTGCTTTTTTGTTTAGATTTTCAATTTACAAGACTTCTAATTAAAATCTAGCCATTCATTTTATATACTTTAGGTCCTCAGTCCTGCTCCTCTTGCTCACTTTGCTCAATCTGTTACATTTCTAATCTCATTTGAGCGCGGAAGATCATTTCCGACCTTTGGGAACACTGAATGCGACAAAATTAATTAAGCTTTTTGGAGCTTAAAACTGGGACATAATCAATTAGTCAATCGACAAAAAATAACCAGCAACTACTGTGATAATCGCTACATGATAAGTCTTTTTTCAAGCAAACAGTGTCACACAGTCTGGAGTTGCAGCCTTTTATATTGTGGGAATTTTCTGTTTATGTGATAGTAAAGTGAATATTTTGGGGTTTTGGACAAATAACAGGCAATTTGAAAATGTCAGGGAGCAGTCTGCGATGTTTTATGGGCCAAAAGATTCATTGATTAATGAAGGAAATTAGTTACAGCCGTGCTTTCAATCACCTCTCATCGTCTTCGAGCTTTTACATATTGTTTTCTTGAAGTCAGTTGTTCTAACTTGGTCGTCTTTGTCATCACTCTCGTCTGTAAACAAAATGAAGTTCATGGCTCTTTGTGTCTTGCTGATAATGAATCCACTGGTTTTCTCTTCCTGCTCAGATTTCGACGTCAGCTCTCAGAGCCGTGCCACTCGTTCCCCTCCCCGCCGACGATGGCTCGGGACGGCCGGCCCATCTACCACAGGCAGATGTCGGAGCCCAACATCCCCTTCCCTCCTCAAGGCTTCAAGCAGGAGTATGCCGACCCCCTGTTCGAACACCCGGCCATGATGGGCGCGCCGCTACCCCACACGTACCCCGCCACCATGATGATTAAACAGGAGCCGCGGGACTTCACCTACGACTCAGGTGAGAGTTTTTATTTGTTTTTTAAAAGTGCTTGAACTTGGTAAGTGAAGGAGCCATGAAGAGAGAGCAGCTTGATTTTTCTGCTGGAGCGTTATCATCTCAGGAATGGGAGAAGACATGAGAGGAGGGGGTGGCGTTTATTGAGTTTGCCCATTATTAGGGCAGGGGATCTGGTTGGGCCGGGTGTCTGTGCCGGTCGCCATTTCCTGTGGTGCTTTAATAGAAAAGAGGAAGAGGGGGGTGGGGTGGGGGGCTATGCCTGGTCACAATCCAAAATCCGCCCTCCCACGCTTGTCCGCTCCCTTTAGTTAGAGAGTAAAGGGACCTAATCATCAGCCCACGGCCTCTGCGGAGCCCGAGGCTACATCAGGACATGAATGAACATACGCCGGACTGCCGGGTTCATTCACAAGGCGGACAGAGAGGACCCAGGAGAGGCCGAGCTGGAGCAGAGTCTGTGTGACCAGTCAGGGAGAAAAGCAGCCTCCTCCCATGGCGATGAGAAAAACACTCTGGGCCTCTTTAAGGTCTCGTTTACGTTAGACTGCAGCAGCTCTGCAGCTTCTGTCACCAAGAAACTGGTTGTAGGTGCTTTTGTCACTTTATAGTGGAAAGTTCACTTTGCTATAGATGTGTTTCACAACCATGTGGCTTCACAAACTCTGTAGCTACCATGTCGTAGCCCATTAGCAGGAGCATGTCTCAATATCAGGGCTGGAACTAACAGTCATGTTTATTATTGAATCATATGTTATTTAATTTTTTTTATCAATTATTTTGTTAGAACAGGCAACAAAATTTCCTGCAGTCCAACGTGATGTCTCCAATTTGTTTGTTTTGTCCAATCAGCAGTCAAAAATCTAAATATATTAAATTTATAATAAGAAACAGAGAATATCTCACATTCAGGTGCTCAAGCCAGCAAATTGTTCATTACATTTTTGCTTGATAATGGCTTAGACAGTTATTCAGTGATAAACATGATAACTTTCTGACAACACTAATTTGATTCAACACTAGTCAGGATGTTAAATGTACATTTCACTGACTTACAGAGTGCAAAAGTGAATTAAAGTTCAATTCTTTCTTAACTGTCATCATAAGCAACCAGCAGCTCAAAATGTGAATGTTAGAGTTCACTGTAGAGATTATATATATATGTATTTAGTGTTTTGTCCATTTCTGTACCGTACTGTACGTCCAGGATGGAGCATCTGAGTGAATTTATTAGCAGTCACAGTGGAGCATGTTGACTGGAGCAGGCCTGTTGGAAAGGATGGGAGGGGAGCTGGTAATTTCATTAGCAGCAATTTCCTCTACAAGCCCATTACTTTGATGAAGTTCAGAGAAATGTTTATGGGCCCAAATGAAGGGCCTCAGTCTGTTTATTGAACATTCACTTTGTAACCTGTTTGGCCGTTTTTTTATCACAAGCCACGGCCGTGATGTCTGTGTTGTGGGAGGTTCTGACATCCCCAGTATAAATGGAGGAGGCAGTTTGAAGTGAACTGGTGAATACAGGCGTCTGTGCAAAAGTTAAAGTAATTTTTAAATAATTACATGATGAAATGTGTGGTTTTAGGGGGGAAATCTTTCAAGGAAGATGATGTTTTGGATCAAAAACAGTACAGCAGAGTAGAATCCAGGAGAAAGTTTGTTCTCTTGTTAAATCCATGATGTCGATGAAGAAAAGAAATAATAAACAGAAACAGTTTGTTAAAGGAGTCAGAGCTTTGCACTTCAAAAGTTGATAAGACAATCATCGATATTAGAAAAGCTCTACCAATATTTTTATTTCAAAGACCCTGAAAATGCAGCGTCAAGTATATTATATTAGTTTTCTCTATAACAACGAATATTAGTTAAAAAAGTCCCAATCAGACGGAAGTTACAGCGTCTTTGCCGTCTGTACTGTGATGTATTTCCCAGTGAAATTGAGTATTTGAGCGGTGTACAGTTAAAAGAGAGATTTAAATCAAATCCTTCACATTTGATTGGACCGCTAAATAGTGGGCGGGGTTAGAGTTTAGAGTGTAGCGAGTCCACTGCTGAGCGGACTACTGGCTGCACACACACCTCCCTCACCGTTAGATCAGGAGGAAGACGAGGGAGAGGTGAATGAGTTAGACCTCCACCACATAGTGCTGGAAGTAAAAACAACCCCACTAGGGGTGTAACGATTCACTGATTTGGTGATAAGTGATCTAATATCATCGATGCAGAGTTAAAACATCAATACCTATCGTCATCTTTCAGATACGCCTTTATTTTGAAATTCCCATAGCACATCTGTAAAACCTCGTTCATAATATTTGTATATATTGTATATATTTATATATCGCCACATATTGGTCCCAGGCCCCTGTGCTAAATCTAGTCAAAATTGTATCCTGGCAGACTTTGTGATATCAGCAAATATTGTATCGTCGTCCAAAGAATTGATAAAATATGGTATTATTTAGAAACTTATGATTTACACCCTGACAGATATCCAAACTCACATCACTTCCTATCACGCTCCATATTTCTCTGTTAGCTAACAGAAAAGTGCAGTTTCATATGACTGGTGAGGCTAGCTGGTTGCTCAAAGTGTCATATTGGGTTGGAAGAACTTTTGTGAACGCCCCTGGAATGCAGGATGAGTCATCAAACATTTGAAACTGTTCTTCCAGAAAAAGAAGAGACAGGGATTTTCATTTAAAAACACTCTTATATTGTTTTGTTTTTTTAGCATATTTGGCATATAAATGATCAGTTACAACTGGGAAAATATATTTTTCATTTCAGTGGGACTTTAAATGTTCCTAAATCTTGATTGATGTAAAATACGTGATGTCACTTTTTTTTTTCGAGTGGAGCCCCGCCCACTTCAAACCTGTGAGAAGAGCTCAGAGAAAAATTGAAAGTAGAAATATTTCATGGGAAACAACCAAAACCAGTGAAACTCAGCTTACAGCCCATAGGCCAAATGTGGCCCGCCATAGGGTGCCAGGTGGCCCCGGGCATTTTGTAATTCACAATGGAAATGAAATAATTAACATTTTTTGTACTTTGAATGTAAATAAGGTGCCAAAGTGCTTTTAAAAGAAAGCATCTAAATAGAGCTTGTTTATTAAAAAAAAGAGCCAGGGAGGGTCCCCTGGGCCCCCAACAGAGGTCCTCAAATCCTAGAAACACCCCTGCGTACACCTGACCCGTGTGAGGCTGCTGCAACAGGCTGTGAAATTTGATTTATCTGTTATACAGGCCTGGTGTCAGTCCTTCAGTTAATTTAGGTAATAAGTTAATAATTCAGTTAATTTAAAAATAAAGAAAAAAGCTTTCAGATGTTTAATGTTGATTCATTTTATCTGATTCATGAACTGACCCCTGGCTTTCTGGCATTTTGCAAAAGTTGCCCTCAGGCAAATTAAGCTACATATCCCTGACCTAAACTGTTTTAACTTCAGCAGAAAGTATCCTGCTCATACAAGATCTAAACACTTACCAACCTGATTGAGAAAATAAGTTCTCAGGGACTTTAAATCAAACACAACAGCTAACGTGCTGCAGTGACACAGTATCCAGTGTCAAAGTCACCTTCAGGTCTTTGATCTGAAAAGTGTGTTAAAGCTTCATGTTGACCTCCACACATTATGAAAAAACTTACATCATGTCAGCCTGTGTTTTCACACGAGCGCCGTGTTTTTATTCGGTAGTAAATCTTCCTGTGAGTGGAGACGACGCTGGGAGCGAGTATTAGCAGGGTGATATAGTGAGCTCGCCTGTGGCTGGGAGCCATTGCTGGGGGGCATATTCTTTAATCAGAGCCAGTGGTGCATTGAGTGAACAGGCTTTGACTGCTCTCAGATAACTGAGATAGTGTTCTTAATGCTGCCTTCGGGCCCTTTAACACCCACTCTCCCATTCTTGCCCGGCTTTCAGCAGAAGTGCCTAGCTGCCATTCTGTCTACTTACGGCAAGACGGCTATCTGGCTCACACTAACAGGACTGAAGGTACCAGCGATGATACAAGTGAATGTTGTGATGGTGCACTTTGGATTTGAGCCGACTTGCGTCAAAAGCTCCTTTTTTATAATCTTGTTTTGCAGGTTGTATGTTTGACAAAGTGGCGAGGCATTTCTACGATGATACCTGCGTGGTGCCTGAAAAGGTTGAAGGTGAGTCCTCCCCGAGTGCACCTTTTAACATACGACACTGAAACTTGCTTCTTGTGTAGCTGTGTTGAGACAGCACACAGTAAAGGTGCGTCATGTGTCCTGCAGGTGACATCAAGCAGGAGTCAGGCCTGTACCGCGAGGGCCCGTCGTACCAGCGCAGAGGCTCGCTGCAGCTCTGGCAGTTCTTGGTCGCTCTGCTGGACGACCCGTCCAACTCCCACTTTATCGCCTGGACCGGCCGCGGCATGGAGTTCAAACTCATCGAGCCAGAGGAGGTGAGACAGAGAAACACTGCTACTTATAATTAAATCTTTTTGTATTGAATTTTTATAGAATTAAAGATTTGATTTTAAGAGCCTTTATTTACACTTTACAAACAGGGAACAGTATATAATCATAATAATAAAGTTTATTTATACAGCACCTTTCATACAAGAAATGCATCACATAGACAGAATGAACACAAAACAAGCAATTCAATATAAAAGGACATTTAGATGTAATTAAAAACAAACGATAAGATGAAAATAGAGTCTGTAAAAACTTCTTATGAAAACAAAACCATAAATCATAAAATCAAGCAAAACACAACATTTTAAAATAATCGTTATAGCTTGGGGGCGTCACTGACAAAGGCTGCATCCCCGATCTTCTTCTTCTTGTTTCTGGGAACCTCCAATAAACCAGCAGCAGATGATCGCACTGTTCTCGAAGGCTAAAAGTTAACAAGGGAGTTAGCAACGTAGCTCGGTCCCAGCCCATGTAGGGCTTTGTGTACAAAGAGGAGGAGCTTAATATCAGTTAACAATCAACAAGCAAAACATTTACGTCAATTAAAAGCTCATCTTTTGTATATGTAAACTACTCTCTCCACACAGCCGTAGGAGCACACCACACATTGCTTATTTATGTCACAAGCAAATGTTTGAATCCGTCAATGTTTCAGTTTATCACCTTTAACAATTTGTCACTTATCAGAAAATCGCCCACAGTGTTGATAATTGAAGAAAAATGCCAAATGTCAGCTGCGTCCAGCTTCTTAAAATTAATTTGTTGCTTTTCTCATTTTTATATCTGTCTGAACTGAATGTTTTTAGGTTTTGACTTGGACTCTGGGAAGTCATGGCGGCCATTTTCACTGTTTTCTGATATTTTATGAACTAAAATTTGAATTGATTAAATGTATTAATAATCAGCAGATTAACTGATAATGAACGTAACATTTCTGTGTGTTATATTCAAATATTTGCCAGTATGTGAGAGAAAAGAAGTGTGTGATACACCCAGGCAGGATTAGACGATGTCAAAGGTCAACATTTGAAGTGAAATGAAAAATGTTCTCTGCCCTTAAAGTGGTAAAATCATGCCTGGATCTGCTGTGATAGTATTTTGTTATTTTTCTTTAACTCAACCACATCCATGTAGCTGACCCTTAGGGCCAGCGCCTGCTAAATATTTCACAGGACGCAATCCTAAAAATATAACCTATGTTGACGGTTGGGCCTTTTGAAATGGAAACAGAGGCTGCGTCTGTGTGCCCACATCACACACAGTGGGGCTCAGTCACTGTTGGGAGGATGGAGGAGGATACAGGGTGCAGGCAGGGGGGTTGGGGGTGTAGAGCGGAGGAGATAGAGGGGTACCTGGCAGCGGTCCACACAGCCCGACAGTGTGCAGAGACACGGGCCAGCTGCAGCTAACAGGGGGGCCCATTCATGCCATCAGGTGACCAAACGCACTCGATTTGGGACGCCGCAGACTAACGTTAGCTAGCGGCTTCTGGCTTTTCAGCGGGCAGGTGTAGCGTGTCGGCGAGGACAGACTGCACTGATGTTTTTGGTGTTAGTGAAACAGAGAGATGAACAACAGGAGGAAGGGAAGAGAGGAAAAGTGAGAGCAGACTCTGCGGAGGAGAAGCTGAGGAGAGCACTGTGGGTTTGGACTGCGTGGCCGGGTGGTGGGTGGTCTGGTAGACAGGTGCTGTAACATCTGCTGCCTCCTCCGCTGGGTGTGTGACAAGCTCCTAATGAACACATCCCTGGTCAGGTCTGCTCAGGCTGGACGCACTCTAATTACTGTTATTAGGAAAATATGGATTAATAAGTTTGTTTAACATTTCAGCTGCTGCCGCCGTGTTGTCAGGAAATCAGGTCCGCCGCGCGTGTCTGTGTTTGATGCATCTGCATTTTGGCATCCTGCTTCTCTGCTTCTGTTTACCCACTGTCTTTGTGTTGTTTATCTGTGTGGTACAAAGGTGGCACGTCGGTGGGGGATACAGAAGAATCGACCGGCGATGAATTACGACAAGCTCAGCCGATCGTTGCGCTACTACTACGAGAAGGGAATCATGCAAAAGGTAAAAGAAAGACAACATAAGACAGAGAATATAAACCAAAGATTAAAAGTAAAGAGGGGAAATATTAAAAGAGATTCAAATCTCTGTTCAGCTTTATTTAAATCATGAAAAATCACCATTTTAAGATGAAAAGTTTGGAGCTCATGCGCACGTTAATGGCCTGATTGATACCATCTGTGTGAAAAGAGGAGCATGTGCACCTCCCCTCCCTGAGGTAGCTCATATAAGGAGGTGGAGCAGCTCAGAAACGGTAAACCTGATGAAGCTCAAGACAATGAAACTTTGCTCCTGCACACTTTAGCGTTAAAAAAGTCATATACTGTGTTCTGGACATCAAGGATGATTGGGGACATTTGTTGTTCCATGTTAGAGCACAAGAAATCAACATATATCACAGTTTTAAAGTAACAGCAAATGATAAAATCCCTCCATCAGATGTCAATCAAACTGCAGCTTTAAAATGTCACTGCCAGTTAAACTCCACAAAGAGACTTCCAGAGTTACTTTCCTTTTGTTTTCGGAGGTGTTCCTGGAGCTGTTTCACCACAGTCCACAATTAGTCTTGATTTTTTCCAGCTGTGAGCAGCTCCTTCGTTTCCTTTGTTCCATGCATTGTGGCTGAATCACACTCTCAGGCAACCAAATAAAGATTTTCTAATCCTTATTTAGTGCGAGCACACTTGAAACTCAAACCCTGCTCACAGTTGGTATGTAACATGGATTTGGGACACGATGAAGTTAAACCTGAGTGTGTGGAGCTTACGAGTGTCAGCTGGTAATCAGGTAAACTTAATGAAGTTTCTTGAAAGAAGGAACTCTGTCCACTGCGACTGTGTGTGACTCTGAGCCAGGTGTAAGCGATCTGCGGCTCTGGACCCACATGCAGCTCTTCAGCCCTTCTCCAGTGGCTCTCTGTGGCTTTGACAAAAAATGATATGGAAATGAATGTTTTAAACATTTTAATTTTCATTTATCATAGTTGTAGCCCTAAAGTGATCCTAACATTTTCCAACTGTATAAACATGTAGCCTATACACTGAATTAAAAAAATATTTGAACATCTCATCAACTATGTGCGTCACACGTTTACAGCCTGGTGCCTTTTCCTAAAATGTGCCCAATCTCAATAGCGATGGCTCGTCTTGAGTCCCCTTAGTGAGGCTAGCTGTTGCTTCTAAATCCAAAAAGAGAAAATGTCTCAGAGGCAAATAGAGTGGACAGAATTGTTTGCTTTCACCAATAAGGTTGCTGACACCTGCTCTAAGCTGAGGTGTAGTGCTACCAGAGCACACCAGAATGATTTATTTTCCTCCAAGTTACAAAAGAAAATATTTGCAGTTCATGTAAAGCTGTTGAAATTCATACACATTTTTTAAGTGCTTTAAGACCCAATCATGACTCAAACGAATGTCATGCAAAAGAGCCAACAAAAACAAATTTCAGATTAGTCATATTGACATTTAAGGTGTGTTAATTGATTCACAGCGTCACCTCGTGTTAAGTAACGTGAGAAAACGTACATTTTTGGAACAGCTGAAAAGGTAAAAGTTTAAAATGATGTAACATTAGTTAAACAACAATAAAACCAAGCCCACGCCTGCCTTGGGCTAGCTAACAGGTCAGCTTCTACGAATGCTAGATAGCTAATTAGCACTGATGATGATAGCGTCGGCCTGGTTCCGGGAAAAATGCATCTAAAATTACTGGGGGTGCTCCAGTAGCTACAGTGCAGGCCTTCAACAGCAGTGAAAAATTATGTAGGAGTTACGGGTCAAGTGCACAGTCCCCGATGACCTGATTACTCAGGAACACAGTGTAACAAGTTGTAAACAGGATTAAATTAATAGTGTTGTTGCATTACAGCAGCAGTTTGCTTTATGAGTCAGAATCGCACCTGTCCACTAAAACTCCCAGAGGAATCACTGCCAAATATCACCACCGACTTACATGAAAGCACAAAACAGGATCTAATAAAAAAATTTCTCAACATGTTGAAACTCTTCATAAAATCCTGTCTAACATTAGATTGTGTCAATTAGAGTTAAATACTGTAGACATGTGTAACCTGGCCACTGTAGGGTTACATAACCTTTGAAGCAAACTATAGTTAAATTGTGAGCGTGCATGCATGTGCACGTCGTACACTGTAAACCCCAGTGCGCTCAGTCAACTTAAATTTTTTTGGGAACAGCTTGCACTCGAAACTTTTAGTTTAGTTCCAACACAATAACATCAAAGTTTTGAGTTCACCAAACCCAAAATAAATGTGTCACATGACCCTCGTCTGACAGGAATTTTATGTCAGTTTTACTTAACTTTTTATTGTTGTTTGAGCATTAAATTCTGTGTCATATAAACATAAAAACATTGAGTGCACATTTCACAACATTTTTTTTTAAATTTCATTGAACTATAAAGATATATTGTGGTGAGCTGAGGTTTCTCGAGTGCCAGAATAAGGCAAAGAGATGAGTTCTGAACCAGGAAGTGCTCTTTATTTCATCTCACTAACTGTACAACTTAACTTGTGTTGCAAAATGTCCTTTACCACGACATTAACTAACTCAATAGAACCATTGTGAAACACAATGTCTCATGGCATGCTGGGAAACTCCACCCATTTCGCCCCAACACGCCACAATATGTTAAGTCCACAGTGATAGTGTTTTTTATTGGCCTTAAACTAATTAGGTGAAATCAGCTTTTGTAAATTTTTGTCACATTAACTCAAAAATTGTTGACTTAACATAAAAAAAATTATGTCAAACTCACAAGGGAGGGATGAGTCTTTGTGTCAAGTGAACTTAAAGTTTTTGTCATTTTGACAGTCTGGGGCATTTGTGTAGACTTTACAATAAAATTTGGGGTTTACAGTGTACACTCAAAAAAATAAGCCACTGGTTCACCGTCAAAAAATGAAGGGAACAATTTGCGTGCGTCTTCTTAAGTAGTTCCAACTCTGGAATCAGTGAGTCAATCCTATGAGACTTTTATAATCTGACAAACTCAGTTAATTTAGTACAACCAACATGCTCTGCTTTGACCTTTTAAGTTGAACCAACCTAATATTTATCCAAAAGTTGTGGTGTTACTAAGTGGTAAAATTACTTTGTTTAAGATATTTTAACTTGTTCAATTTAATAACATCCTACTAAAAAATGTCAAAACTGTTTGTTTTTTATTTTCATCAACTTGTAACAAGTTGTTAACTGATTAAAACCTGTAACTGAAACAAAGTTAATCTTTTTATGCTGAAAAACTTCTTTCTTTTAAGTGTTATCTACTGACCTCGTGAATCATTTTAGGTGCTCTCTGACACGTCTGACTGTACGAGACAATCATGTGACCATAACCACTATGCTTTATTCACCAAATGTTTTCTGTCTTTGCTGAGACAAATTTGACTTGAAGGTGTTTTTGTAGAGTCACTCTGAAGCTCACGAGGGTTGTGCATGAACTTTAAGAGATGGAAGAGACCTGAGAAAATGTGTTTTTGAAAATGTGATTAATGAAATAGATCATTTATCACCGTGTGTTGACACATGGATATTTAATGTTTTTACCCACTGACTGTATTTGTGAGACAATATTTTAAAAAGATGATTTTTATTTACGGCCATTTATATTTTTTATTTATTTCTTTTTTGTTTCCACTAAGAATATTTTGTGTGAAAAGTTTTTTTTATTTGTTTGGTTTTTTTTTTTGGTTTTTTTTTAAAAAAAAGCATGATGATCATGTTCTGTAGTCTTGGTATCTGTGGTGATTTATCAGTCAGGTTTTCATTTAAAGGACTCCTTGTCTCTGTGTTTGCATTCTCAAAGTTACAAAAGTCCAAACCTAATTTATTTCTCCCCCTCGTCTGCTCCATCCAGGTGGCCGGCGAGAGATACGTCTACAAGTTTGTGTGCGACCCCGAGGCCTTGTTCTCCATGGCGTTTCCCGACAATCAGCGGCCGGTGCTGAAGACGGACATGGAGAGGCAGATCAACGAGGAGGACACAGTGCCGCTGTCGCACTTTGATGAAAACATGGCCTACGTACAGGAGGGGCCCTACTGTCCGCCGCACCCCTACAACGAGGGCTACGTTTATTAACGTCAGCCACACACACACCTCCACTCTCCCCTCCCCCCCTGCCTCCTCCGTCCATACACCTGAGACTGTCATGTCCTCTAATTCACAGTCGCTCCGGGAGTAAGACTGAACATACACATGCAGCGGAGCTTCCCTTCTCTCTCTCACAGAAACACACACATCCTCTTTTTTTTTTCTGACGTTGAAGCCGCACAGCAGGATGGAGAGTGCACTTTATGGACAGGAAGCGCGGTGATAACCTGCCAGGGGCTGGCTATGTGGTTGGCTTTGTTTATGTTTGTACATTAATGTGGAAATCATTCTGTTTATTTTTAATCCTATGATTTTGAGCATGTGGCGCCCTGCTGAGACAGGACTCACCGGCCAACTCGTGGTCACACAAGGACTGAATCCTCCTGCGAAAGAAACTCGTCTCCACACAAATCGAAGGACGATCACTTCTGCTCGACTAGTTTGTCCTCAAACAGCCATCCTGTACCTTCATGCTCATTTAAAGTGGCAGCGTATTGTAACGATGCTTTTATGGTGAAGTGACATGATTATAGACTTGAAACAGTAATGTGATAATAAGAGACATTTAGCTACCATCAGTGAGAACTGCCTCGCCGCCAGTTTGATCATAACACCTGTCGTCTGTCGATGCCCCTCGTCCAATCAAACTGTAGATCTCATCATGTAGGTGTTTTTGCTGTAACGACACAAAACCCTGGATAATTAACTCAGAAACCTCGTGGGTTAGTAAAGTAAAGACACAAAGATGCACCTCGAATTGTACTGAAGAAAATACGGCCTGTGTTTAGGATAATCAATAAAGCTTCAGGCCGCTGTAAAATAACTCATCCACTGTAAACAGACATTTTTCTTTTTATTCTGAAACTCATCAGAGCAGCAGTAGTCCGTTTGTCATTTTCAATGAATAACAGGTGAAAGTGTATGTACAGTTAAAGTGGACACAGCAACCAGTCAGTCAGCACATTTAGGATTTTATTTTCAAACCCAAATAAAGTAAGATTTTATTGGCTTAATCGTTAAAAAAAACGACAAAATAAAAGTCCAAAACTTCCCTGATTTCCTTTCTGTTTTGTTCCAGGTGAACATGAGGTGTACATTCTGCTTTGCCATCGATAGGGTTGCTTTTTTTTTTTGTTTTAAAAAAAAGTATAAGAAATATTTAGAGTTTTATAATGTGATGAAAAAACATTCATGTTATAACACAAATAATGTTCCATTGTATAATCAGGTAAATGCACATTTTGTTGCTGCTTCAAATTGTAAGTGTATTTTCTAGTTTAAAGAAAAAAAAAGAAGTGCGGCAGTCACGGTCTGCTATTCTGGATTTTTTTTCTTCTATTTGGTTTGTTGTTTTTTGTTTTTCTTTTGTTTTTTCAATTTGAGCATTAAAAAAATCTGGTCTGAGTTTTGTTTCTCAGTGTTAACGTGTGTGGGATGGGACCGGCAATAGCAAAACTTCTGTAATAAAATAGCTCTGAAAATCAAAGTTATTGCCAACTTTCAGATTTTGTTTCATAATTACTCATTACATAAAAGTTTTGTTGCTAAAAACTGTGGCATTTCTTCTCAGTTCCAAGTCTGAGGCAATTTTACACTCAAACTTTCAGGTTTCCCACTGTTTTACCAACCTGGAAAAGTCACCGAGTTCGACAATCTTGTTTTCCAGGCCCCGGACGAGTTATTAAAATTAGTAAAATTTTTGATAGTTGGGATGAGTAAAATGCTTGAAACTTTTGGAAACATCATGGAATTATCAAAATACTTAAAAGTTTTTTAAAAGTAATGGAATTAGTAAAATACTTGAAGGTTTTGGAAAAGTCTTGGAATAAGAACAATTTTTGAAAGTTTTTTTAAGTTGTGGAATTAGTAAAATTCTTTAAAGTTTTGGAAATGTCATGGAAATAGTAAAATACTTTAAAGTTTCAGAAAATTTGTGGAATTCGTAAAAAATTTTTAAAGTTGTGGAAAAGTCATGGAATTGGGAAAATTATTTTAAGTTTTTGAAAAGCTATGGGATTGGTAAAATAGTTGAAACGTTGGAAAATTTGTGGAATTCGTAAAACATTTTGAAAGTTTTGGAAAAGTCATGGAATTAGTAAAAACCTTAAACGTTTTTGAAACATCAAGGGATTAGTAAAATCCTTAAAAGTTTTGGAAACATCATGGGTTAGTAAAATTCTTGTAAGTTTTGGAAAAGTCATGGAATTAGTGAAAACCTTAAACGTTTTTGAAACATCAAGGGATTAGTAAAATACTTAAAAGTTTTGGAAATGTCATGGAATTAGTAAAGTCCTTGAAAGTCTTGGAAAAGTCATGCAATTTAGTTGTGTATAATGAAATTAATTAGGGATGCACCGATTCATCAGCCGCACATCGGTATCAGCCGGAATTCACCTTGTTGACTACCATCGGCCTCTCGGCTGATGAGACGCCATTCACTGACGGCAGCGGCCGATGTTTTTCAGTTGTGTCACATCAATTGTTCACGGGCTAAAAAGCAGGGCTTGAGACTAACAGCATCTCGTCTTCCCTGTGACAAAAGAAAAAATATTTGGGACGAACAAATCTTCCCCGTGACACCGTCGGGACAAAAGGACACAGTAAACTCACTATTGACATCAGGGGATGCTCCCTGTTGTTTCTGTGACAATGCTACACTGTGAACAGTAAATCTGTGTTGACATCGGCAGGAAGAGAGCTAACTAATGTTAGCAGCCAGTAGCTGGAACTAACTGCTGATGGAGGTTGCGTTAAATTACAATATGATGCCTTGGAGCTCTATCGAGTAAAAATGAGTGTTGGGCGAAGATAAATTAAAATGTCATGAAATGTAATCTTGTAAAATGTAGATTTTGGTGAGAAATAAATACAGTTGTACGAACTCACAGTGATATAAAATAGATATTATTTAGGGAATTATGTTATATTATAAATAGTAAAAACATTTTGAAGCAGTTTTTGTTTTTGAAATATTTTTATTGCGAAAGGAAGTATTTTAAAGGTTCTTTCCTAAATTTGTAAGATTAATCATGTGCTCATTCAGAGAGTGTGATGAAGAGCTGAATGTCTTTAAAACAGTTTTACGGTGATTTTTTTTTTCCTCCATCACAAAAGACACAATTAATAAAAAAGAACAAAATAACCAACAACAACATAAAAATCATTGGTATCAGCCCACAATTTTACAGTCGGTGCATCCCTTGAATTAATTGTTACAGCACTGTTCCGTGGAAAACCTTTCACATAATGCAACATAACGAGTCTAATATATTTTCCGTAACTCTTACATAGCTTTAATATGCGCCATTTTCACGTTTCTTCATTGTCTTCTATCTATCCCTCCATGTATGCAGCTACATGTAGCTGGAATTATGTTTGAATGGAGTTTGAATCTGATGTGTCTGAGTAACGCCGTGCAACTGGGGCAAGAAAAATAATGTTGTGACAGTGTGATTTAACATGTAGGGTCATGAATCTCACAGTTTCCAGACCTTTGCTGCATTAATACTTTTTAACTGGACCATATTTTTGAGATTGAGTAATTAACATGGACGGTGTAGGACATTTGTCACCTGGAGCGTCACTGGCCCTTTGGTTTGGTTTTAGCTGCTCTGAATGTTGAGCGTGGTAGTTACGAAGATTTACGAAGCTTCTTTTTTTTTCTTTTTAAAACAAATTAAGCAACGCGCTGATCGAACTGTCGGCTGTCACTCCCCCACTCTGCTGCTCCACATGTGCCTATAATTACATATAATTATATAATTAACATTTGGAGTACTATAGTGTACTATATGGTTCTGTTTGTTTTATACGTTGTGAATGATCGTGGAAATTTTATTATGGGTCCTTTGAAAAAAGTTTTTTAAAAAAAGTTTTAAATTTTTTGTCCATGAAAATATGCGGGAACAATGAACTTTATCACTTCTCTGTGGGCTGAAAAGAGTTTCAGGTCATAAATTTACATACTGTAAGTGAAAAATCGCCAAACAAATGTGTGTCTGTGTGTGAAAAGACTAATAGATTATGGACTCTTGTCAATTTCCAGGTTGGAGAGAAAACTCCCAACCACAAAGCATTTAACCAAAGTGACACCTGAGGAAAAATCAATGGCTAATTTAAGACACCACTTTTTCATGTAGGTGAATTGTCTCTGCTCTCACAAGACTGGCAGTAATGAAAAAAAAAAACACAACAGTAACACTCCCTTAAAGTTATTATTTCCTTCTGCAAAGTGTCACTATTGCTAAAAAATCAATGACTAATTTAAGGAAGCATTGTTTAATTGGTTCCACTGATGGGAAAAATGAAAACGGATGTGTAAGTAATGAAAAAACACGACTTGCCTTAATTTGTCAGAGCAGGTTACGAGCCAACCCCATTACAGTCCCCACTCTTAGATTTTTTTATTGATTGTGTGTAGAGCAGGGAATTGCCCTTAACTTAAAACACCTGATTGCTTCCCTGAGGATATTTAACAACATCTAATCCGACATGTACAAACCAGAAAACAGCAGTAAAGCCTTTAATATGATGAATGACACGTCTAATTTGGATTTTCCCCCATAATCTGAAATAATAACCTCTGTGAGAAAATACTGTGCAAACATTATATTATGAAAAGACTGCAATAAACAACATCATCTAGGTTTAATTCTATCAGTGCACAGAGGGTTTACAGGTCCTTAAAAAGTCTTACATTCAGTGTTACAACAAGGCTTTAATAGTAATTAAATGGTCTTAAATTTAAGTTTGTGAGGTCTTAACTACTACAAACATTTTATCTAATTTTATTTATCAATTTTTAGATTTATTTTTGTGAAAATACTGAAGTCTTTCCATGCAAAAGTCCACATTTCTAATGTTACAATTGGTTTTAAAAAGCATTAAATTTAACTGTTTGATACTTGTAGACACCCTGGTGCAGTTTGACCAAGGAGGCTCTGATACTGTAACTCTTAACATCATTTCTAATATTAAAGACAGTTGCTCAGTTGAAGCTTCTATTTGAGGAAACTGGTCCTATTCTGTGTATTTTTGAGGAGTAATTTTGGGGATTTTGAAGGGTTTACTGCCCACAACTGAAACTTAAACGTGGCAGATATCCAGGGTGTTTATAGTATATAATATTTAAAATTGAAATACTTTTTGGCCAATAACAGTGATCATTTTCCAACCAGAAGTATATCACTGGCTTTGATACAGCAGTTAGATCGTCCCAAAAATGTGATTTAAGTTTTTCATGGTCAAGTTTAAGAATTTGGGCTCCTTTGCTACCATAACATGTCCTCTTTCAGACTAGTGGAAAGAAAACGTCCAAAAAACACATTGAGGTGTTTATTTAGTTCAGATTTCTGTGCTAGAGTTGTGCATATTTAATAAAAATAATGCCTCATTTGCATATTTTTACATTCAATTTTCTGGAAACTTCTAATACAAAAAATACATGTCTTAATGTTAGTAATCAACTGGGGAAGTTTCACGTTGACATCTAGAAGTTAAACATTTTTACCCTATTCACCTGAAGTGTTTTAGTTTTGGTCTAAAAATAATAGCTACACATCTTTTTAGATCATTGTCTATGAAAACCTTCATCAAGAGTGTTCAACACCACCAACAAACATCTTTCGTTTGCTGGATATGTGACATGTTGCACAGGCTGTTGTCAATTATTGAGAAACACACCCACAGCTGATTAATTCCCTCACACCTGTGCACACCTGTGAAATGGGTGGGGCAGTTTATTTAAGCTCAGTGTTAGAAATACTGGTGTTGAACACTCTTGACGAAGGTCCAGCTGGAACGAAACGTTAGTGTTAATAATAAATTGTGACGCTGAGCAGGAGCAGTGTGTGTCTGCTTAAAGACTCCAGTGATATTTTCCAGCACACCTGCATCTGAGACAGTTGGATGTGTGATACCTTTCAAACTAAGGCCATTAGTAAAAATGAGTTTTCTCTCATACTGAGCCAGAAATCTTCACTGCAGCAGCTCCTACACTCACCAAACTTCACAGTTTTATTCCTGTCTATGTTCTCAAGGTTTTCACACAGGGGTTTGGTCATACATCTTTTTTTTGTGACTGTTGACAGTATTTTCTGATTTAATACATGATAAAAGCGAGATCCCAAATTCCTTCTGGAAGAACCTTTGACTTTTAATATGTCAGTGAAATGAAACAAGAATTTTGAACCTGGCTTCATCCAATGTTCAGATTTTTGTTTAGCATGGAGTATTTTACATTACTTTAACTCACTCATCTGAATTTGTAAGAGGAAGGTGGGGGGAGTATAATGTGTTGAGGCCATGAAGGGATTACTGAACTGGGCCTTCACCTGCAAACACTCACCCAACCAGGGAAAGACTTCAAGAGACCACTGAGAGATGAAGAGGAACTGCTGAGAGACACAAAACAACTACAAAGTTGGGCAAAGCAACTAAAAGAAGACAGAAAACAACTACATGGAGAACAAAAATGACCATAAAGAAACACAGAAAGATGTGTGTGTTTTGCTCGTCTGTAGCAGAGGTGGTGGGGCCCTCTGCCTGTCTGTGCCCAGGGCCCCACTGTCTCACAATCCGACCATGGCCAGAGGGACCTCATTGTGTCTAAAGTCCTGGTTCATGGCCGTGCGCTCGGCCTCTGAGACTGCATGTGGTTTGACTTTTGCTGTTCAAATGAACTTCACGGTTACAGACCGGACACAAATGACTGCGGTTTATTCAAACTCACATCATTGAAATCTCATGCAAACGTCTCGGTGCTTTAAATATGTGGTGAGTTTTTCATGTCAGCGGTGAGTGTCTGATGGAGTGTTTTCCACCTGTGTGTCTGTACGAGGAGAGGAGAGTCTTAAGGTCACTCGCAGGATTACTTGTCTTACACCTCTGAAGGTGTTGTGTCACTGAGGCTGAAAATCACCATGCAAATCCTGTTATCTGGCCCCGGTTCAGGGAATCAGGGCCTCAGCTATCAACATATTCACCATTTATGGACATATGCTTTACATCCTGTGCCACCGGCCAAATCCTCCCCTCCTCGGCTGCACTACCAGCTAATATTCTGTGTATCTGAACTGCGAATTGTGGTCCTCCCCCACTGTAACAAACAGATGGCCGCTCGATCTTGAGTCATCACAAAGCCATTACGAGAGTGACTTGTCCTCAGCCGGGCCTCGTTGAATCGTGCCCGATGGCTCACGCCAGTGTTTGCTCAGGCTCTTAAGTCATCCTCGGGCTTCGTGACACGCTGTGTTTGCTCAGGTTAAATGGCTTGTGTTGCCCCTGGAGTCCCCTGATTGGCTGTGACACTGCGGTGTTTGACGAGTGAAATGACACCGAGCGGGCCCCCGCCACGGCAAATGTGTTTGGCTGTTTGAAACAAGTTGGCTTTTAATACAGTGTGTTTACACACCAAAAAGCCCTAAGTGTGTTTCTATCTGTGTTGCCAGGGTCTATCAGTGGCCAGACCAGTGAGCATAAATCATTCAGGGGTAATTTAGAGGAACAACAGAGGCTCTAAAAGGAAAAAGCAAGGAAATTATAAAGCCTCTATAATGGAGGCCCCTATTACAGCTGCTGGTCCACTTTAAGACTGCCTTATAAATGCTTTTATTATCCAGGAGGCTCTTTTCTGGCCAGCCAACCAGCACTAAGGCTACATCTGTCCAAAATCACTTAGTGAACTCTATTTTACTCCTGAACACTATCCTGAGCCGTAATCACAAACTTCACAAAACATCCCCATTTTCTGCAGAAGTCACAATTCCCAAATTCAGGTCAACATTTTTGTTTTTCATTTCTTTTTGTGTTAGTTACAGAAAACACAACGGGCCTCATTAAGGAAACAATATACAAAAATTTGTATTATTATTATTTGTATCCACAGTTTGTTTTGACTTTGTTAGTACAAATTGATTTCTGGGATTCAACAGATTTATTCAACTCTTAAAATGTCTGAATAAAGGAAAAAAATGTACGTGTGGTCAAGAGGACTCAAAACATCTCGTCAAACTGTCAAACACAAGGAAACCAGCCCCGTCTCCCAGAAATGACATGTTTTTTCTACTAATTTGAAACAGTAAATACTCTTTGAGGAAAACACAATGCCAAGCGCCAACCCTCCAGGCTGAAAAATGAAGAAGTGCCAAAAACTGCAGTTCATTGAATGGCCACTTGGGGCTGGCTCTAAAACAAGAGTCAGTCCCCATAGAACTCCATGTTAAAATGCCAAACTTTACAGCAGAAATAAACATGTTTACAGCCTGGTACAAAAAAAATGTTTGGTTTTTTTCAGCTAATTTTAACTGTACGCAGGGGCAGATTTTTTATAACAAACCCATTTCTATTTTAGCAAGGCCCAAAGTTAGTGAATCAATGAATGAACTCCGCCGGTATGTCTTCAGTGTCACACATCCCAGGAGGATCTCAATGCTGATTGGCTGTCAAGGCGCAAATTGGTCGTTGACGATCTATTACCTATTTCACATAATTCGTGTCACGCCCATTGCATTGAAAGAATTTGTGTCTAATAAAGTACGAGTTATTCAAGTAACACACATGGTCCTGGAGGGTGAGTGACCTGACATGGCGCGTTCATAAATTCAGTCTGACGCTCTACACTAAAATGAGAGCCCTGTTGGTTGAAGAAACAGAGCGTTATATTTCTACATGGATTAACCAACGGTTAAGTTAATCACAGATTCACTCTGCTCAGCGTTCTGCTGCTCCGTCTCCACAGACCGAGTCCCGAGAGTACGCTCTGTCACTCTTGGAGTGCGGTGCTCTGGATAACCAAACAGTACATTCAGACATTTACAAACCGTCCAGTTTGTGCCAGTGTGCGCCAAAAGAACTTGCTAGCGCTAGCTAATGTTTGTGGAGAATTGTTTTGCCTCCAGCTAAGCCCCGCCCACCAAAACACGTCATACTGTTTGCTAACAGTTAAAGGGTCTATAGGTGAGTGACTATCGCTTGCTGAGGCTGTATTCGTGCTGAACAAGGGCAGTGCCTGACGCGACGGACACAGAAACCGAGCTTGCTAGCTAATGTTAGCTAACATTTTTCAATACCATAATCACTTCATTACAATTTTAATTTTGTGTCACCGAGCCTACAGGCATAACTACATAACGCCCTGGACACACCGGACGCGTTAGTGCCGTCCGGTGTGTCCAGGGCGAAGCCTAATGGCACGGGTGTGTGGATGTCTGTTCATCTTTTCGTTCATGGCCTTATTAATGCACACTTTATAACTTGCTTGTTGGATTTATTAAAAACGAACGAATGAAAACTAAATGTCTTTGAATATCTTTATTATCATTTAAAAACGAAAATTAAAATGACCGGTAAAAATAGATTATGACCGGATTTTTATGACCCTGTCGGTCAAAATGACCGGTGACGAAAAAGTCTAGCGCAACGTCTGTTACAGACAATGCAAATTTGCTATGTCACTGGAAGCGTATGTCGTATGTTTTATGCACTCCTCTGCTCGCACTGAATTGAGGAGGACGGGAGTGAATATTAGCCAGTGTTAATTTGCTCATGTGTGACTGAGCCCTTAAGAATGTTTGGTGCATGTGGAGTTGATTTTTTTCTCTTAACAGAAAATTTAGTGAAAATATAAGAGAAATTTAAGGACACACACACACACACACACACACACACACACACACACACACACACACACACACACGGGGGTCATAATTGTGTTGAGCAGTCGTCACTGCAGCGTGTGGATCAAAGGTCCTGGAGAAGCTGCTGACTGCTGCGTCGTCCTGGTCTAATTTAGCTGCTGTGTTTTTTATTTAGGAGGTTTGAGGCAACGCCACTGGTTCCCCACTCATTACACTTCTTACTCTCTTGTTGATCATCTTCCTGCTCCACAGCAGATGAAACACAAAAGCCAAACTCCTCCGCCCCCCAACACAAAAGCCTGTGACAGTAATAAATAGCCTCCGTGATCCAGGTTTAGAAAGCTGTGAAATTGGATATTGAGATGCTCTCCGGAGCTGCGGGTCGGGAGTAGTTTCAGACTAGACTGTGGGAATCGTCTAATCCGATCACCGGGAATGTAAGACGGGCTAATCGCCCGACGGGCCCAGTCTCTCGTGCCCACGGGGCTCTGGCGGTGGGGAATTGATGCCGTACTCGTTTTGAATGGGGATTTATCAAGTCTTTAGTTTCACAGACACTCGTAAAAACACTTTTATGTCTTTCGCTTGTCACAATGTTGGTACATTACATGAGCAATGACATGTCACTGTGTAATGCAGTATGTCCAGAGCATGAACTACACTGCAATGGAGCAATATATAGGCAGTTTCTTTGTTCTTCTTTAATACCATTTTATTCAATTAAATCATGACAGTTTGACATTTACACACATTTTAAATTTCATTTAATAAAAACAATATTACAGAAAACAAATAAGTGAAACTACAAAGAGGCTTGATGTAAAGCTTTGTTTGGTATTTCCTTCCCAGGGTTCCCACAGCTTTAGGCATGTTAAATTTAAGACACTGTAGGACTTTTTTTCCCGCCAAGAATTAAATTTGATACAAGTTTTACAAAAATGAAAATTGAAAAGGAAAAAATAAACCATGAATATCAGTTACTTCGGATTAGGAACAACATAAAACATGACTTTTTTGTCTTGTGGCTGAGACGAAGTATTTGTTGGTTTTCTTGGCGGCCTTGTTTCTCACTCTGCGTGCAGGATTCCTCTTCCCAAATTCCCATCATGCCAAGTTTAAAAAAAATTGTGCATAAAATACATCAACCGCTTATGCTTTGCATTGTGCTGGTTTCAGCCATGTCACAAAAACTTGGTAAAACATACCATTGAACTGGCACTTTCCCACATCGTCCAGGGTGCGGTGACAGCTAGCTAGCAGACAGTTGTTCCTCTGCTTTTAGCATCATAAACCGGAAATAAAACCTATAATTGTTTTTGGTTCCAGGATCCTGATCTGCAGGACATTAAGTTCAAGTTCAAGACCTTTATTTGTCCCCGAGGGGCAATTGGTTTTGCCACAGTGGCACAGGACACACAAGATAAAAAACACTCATACATAACCACACACAGTGCCGGACCCAGCTCGTTCAGCGCTCTAGGTAAGCTTCCTCTGTCAGCCCCCAAAACAAGTATTAGTATTATTGCTCCAACTAGAAAACAATGTTTTGATGCACTGGATGTGCTGAATGTGCATATTAAGGCAGTACAGGAGGAGGTGCACATTAATAATCCTCCAGGACTGTAACATGCTCATGTTTAACCCAAACAATGTGTCATGTGACTGCAGTTGTTTCACATCCAGGTCGGAACACCTTCTCACCACAAACCAACCGCACCAGAGTTCCTTTGTAACCGGACTGAGACCACCTCTTCAAGAAGGTCTCGGTCCGGTTGTTTTGGTGTGTTCACACCTGAGTGTGATTGCTGTGTTCACACCTGCCCAAACGAACCACACTGAGGGGGCAAACAAACTTGAGTTGGACTGAACCAAACCAAACAGGGCAGGTGTGAAAGCACCCTTACTTTAATGCTCTCCATATACAGTCCAGTCAACCATTTCCATTAGGTCGGATTTTTTTGAATGTAAAAAAAATAAATGCATGAATTAATAAATTAGCTATTTCGTCACCCCCACCGTCTGGATGGCACCCTAAGTGGCTGCCTATGTTGTCTATAGGGAGGTCCAGCAATGACCACACATAATAAAAAAACATTAATACAGGAGTAAAGGTGAACATGTAAAGTACTGAGGTAAACACGGGGAAGAAAAAAGGTGTAAAATAAGACTCTGAGAGTCATGAGGAAATGGAAAATCAGAAAAAAAAGATAAAGATTATAAAAGCCTACTTCCCATGTGTTAGCATTTTGGGACTTTGGAAGGATTTATTTAAGACATTTCAATTCCAATTAAGACCTTATTTTTAGATGAATGAATGTGATGCCTTCTGTCGTTGTAACAAGATTTGACAGACTTCACCCAGCACATGGTGCAAACTACCTGCTAACACACACTCTGTGGTCTATCTGCACAGACAAACTCACCTCAGGCAGCTCAACGTATGAAACTGACATTTAGTTACTAGAACATATATGACTATAAATATATGGTTGCTGGCTAAGGTGAAAATTATTTCACATTCATGTGAAGTATGGCTGCACGTGATGTTCTCATTTCTGTAACTTTATAAAGACACCAGTGTTTGTGCAAACAGCGTTCATCAGAGTGTGATGAAACCTGATGAAAGCTGTTTGCTGTAATGTTGCTGTCTTAATAAACAGTCATCCAAAAATGAGAACACAGCGTGCGGCTACTTCACTTTAATGAAAAATTGGATATTGGCAGTTTCACGCAGTTCACTGCTGATGTGATGCAGTTTCTTTCTGACCTGACAGGTAGATAAAAACAGGCTGTAACACCTGCAGTGACGTTAATGTGTTTGGATTTTGGTTTATTATATAACTTGATTAAATTCACATTCATAAGCAGCAATAATTTGTGTTTCTAGTAACATTTAATCAGCATTCAAGCACTTTACTACAACAGTACCAATGTTTTTAGATGGTGTCTTTCTTAGTAACTATATTTTTGAGTGTAAGATGTGTTGAGTGATTTTGTTGGGATGAATGAAGTATGGCTCATGCAAAACACTTCAACCAAGACAGTATTTTATAAAGAGGAGGTTTTATTCCTGTTGGATGAAATACAGTACAGTACGTCACTGTTTTAAGACTTCATTTCTACACAGTTTTATCTTGTGACCGTTATTGAAGTACACATTGACACCTGCAAGGAAATGCATCTCTTTACGGAAATGGGAGAGAAGTGTATTCATCTGTTTGTAGCCATCAATACGCCCATGGAGCATCATTGACACATAAACAGGAACAGTCACACACGGCGACAAGTACATAAGGAGGTTGGTCTGTCAGGTGTGTAGCCAGATTTATGAAATATTCCAAAGCTGCAGCCTCTGGGGCTGAAAAATGAAGCCAATGAGGAAGTTTCAAAAACTGCAGTTCCTCTAATGGCCACTTGAGGCTGGCTCCAGAAGTGAGTTTGTCCCCATAGACCCCCATGTTAAAATGCCCAACTGCACAGCAGAAATAAACATGTTTACAGCCTGATACAAAAAACGGTTTGGTCTCTATGGCTAATTTCCCCCTTAATGACAACTGTACTATATTTTTTAATTCATTTTTTTGATATTTGTTTTAAATGTTCGAAATAAATAAATCAAATCAAACCAAAAACCAAGATGGAGATGGCCGAAAAGCCAGCTTTAGGCTTCAAAACAACAGTCCACAAACCAATGGGTGACTTTACAGTAGCTATGTCCATTATTTTATATGAATATTTTGTTACAAGACGTATTAACCACCATGCATGCACTCTATATGTTATGCAGCTAGCATGCTACCAGTATTAGCTAAACATGCCGTCAAATATTTCCCTTACACCCAGTTCAGACCAAAGATTCGTGACAAGATGAGTTGAAACAGGCAAGTATTTGCCTAACTGTGCTGTTCTGCAACGTTATGAAAACCTGACGGTTCACATCAATGCAATGAGATGAGATGGTGTATCATCTCTATGCAACAACTCTCTGTACTTCTGTTCTGATTTGCAGCTTTTCAGACTTATTTTGTGGCTGAATATAATTTGTAGCTTCTAAAATATGAATGAGGATAGTGATAGTGAGATACTGGCTACAGCTGCATTTGTAGTCGTGAGGAAACAGTGAAAAACAGAAACAAAACGAGCATCAGATGGACTGTTTTCATAATCAATATGCCACAATGATAAAAATAATCAGTGCCAATTAATCAGTCAATAAGAGTGTGTGTGTGTGTGTGTGTGTGTGTGGGCGGGGCATAAGCACATACAGCGAACAACAGCAGCATCTGACACTGGCACATCGTGACAACAGAAACAGAGGACTCAGCGGTAAGTGAACGCGCCATCTGCAGTCATTTTGACTTGACCAGTGGACTCCACAACAAGCTGATTGGCTGTAGAAACAGGTGACGTGCTTTATTTTCTAAAACCAACACTGGTGATTTGACCAGATGAGTCGCAGGTGACACCATCAGCCAGCTTGAGTCGAGCTCAGACCGGCCAGTTCACACTGCTAGCCTGTCAGCTAATTCGTTCTTATCCTGACTTCCTGTGCACACAGTGCATACGGTCCGTCCAAAATATGCGGCGAAAGTTCAAATATTTAAACACAAGCCAAATTTCGGATCAAAGGAGGAGTTTCACAAACACATCAGAGATCATCACAAATCAATGGACTTGCGGTTGACTTGCATGTGTACACAGAGCGATGAGAAAACAACACACTTCCAAACATTTGCACAACAAGCCAAACAGCTGCCAGGAGCCAATATTTTAAATCTAAAAATTTGTTTTCCCACTAAAAAATTGAAGGAAAAAAAATCTGATGTGCTCTTGTCAAGGTGCAAACAGTGTGTATTTACATCATGGAACAATAAAATGTTAAATTAACCCCATAAAACCATAAACTCTGGTGATGTTAGCAGCTCTTTCACACAGGTTGACCCACAGCATTTATTCAGTGGAGGAGAATCTCTGTGATTCACTGCTGCCTTTAAATCAGGAATTAATTACCAAGAAACATTATTGATGAATGAATAAAAGGCTACAAAGGAGAATAGAGTCGTAGGGAAGGTTCAACAAACAGTTTTATGCTCTGTGGTCATCAGATTGACATGGACTGATACACATGACTGAGTATCAGGTATTTCTTTAAAGCTTATATATATTAGTGTCCCATGATGCTCTGTGTTCTGTATCCAGGAGCATCTTGTTACAAAACGATGCCAACACTTGTGATTTTTCCAGTATTGCAGGGGGTTTTCCAGGCACTGAACAACACTGACTTAGGTCTAAAAATATCCACATTGGCAACTTCCTCCAAAACTCCCAAATCGGTGGAGCTCTAACCCCGTCTCTCCGTCTCTGGCGGGGCACGCCACCCGTCTCTTCACCTTCCACAATGTCGTTTGATCTTTGCGTTGCTGTCAACGCCGCAGATCAGCCTCACGACAGACCTTGCAGCCGCAGCCACCCATTGAGGTGGCCAACCATCTGTCACCGGGGCCCACAGACCTCAGGCGGCAAAGGGCCCAACCCCTCCCCCCCTCTGCTCCTCCACCCCTCCGCCCCACTCTCACCCCCTCCCAGGGCCCATTAGCTCTCCCCTAATGCAGCCACCGTAGCTCCGAGAGGGCCCCTAACAGGCACAAAATGGACTGCTACTTATCCTCCTTAATTCCCAAATGAGTTCTCTTTAGCGTATACATAATTCATTTCTTGAAGTCACTTACAGGCGCCTTTCACCCGTTTAGCAAATACTTATGTCAGGTTTATCTTTTTTCAGTTTCAGGTGTGTAAATCTGATTGTAAACCGCACGGAGAGATTAATCCTGGTGGGAAGAAAAATATCTGCATGTGAAAAAAGAAACAGACGAGTCTGGATTTCAGAGTCATGCAATGTGATTTAAATAGCAAGCGAGGAGCCTGCAGAGCCTGGAAAAGTATACTAATGTAGTCAGATGAGGATAGATATTACGGGGGTAAATTTAGACCACCTCACATTCATAATACCTAATGCCCTTTAAATAGGCTTAAGAGGAGGACTCGAAATAGGCTCTGATAATTAATTATTTTCAGTTCTCTTCTTCTTCTTCTTCTTCTGCTTTCCTTTCCACGGGCGTATTAATTCTTTCTCTGCGAATATGTGGCAGCCATGTCAAATCTACTAAATAATGCACTTGTTACGATACACCTTAATTTCTTGGAGAGAGGAACTCATGGGGTATTCGCCGGTTAAATTGAATGCAGGCGGTAATGTTTTAGTAATATTTTTCTTAAAGTTATTCTGTTTCTCTGCACAAGATGAACCGTGGGGGGAAAAAGTGAAAATTAAATGTGTGCTCAGAAGGGAAAAGGGAACATTTAGGAGCATAAATATCATAATATAACAATAATTATGTCAAACATAAATATAAATAAAGTATAACTACTGTTTTCCTGCATGAGGTAATTTTGAAATCCATGAAAGCATCACGTCTTGGCCTTAAATTAGATCACATGTACAGTGAATGCACACAAACCAAAGTGAGCAATTGTCAACATACAGGAGGAGTTCACAGTCACTAAAAATGCCAGAAAAAATAAACCCTGCTGTGGTAAACAGTCGTATTTAAAGGCTCTATCTCAAAACACATGTCAGAAATAGCAGCGTCAAAGATATCTCTGGCTATCACGAAACCTGCAAAACACACAGGACAAGCACACCCTTCTTCTCGTAAGCCGCATGAGAAACAAAGGCGTAGTGTGATAGCGCAAATGGCACGCTTCCAGGACCCTCTCTCCGCAAGCAACGCCGTGAAGAGCCGAGTAAATACATTACACTCGAGGACCTGCAAGCACAGACACAAAGGCTGCAGGGCCGCGGTAGCGAGCTGACCATTACCAGAGCGCTCATGTGAGAAGAGATTCTGCTCCGGACCCCCGTCGTCTTGTTTTGGCAACAGAGGGCAGGGGGACCGAGTGCTGAGCCAGGACAATATGTTTTTTCAAATGCCCCTCAGCCAATATTTATTTAGCTACAAGCTGGCACGTCTGAGGAGCTCGACGCAGCCAAGAGTGGGTGCACAACCGTGATTTTCAAGATGTTACAAACATCAGGCTTCAATATGATTCTGACCTCGCTAATGTCCAATAAATTACAAATTAGTTTTGTGTGCTGTAACTGCTGCAACACCACATTTGATGATGCTTTATGAGCGAGGCAAAAAAAATAAATTGACAATTTTGTTATTTACCAGAAAAATAGATGGAATAAAATAGTTTTCTCAAATAAGAAACTGGTTAGTTTCTCGTCCTGGCTCAATTTGAAAGGCCAATACAGGGCAGTAGAGATTCAATAAAGTCACAGCAGTAATTTTAGTAGCTGGCTGTTGATTGCAAATGATGAAGAGTGAGGTGCAGGATAATAGCAGGGCTCTGCTTACTGTAGATTCGTGGTGGAAGGAGAAAGTGGGGGAGAGAGGAAGCACGAGAGGGAGAGAGCGCCCTTTATTTATTTATTTCTAGCTTTTAAAACAGATGGTTCCTTATGTGCTGAGCGGAAGTGTCTGTTAACTCAGTTGGCTCACTATTGGTGGCTGCCGGCCAATGACAACAACGGGATCGGGGAGTGTGAGCAACAGTGCAGTTTGCTTTCTTCAGATGCTCTGCGAACAGAAGGATGGCAGCCTGCAGATACTGTTGCACGGCCACCCGAGCCTGGCGGTGCCAGCGCCGGCACCCATCGCACCTCACGGCAGCACCCGCTCCGCCTCGCTGCTGCAAGTGTGGGTTATACAGGACAAACAGAGGCCAAGAGCACGGGGACGAGTTCATGCTGTAGAGTTGAATACTGAGGTTGTTTTAAAGGTTATAGATCAGAATAATATCTGGACGGAAGCTTTTTTGTGTGCCATCAGTTTAGTATTGTTTTTAGTATTTATTTTTCTGACCATTGGTCCAAGTAGCCCACAGTATTCTCACCCGTAGTGAGTACAAGCATGTAGAGTTAAGCATGTAAAGCTTCAGCAGTAGAAATAAGTAATTTTTTCTAGAGAGTTTGCAGAGTACAACTGCAGTGTTATCTCAGATGACTTTGCTCATGTAGAGAAAAAGTGGAAGTTCAACAATGGCTGAAAAGGGTTATTTATGAATCTTTAGAGGAGGTTGGAGATGCTCCTGGGCACAGCAGTCAGTTGGGACCAAGCCCCCAAGAACAGCGCTGGGCTTTGAAACCAATTTTATATAGTGGTCAAACAGTGCAATTACAACTTCCGGGTCTGTCATGTGATGTCACGAGGCCCAAAAAGACGCCCATAGACTTACACTGTTAAAGACTTCTCGAAATCAGTGGATACATTTTTTTAAGCGTCACATCCTTCGCAAAATGACTCACTTCACTATCTGAATTGATCACAATTTAAATGTTTAGAAGAATTTCAATTGAATCATTTCATGTCCACTCAAGTTAGCGGAAAACTAAATCTTAAGTTAGCTGCTCAGCTGGTGTAAGTCTCTGATGTGCTTCCTCTTTGGGCCGCATGATGCCGCAGATCAGGGTCATTTTATACCACAGAATTTGAGCTTTTTTGGCTTCATGCACCACTAAGCAACTTTCCGCTCATCCAAAGCTTAAAACAAGATTGAATCTTGGGGTGACATTCACTTCCACTTTTGCTGATGACACTGAAGGCGAGGATGGGGATGAAGAGCAATGCAGAGTCAGCCTGTTCTCTGTTGGACAGGTCGGTGCTGGCGGTTAGCTTAGTTAGCTTGCTAGAGTATCGGCTTTTACATTACAACAAATGTGATGTTCCTACAACAGTGGCTTGAAGTGTGGGGAGGATGTGCTGTGATGAAATGGTAATTGGACTTACATTTATAAAGCACCTTTCTAGTCTTCTGACCACTCAAAGGCTGCTTGTTCTCATTCCCGGGATGTTAAATACTGATGCTGTGTGTGATATCGACACCAAAGGCACCCTTCAGCATGTTAAGCAGAAACCCATCCATGATAATACTTGACGCTGGGAGCAACTGACGTAGTATATAAAGTGAGAAAGTCCGGAGGGTGGGATAAAGGGGAGATGGGTGGGTCAAACAAAACAGGACTTTCATCCAGGAGACCACAGTTTCTGTCCGGCATGATGTCGTCACACACTGACATCACTCACATAACGTATTGATGGCACATTATGTTATGTGACGAACATGTTTATTTTAAGCCAAACATGATCTGTTTTTCTAAACCTAACAAAGTCTAAGTGGACAGTTTCACAATAATAACCACGTGTTACAATGTGTTTCAGCTGTGCATCATACTGATATGCTCCCTATGGTTCCCTCTGCGTCACTATAAGAAACTGAGGAGTGTGACAAAGCTTCAGTATTTAGGTGAATGAGAACGGGTTGCGCCCACACATTCAAACACTGGTAGCCAAGATAACCACACAAGGTGCCACCTGCCTAGTTAAACATTCACACACACACTCACACACAATTTGGGGTTAAGTGTCTTGCCCAAGGATACTTTAACATGTGGACTGGAAGAGCCGGGATGACCCATCGATTTTCAATTAGTGGACCCTGTCTAGCTCCTGAGCCCCAATGAATGTTGGGTTTACAAACAGTAATCGACTATTCCTGCATAGAATACACTTAAAGGCACCAAAAGTACCAAAGTAGAGTATTTTTACATGTCTTAAAACTTGCTTTATGTTTACAAACATGCACATAGACGCAAACAGACGACATGGTTTCTGTTTCTCCTGAAGTTTTACATCTTTGTAATGTTACTTTGATGTCTAACCTGAAGCACTGTGAACTCTCTTTGTGTGTGACGAGTGTTATAAAATATAAATTCCTACCTTGCCTCGTCTGACAGTCAGAATAATTAAATTACTCATGCACTCTATATGTCTTCACACCAAGAGGTCGGGAGGCGTAATCAGCCTATAGGAAATTTGTCTAATTAACCAGTTGATTAATCAGTATGCTAATGAAACTATATTGATACAGTTCCACGTGTCTGGTTCGAGGCCTAGCGAGGGATGAGATCAAATTAGAGCAGTGGGACAGTTGCTGTGCTAAAAAGATGCATCGAGTGTCTGGCAATATGTTCCTCCGCACTGATGGAGAAAAACACACAGAAACACTTCTCCGTCTATCCATATGGCTGCGTTTGTAGTGCATCTGGCTCCGCTCAGCGTGCCGTATACAGTTACCAACCTATATTTCCAGTTGTATTCGCACCTCAAGATGCCGCGCGCAAAGTGAAAATTAAGGCAGAAGGCTCGTGTTACAGGAATAATTAAACGGAGGCCAAGTGAAGTCACACTCCTCGTGGCAAACGCGCTCCAACCCTCAATTACTTGCAGTGAACAAAGCAATTAAAAGGTCTGTCCTATGGAGTTACCTGGGACTGGATAGTGAGCTGTCTATAGTGAAACCCCAAGGGGCCCGAGAGGCTCCGCTAGCCAGGTCCACAGGTAGGTAATTACTATTGATCAACTGGCATTAGAGCATGTGAAGAGACATTGTTATTTTTGGCAGTGCTTTATTTTAGGTGTCCACTTCAACAGCGGGGATGTTTGGTAGCTGATGGTCTGATAGAAACAACGATAGATAGATAGATAGATAGATAGATAGATAGATAGATAGATAGATAGATAGATAGAAGATAGATAGATAGATAGATAGATAGATAGATAGATAGATAGATAGATAGATAGATAGATAGACGTTACTTTTACTGTATTCATCATAGATACGCCACAATAATTTAAGTAACCAGCGGCAATTAATCAGTCAATGACCCACCGTCCGACACCGGCACACCATGAGGACGAAAACAGAGTGCTTGGTGGAGATGGAGCACCTGCTGCAGTAAGCGAACACGTCATCTACGGTCATTTTGACTCAACCAGTGGACTGGCTGTTAAAACAGCCAACAAGCTTGACGTTCTAAAACCAGCTGCCGGCAATTTGACCAGCAGAGTTGCAGGTGACACCATACGCCAGCTTGAGTTGAGCTCAGACCGGCCAGTTCACACCGCTGCAACTTTTCTCTGCAACGTTCTAAAAAGGTTTTATGCTCTCTCCGCTTTAGGCTTTCTGCATAGACCTAGGAAAGGCAGAGAGGCCCCAGAACAGAGCCATACCGCCAAGTATAATACTGCAAATGGAAACAAAGATTTCTTTGACGAAAGTGGTCCTGAGTGAAATGTGCTAATCAACATGCTGTTTTCCCCCACTGTCTCTCAAACATGCAACTAATGGCAACAAAAGAAACAAGGAAATACAGTAAGATTTTAAAAGTAACTAATTAACTGATTACTTGAATTGCAATGTTATGTTACAACAAAAATCATTCTGAGGACTTATTATTTTGTAATGTGATACCTCCAACGCTGCTTGTAACAGAGTATTTCTACACTTTTGTATCACTACCTTTACTTAAGAAAACAATCAGAGTACTTCTTCCATGACTTACTTCCGCTTTGCTACATAAAGGACAAGCTGTATCAGATGGACATAAATCCTGAGGCGCCACATCATCCTATATGGATGTAACTCATGGGGATAATGGACCCACGACACTAATGAACCGACGTCTCTTAACAATGTAAAGTGAACTTCCTGTGTGAGCGTCCCCTCCCCCGTTAGTGGCTGTGGCAACATATTACAACTACAGAATACGACCTCTGTGCACCCCGATCGACTGTCCTTCAATACATTCATTAGCTGTACACACACACACACACACACACACACACACACACACACACACACACACACACACACACACACACACACACACACACAATGATCTGTTATTAACTGTGCAGCAATAGACTCATTCACACACACATACTGTGTACACACATGTATTTCCACTCTTTCTAACAAGGACAGTGGCCTCGGGACAGGGTACACCTCGTCACCACAACAATGCCACCCACGCCTGTCCACACACACACACACACACACACACATCCACACACACCACCCCCTCAGACACTTGATTGATTTAGATTGATCGTCCCAGTGTCGTGTTTAGTCCCGAGCCAGACCGAGTCACCGCCGGATCGCACCGCTGATGTTTACTTCGTTTGACTCTTTGACAGAGCCATTGTCTCATTCACACTCCCTCCTGAGTTATTTTCCTCTCTGTCGCCCACTTCCTCTTTTTTCTCCCCACCGTTTTTTTCCTCTCTCTGCCTTTCGTGTTGCCTCACTTTCCTCACTTTCTCCCCTCTCCTGCAGCTATTCTTAGCTGGGAGCTGTGTGCAGTCACTGTCTCTACCTCACAAACAGAAAACCTTGAGGGAAGAGTGATTAGAATACAGGTTTGTACCTCAAAGCACTGCATTTCTTTTTCTTTTTTTAAAAGAGAGACTCTAGAAGTCCATCCAAAAAGTGCCGGTACTCCAGGTCCTTGGAGGCCTTTCAAAGTTTAATGTGCTGTAATTGAGACTCCAACAGAGGATCCAAAGAGTCTTCCAAGAAATGATCCTCCAGCATCAAACACACCGCCATTTCAGTCTCGACTTAACTTTTAAGGTATCCTGTTTGAGTTCTTTTTTTTTTCTCAAAAGTGTCATTTTGTACAAAAGTATATATATATATATATATATATATATATATATATA